>NC_134486.1:199297743-199660243 GCF_040206685.1 Ascaphus truei | reverse complement strand
TGATTGGACCAATCTCGGAGGCCAAAATGGAAGGAACCAGATCTGGGCTAATTAAACAAATAGTCAATTCTGGAATATGTGTCATTGGGGGAAGAGTAAAATGAATAGTCCTTTTACCCTTGTTGTTGTGCCCTCCAAATATCAGTCAAAGGGAATTCTTTAATAAGATCTTTGAGCTTTTTAGATAAATGTAAGGTTTTAAGGACTTGGGCTGTGCCAGGGTGTGATGATTTACCTATATCAGGGTTGAGGACTGAATTAAAATCTCCCCCGAGTATCACTGATTTGGGGTTTGATAGTCAGGAACATTTGGGGGGGATCCTCTTGTTTATTGTTTGAGGCATATATATTTGCAAATGTGAGATCTTCGCCAGGGAACCTGTAATTCTAATATATCTGCAATCTTCATCTAATTAAACTTTATTGACCAGGATCCTAACGTCCCTTTTAAAAAGAATAGCTACGCCAGTTTTTGGACTGGCCCAGAGCCGAAAAAACTTTTAGGGATATATCTGTTAAATATCGCTGGGGATCACTCTTTCCTAGGTGAGATTCTTGTTCGAAAAATATATTGTGTCACTCTGTGACTGCTTCAGTTCAGAAAGAGCGAGATGACATTTTGATTTTGTGTTTAGGCCTTTTGCATTTATTGAAATAAGTTTCAATATTGAGTACTCATTTACAGTTCAAGGGGTTTGGATCTTTTAAGGATTCCCATTGGGGTATAATTTTGTAGTCCTGTCTGTTTATGGTTTGATATAGATATATGATGAGGTATGGTGCTCAAAAAATCCCATGTGGCTCTATTATAGAGAAAAGACACCATCCTGTTTTTGATTTGCAATAAATGGACTAATTGATCTTTATGCTAGAGTTGCCCTGGATTTTTATTTTTTCATCTTCTGCCTGGAATTTCTGGCTGTCTCCAGCTGCGCTCTGCATTCCCCTACAGTACTTGTTTATGGTTTGAGACTGTGTTAGTATTCTCACCCTGGAGGAGGAGTAAGATGATCAAAGTAGGAGAGTTGGGCAATAAGGGAGGAAAAGGTGGGTATATGAGAGGGGTGATCACTGAGGGTGGCCTAACAATTTTCACTGACTGCCTGGGGGGGGGGGGGGGGGCATTTTGATTCATAAATGGGAGGAATCAAGAGGAGTTTCACCTCTCTCCTACTTTGGACCATTCTGTTATGGGGTTTGGATGGGCAGGTCTCCTTTTCTCTTGAGCCTCATCACAACTCTTGCGAGGGTACAACCCCAGAACTTGGAGCAAGATATCTGCTTAAATATCAGGTTACCTCCTTAAATTCCTTTTTCTCTTCTTGGGAGGCATCTATAAGGGATCTGTCCGTATACCTTAGATGGCTGCCGACAGGAAATTACCTCTCATCCTCACTGAAGCTACTGTGGCCATCTTGCTTCCTGGCAATTCCTGCTCCTCACTTCCTGACAAAGTCAGCCTCTCTCTGGCTCTCCTTGCCAGCAGCTGCTTCTGGCCTTTAAATGACAGGCAGCTGCTCCCTGTCAGTGCTCGTGCAAAGTACTTGGTACCTTGTTCTGTCTGAGCTCTGCCTTTGCCTCTGTTTCGCCTCTCTGTGATTGGATCTCATTTGAACCTAACTACTGCTAGCCTGCCTCGACCTTGGAACTGGACCTGACTACCCCTTGCCTGCCTCGACGCTGGAACCGGACCTGACTATCCCTGCCTGCCACCTACCTCAACCCTGGAATTGGACTTGACTACTCCTGCCTCTCAGGCCTCATATCTCAGGCCAAGGTCAATGTACTACTCTCTATCTCTGCCCTGTGGGTTCATATCCTGTTTTGCAGTCAGCAACAATACACATTGCACGAGCTAACGCAATGGACCCTGCAGAGGTAACAAATACCATGACCCGCCAGGCCCAGCTCCTGGGAGCCCATAACACTCGCCTGGCTAAGATTGATCAAAGACTTGACTCAATCTCCTCTACGCTATACACCATGTGCAGTCACCTCAGCTCTCCCAGGGTTGTTCTGTCTCGGTCCTCGCCTTCTGTTGGTCATGTCACGCCAGCATCTGTGGTCTTAATGTAACCCTGTATCTCTACTCCCAGCCGCTATGGAGGCCTTCCATCAGCTTGCAGAGGATTCCTGAACCAGTGCCAGCTTCAATTTTTACACGCAACCATCAGACTTCTCTCCCCACCGCTCTCGGATAGTGTACATCTTCTCCCTCCTCACAGATGAAGTGTTAGCCTGGGCACCCCCACCCCCTGCTTTATGAAAAGGCTCCCTCCTGTTGGATGACTCCAGCACCTTCATTGCAGACATTCTGGATGATCTTCGATTCTCCCAGTTGTGCCGCTTCTGCCAAATCTGCACTCCTGCAGATTAAACAAGGCTCCCACACCGTGGGAAAATATGCGATTGAGTGGTGACCAATTGGAACGGGGTGCCCTGAAGTCTGCTTTCCATCAAGGTATTGAGGAGAGACTGAAGGATTAATTAACTTACAGGTACATTCCCACTGATCTAGAAGGCCTGATCGCCCTTTGCATTTCCCTCGATCTTCGGATGAGGGAGAGACGTCAGGAGCAGGGCTGTTATCACAGGGTCCGTTCTGTTTCGTTTGTCCCACCTTTTGAGGTTCCTCCTAATGATGCCTTCAAAGAATCGGCCGAGCCCATGCAGTTGGGCAATATGCGTCTCACTGAATGGGAGAAGCAGCACCGTCGCTCCGTGGGATTGTGCCTCTACTGTAGCAAGGAAGGCTATATGGTACGGGTCTGTCCTAAGAAATCGGGAGACAGCCAATGCCCAGCACAAACAGGTGAGTTTCCTCTGGGAATATGCGCCGTATCCCCATCTCCCAGTCGCCTGATGATCCCTATCTGTTTATCTTGGCAGAACCATTCAGTTACTACCAATGCCTTCGTGGATTCTGGAGCCACCGGTATGTTTGTGGATAAAGCCTTCGCCCAGCGATTCAATATTCCACTCCAGAGAATGGACATGCCCTTGGTATCTCCTCTAATGATAGTAGACTGTTAGAATCTGGGGTCGTTTTGCAAGACACGACTCAGCTCAATTTCATGGTCGGTGGTTTGCACCACATGGTTCTTCAGCTGGATGTCATCCATTCCCCAATCATCGATATCATTCTGGGGCTTCCTTGGCTACACATTCATAACCAACGGATTGACTGGACCTCAGGGCAGATACTAACTTGGGGGTCTGCAGGCGATGGGAAATGCCTTCCACCCTGTCATCCTTTCGGTGTCTCATATCGCCCAGGATCCAAGAAGGTGAAGGCTGATGCCCTATGCTGCCAGTTGTCCATGGACAACAAAGATGCTACGGATAATGTTCCCATCTTTCCTCCATCTAAGAACGTGTCTTCCATTACCATGCTCCAACGCATCCACAAAACCCTGGCCAAGTTGCCCACCTCTTCCACCTCCCCATCCACTTCCTTTCCAATGTCCCCCAG
Source organism: Ascaphus truei (assembly GCF_040206685.1). Lineage (NCBI taxonomy): Eukaryota > Metazoa > Chordata > Amphibia > Anura > Ascaphidae > Ascaphus > Ascaphus truei. The sequence goes on along the minus strand of NC_134486.1, from coordinate 199,656,771 downwards.
CCAAAGCCCCACCAGTTCCAGTTACAGCCCGACCAGTGCCAGTTACGCCCTGATGTCTCCCAGCCACAACCCAACCAGTCCTAGTTCCAGCCTGACCAGTCCCAGTTACTCCCTGACCTCTCCCATCCACAGTCCCACCAGTCCTAGTCACATCCTGACCAATCCCAGGTTCTCCCTGACCCACCCCACCAGTTCCAATTACAACCCCACCAGTCCCAGTTACTCCCTGACCTCCCCCAGTCACAGCCCCACCAGTTCTAGTTACAGCCTGACTAGTCCCAGGAACTCCCCAACCCACCTAACCAGTCCCAGTTACAGCCTGACCAGTCCCAATTACTCCCGACCCACCCCACCCAAAGCCCCACCAGTCCCAGTTACAGTACAAGCTCGCACAGTTATTCCTTGTCTGGCCCTAGATACATCCCAGCCATCCCCAGTACCCCATAATACACCTCAACCTTCCCCAAGTTCAAATACAGATACAACCTCTCCACTGTGGACATCCAGATAATCCAGGATCTGGTCACCCTGGTGTTTGACCCTGAAGGCAGGGATACTATAGGGGATCTGTCTGGATACCTAAGATGGGTGCTGACAGCAAGTGACCTCTCACCCTCACTGAAGCTACTGTGGCCATCTTGCTACCTGGCAATTCCTACTCCTCTTCCTGACAGGAAGTCAGTCTCTCTGGCTCCATTGCCAGCAGCTGCTTCTGGCATTTAAATAGCAGGCAGTTGCTCCCTGTCAGTGCTCATGCAAAATACTTTGTACCTTGTTCTGTCTGAGCTCTGACTTTGCCTCTATTTTGCTTTCTGTGATTGGATCTCATTTGGATCTGCCCCTAGCCTGCCGCCTGCCTCAACCTCAGAACTGGACCTGACTACCCCTTGCCTGCCACCTACCTCAGCCTTGGAACCGGACCTGACTACCACTGCCTGCCGCCTGGCTCGACCCCGGAATTGGACTTGACTTGCCCTGCTTCTCAGGCCTCTGATCCCAGGCTAAAGTCGGTGTACTACTCCCTACCTTTGCCCTGCGGATTCATATCCTGTTTTGCAGTCTGTAATATTACAGCATCTCTCTGGCTGCCTGGGGATCTCTGGTACCTGAATCAGCTTTTGCTGCAGAGTTCTATTCAGCGCGTTATGCAGTTTGTAGTCAAGGGTCTTGGGAGCTGCAGTTTCAGTCATCCATTCCTTGTGGAGCCGCGCATGTGCCTTCCTTAAAAATGCATTATTAATGACAAGCAATGTGTTTTTTTTCATTGACAAATCCTCAATTTGTTTCTGGTCTATTTTAAATGTTTCTCCTGTCTTTTTAGCACTTTATTGAGTCAGTTTGGGCGTGAGCTCAGTGCGCATGTGCAACAGCTGATAGCTACTGATTGTGCAATTAGGGTATTGCAAGGGTATAAAAGGGTTCAGACCTCTCTCCCCCAGTAAAATCTGTCCCTGAAGAAGCTCCTTTGCTGGAGGGAAACGCGCGTTGGACGCGCAATGTTGTCAGTCTCCTACTTGGAGCTGTTTTAATGTAGTGTCTGCAGTCTCCTGGTTCTAACTGTGCAGACCCCAGTAGTTAGTTATTTGTTTATTTATTTCATTTCATAGTCAGTGTGCCTGCATTCCTTGCACTCTAAGTGAGGCGTTCACACAGTTCATCACTGTGAATTCACCCTAGTACTGCTGTGTCTGGCAGCTTTATGATGCAGTGCATGTACTAATATTATCACTACATGTGCCAGCTTTATCATTCAAGCACTCTCACTCTAACACACTTAAGTCTCTATTGTAGTGCGCAGTGCTGGTAATTTAGCAAGGAAGCTGGACATTTAATCCGTTGGCCACCCACTTGTGAACATTTATATACTCCTACTACTTGGTCTCACCGTTGCTCCAGAGGGGTTAATACCCTGACTCTTAGAATCCTCTGTCCTCTATATCGCACCAACATTAAGTGGTCAACTGGGATAGTATGACTTTATAATTGACGACACGGATGCCTGATAGCGTTGATTTAATATAATTTTAATTCACATTACACATTACTTTGGTAATATATGTTTTAAGTAAATTTATTAAAAGTTAACTTTTATACCTGGTGGTGTGCATTTAAGTGAATTCTTTTAGGGGGCACATCCAATTTGTGTTTCCCCTTCACCTTTTCTGATTCACTTTTCAGTTCACAGTTTGCACCCATCATTTGATTACCTTATTTATGTACATAATCACTTTATTCAATTAGTATGGTCCTGTGATCACTCCCTATCCTTCTGTTGTGTCTCATAGTGGTTTATTAGCCACAACCAAAATAAAGTACGGGTGCACTGTCCCTTTAAGAAACTACTTTCTTGAAAATTAAAGCCTGTTCCCTTTAGGGAAACTATCTCACTTCTTGAGCCCTTACTAACAAGACAGCCAGCTAATCTGGTCATGCCCAAAACATATGCAACACAAAGTATAACCAATAAGTGTAATAATAAAGTCTTTTCTGTAATGCAGCTCCAATAGCAAACAGGAACACGGTTCCGGGGAGCAGGCTGTGTCCAGCCTCGCAGCAATCTGTATCTTTATCCTGGGTTGGGGTCCCAGCTGGTCCCAGCAGCTAAGCTCCTCGCAGGACTGCGGGACCAGAGCAGCAGCAGCTGCTACGGCTTCCAAGCCGGGGAGAGTTCTCTCCACCTTCCTGTGGTAAAACAAGCTTACCTTGTGTGAGCAACTTCCTGCTTTTTAAAGCACTTGTTTCACTGATGAGTTCAGCCCCTGTTTAATCAGTCTTCAGCTGTGCTTTCTCTGTCTGAGGAGATTAACACTCAGTGATCTGGCTGCAGCATCTCTCCATTCACTGTCACAGCCTACTGAGTCAGTGACTCTGTCACATATCCCTCTCCCCAGCGAAACATTGTCCTGTGGAGCGGCCCGTGCACCATTCCCGTACACCAGCATCTTTGTCGCCAATGTCTGACGTCGGCCCTTCCCTCCCCCTTTTTTTTTCTTGCCTTCCAATTTAGGCATTTTCTTTTTGGGGTAATTACCAGGCCATCTGGGCCTGAGGACTGGTACCTCACTATCTCCTTTAATTCAGATGCAAGACTGAAATCTTGTAAAACTATGGAGTCCTCCAAGGCTTGTTTGGCTTCGTTAAGCTGCACTCTTAAATCTGCAATCTTTAACTGTAATTTCCTTGATTTCGCGGCATCCGCTGGTATATCCATGCTAACAATTGGCTCTCGCAGCTCAGAGACTATTTCTGCCACAATCTGAATTCTCCGGTCATCATCTTTAACAATACGGAGCAATAATTCCACTAGACACGTTATAAGGGAAGTTGGTGAATTAGGTATCACAAGCATCTCTTGTAGGACAGCAAGAAGGCGTTTCCTGCCTCCTTCTTCACTGGTATCTAGACAGCCGACTATAAGAATCAGCTTCTGACCTATAAATTCTTTAATCAGCATGTCTTCAATTTGTGTCATATCCGCTTTTTGTTCTTCTGTGAGAACAGCAGGGTATTGAAGATAACTTAAGAGATAGTCTGCATAGACAGCGGGCTCTGGTAAGACATGTTCCATTGCAGCCTCCCCTTCATCATCCTTTGACTTTATATCTACCGCCACCTTTTCCTTGGACTGCTTCAGTGACCCAAACGTCTGTCTTGGGCTTGTAAGCTTTTCCTCCAGCTTCATCTGAGAAACCTCCTGCTGGGCAGCAGTAGAGTCCAACGTAGCGTCCCGCTCAGACTTTAGAGACTCGAGCTCCTTGACTAGGTCACACTTTTGTTTCTCCGCCATCCTGCGGCCAGGCCGCTCAGACTCCAGGTCCTTCCTCAGGTCTTGAAGCAGTCCTTCTGCCTTTCTTCTTTCACTCAGTGCGGCTGCTAGTTCATCTTCGTTAGAATTGAGTCGCGATTCTACGTCTCCTAGCAGACTCAGAGCAAGGCTTAAATCTGTCTCTCTTTCTTTATTCTGGACCTGCAGCTGCTGGTGCTCCTCACGAACCTTGTCTAGCTCCAGCTGTAGCCGGGCCCTCTCATTGGTCATGTAGTCCAGCCGCTTGTGGATATCAGCCATCTCAGTTTCATGGTGCAACATCAGGCAGCCCACCTGACGGACGGACATCTCCTCCGTCTTAGCGCGCTGTGTCTCGTGCTCAGCCACCTGCGTTTGCAGCTCTTCAATCTGATGCTGCCAGTCCCCTCTCGGGGCCTTCACCTCTTCCCGGTGCTTACTATGGGTTTGCATCAACGCCTCCTCCATCTTTTTGAGCTCTGCAGTTCTTGTCGCCAGTATCGCTGTTGCTTCTGTCTTCCAGGCTTCTTTCTCCTTGGCATACTGACACATGGAGATGGATTTGCCTCTCTGCTTCTCCAGCACTTGCTCCAGTCTTTGGACCTTCTCATGTTCCCTCTCACACAGAGTCACCTGGCTTCTAAGCTCCGCCTCCAGCGATGCTCTTGTGGCGCTCAACGTGATCTTCAGCTGCTCCAGGGCGAGGCATTTTTTTTCCAGCATTTTCTCTGCATTCTGCAGAGCAGCCTGTACTTCATTTTTTTCTTGCGCCAATTGCGTCTTCACTTTCTGCACTTGGTGAAGCTTCTCAGTCCCATCACTGACCTGACCAGTCAGGTTTAAAACCTCTTCCTTCAGGTTTATATTCTCCAATTTCACAGTCTCTATATCCCTTAGGACCGTTTCATTGGCTTTCTTCAAAGTACCCAGCTCTGCCCCTAGCGATGCTCTTGTGGTGTACAGCGTGGCCCTCAGTTCCTCATGCTGTTCTGTGGGGACATACTGGGTACTCAGCTGTTCCTGTAGCACTCGCTGCTTCTCCTTGGCTGCTTGCAGACTTGCATGTACAGTAGCCCTTGCAGCTGGCTCTGCCATAAGTGCGTTGCCTGTGTGTGCTGCTGCAGAGAGACACGTTGCATCCTCTCTGCATTCTGCAGTGCTTCCTGCACCTCTAGCTTTTCCTGGATCAATTGCTTCTCCACTTTTCCTGCTTGGTGGAGCTTCTTATCACCTTTACTGATTTGATCAGTCAAGTCTGAATTTTTCTGCATCAGACTTACATTCTCCTTCTTTACAGTCTCTAAATCCCTCAGGGCATTCTCATGGGTTTCTTTCAACATACCCAGCTCTGTGTTTAGACTGTGGCCCTCCTGGCGTGAGAGTTCCAGCTCTGTTTTGAGCGTGCTAGCTTCTTGGTGAGAAACTTCTAAGTCTTTGATGAAGTTTTGCACATCTCTCTGGGACATCTGATAGCATAGTCTCCAGTCAGGACATGTTCTCTCTGATTCCATGTTAGCAATTGCGGTGTTGGCCTTATTCAAACTTGTCTTCAGCTCCTCCAACTCACTCCATAAGAGACGCTCTGTTTTTTTTAGCTCCTCATACTCAAGTATAGCTGGGAGTATACACCTCCTTTATCTCGGCGTTCGCTTCTCGCTCCCTATTCAATTGTTCCTGCAAGGCATCATAATCACGGTGGGCAGTTTGGAGTGCAGAAATTAAGGCTTCTTTTTCCTGGCTCAAGGATTCAGCTTCCCTTTGCTTCTCCTTTTCCTTTGCCACCGTTCCTGTGACAATTCTGCCCATCACTCCGGTCTGCAGCACATCTCGGTGGCTTGCGTACACCTGTTGTCCTGATATCGCAGGCTCAAGTGGTTTGGTCACTTCCTCTGTGACTTGAAAAATATTTTTATTTTTCTTCTTTCTCTTTGTTTTATTCGTTCCAGAGACATCAGTGGTACTGGGCACACACACACTGGACACTTTTGCAGCTTTCATCTGCGGGTACGTCTCTCTTCTCGGGGCCACATATGCGTCATCATCATAATCATCATATGGCCTGAAGGGACACTGTTTTGTATGGTTATGTACATTGCAAAACTGACACTTGATGGCAAACATTTTAAAACCCCGTTTTTTTTGTTTTGTTTTGTTTTCTTCACACCCGACGAGGCAGACTTTGCACAACACACGTAACTTGTATGGGCTTTACAATCTTTGAACCTTCTGGGTTCTTCTTAGGGCAACATCTTTGCCAAAATTCATTTTCACTTTCTTTTTTACCAGACAGGGCAAACTTTGCTCACAGCACTTGCTAGCTGCAAATTCACTCACTTCAACAAAAGGCATTAGCTTTACACAGCAATCCTTTCATACTCGACGAGGCAAAATTTACACTCAGCGCTTGCTGGCTGTAACTTCCATGCTTCAGCAAAAATCATTTTTTTTTTCCGCTTGAGTTCAGTGTCTCAACACATCTTCATCTACTGACCCCCAGAGACGTAGCATCCCACTTCTGACACCACCTGTGGCAGGACGGCCTCGCGGCAGGGTCAGTAAGACGCTAGACATGGTGGGAAACGTTCAACTATAGTGGTTTATTAGCCACAACCAAAATAATGTACGGGTGCACTGTCCCTTTAAGAAACTACTTTCTTGAAAATTAAAGCCTGTTCCCTTTAGGGAAACTAACTCACTTCTTGAGCCCTTACTAACAAGACAGCCAGCTAATCTGATCATGCCCAAAACATATGCAACACAAAGTATAACCAATAAGTGTAATAATAAAGTCTTATCTGTTGCAGCTCCAAACAGCAAACAGGAACACGGTTCCGGGGAGAAGGCTGTGTCCAGCCTCGTAGCAATCTGTATCTTTATTCTGGGTTGGGGTCCCAGCTGGTCCCAGCAGCAAAGCTCCTCACAGGACTGCGGGACCAGAGCAGCAGCAGCTGCTACGGCTTCCAAGCCGGGAGAGTTCTCTCCACCTTCCTGTGGTAAAACAAGCTTACCTTGTGTGAGCAACTTCCTGCTTTTTAAAGCACTTGTTTCACTGATGAGTTCAGCCCCTGTTTAATCAGTTTTCAGCTGTGCTTTCTCTGTCTGAGGAGATTAACACTCAGTGATCTGGCTGCAGCATCTCTCCATTCACTGTCACAGCCTACTGAGTCAGTGACTCTGTCACAATAGATACTGTAACGCTCGGCCTGCCCACAAGCCAGACGAGACCCCGGGACTGAGATGGAAAGGACAAATACCAGACACCTAACAGTTAACAGGGGCGCGGCCGGAGTGTGGGAGTAGCGTAGCTGGTCCAGGGAACAAAAATAGAATAGTTTGGTACTTGACAAATCCGACGTAGAAGGGTTAAGTCCATAAGCCAATGGTCTAGGAGTAGAGAGAGGAGCGTGTTAGAGTATCCGTATGCCTGGGTAGAGGAGAGGAGAGAGCTGCGTCGTAGAGGTCCATTTGCCAAGTCCAAGGTATATAGTCGACAGCAAGGTAGAGTGTCCAAAGCCAAATCCGAGGGGTCCAGAGAGCAGCGTGGTCTAAGTCCAAAGCCAAGGTCGAAATCCAGGGAGGTCAGCAGAGTATCCAGGGGCAGGAGCAGGGACTGAAACACAAGAAAGCCAAGCAGAAGCAGACAGCACCAAGGTACAGTAGCTATGAAGAGCACTGAAGGAATGGAAAGACCAGGCTAAATAGTGGGCTGGGACCTATCAGGGGAAAGGGAGGAGCGGAGGTGCGGTCCAGGGGTTAACCCTGATAGGAGAGGGAAGCTTGGGGGCGGACCCAGTCAAGCTGGGGCTGGAAAACGCGCTGGTGTGCATGCCTGAATGGAGGAGGTGGGACCAGGCTCAGGACCCCAGGTAAGAGAGGCTTGGGTCCGCACGCGCCTTTAAGGATGACGCTCGTGACTCAGAAGTGAGGGAGCAGCCGCGGTGGTGACGCTGACGGCAGAGGAACGCTGCCGGGGATTCGGGGCAGTGGAAGAAGAAGGTAAGGGGGTGCCTAGAGCGGGAGTCCTCTCAGCGCGGGACCTTACAGTCCCAGAGGGTCGGACTCCGGACGATCCATCCAAGATCTGAGGGGAAATTTTTGTTGGAATCATTTGAGTAGGGACAGAGCGTGGAGATCAGCATGCGAGACCAAAGAACGATCCTGAGGTCCGTATCCTTTCCAGTAGACAAAAACCTGGAGCTTGCCCCTGGAGATGCGAGAGTCAATGATGGACTGAATTTCGAATTCCTATTGTCTTGGTACAATGGCGGGAGGAGGTCGAAGTGAAGGATGAGCAAATCGTGTGCCTTGGATATAAGGTTTCAAGAGCGAGACATGGAAGATGGGTGAGATCTTCATGGAGGGGGGCAACAGAAGCTGATAGGCCACATGATTAATTTGTCTCAGAATGGATAAAGGACCCAGGAACCTGGGAGACAGTTAAGGGGTTGGGTCCTTCAGTTTGATATTTTTTGAAGAAAGCCAGACCTTCTCTCCAGGTACGAACTTATGAGCCTCCCAACGAAGCTGATCTGCCTGTCACTTCTGTTTTAGGACAGATTCCTGTAAAGCAGTTTGAATCCTCCTCCATGACTCCTGTAATGTGGTTACCCTAACATCTGCTGCAGGAACTCCAGACCTGGATGAATGCATAGGTAGACGGGTAGGATGAAATCCATAGTTTACAAAAAATGGTGATTCTTGAGTGGACTCATTCTTGAGAGAGTTAATCGCAAATTCCGCCCAAGGAAGTAATTCTGCCCAATTATCCTGAGAATCGGAAGAAAAACAATGCAAATACTGTTTGAGGGACTGGTTCATGCATTCAGTCTGCCCATTAGTTTGGGGGTGATAGCCTGAGGAAAAAAGGAGAGTAATGCCCAGCCTCTGGGAAAACGCGCGCCAGAACTTCGAAACAAATTGAGTACCACGGTCCGAGACAATGGACAGCGGAACGCCATGAATATGGAAAATCTCTTTTACAAAGATATCAGCCAGAGTACTTGAATTGGGTAAACCTTTGAGGGGGACAAAATGAGCTTGCTTGGAAAATCTGTCGATGACCACTAGGATAGTAGTCATACCGTTTGAAGGGGGAAGATTCACGATAAAGTCCATGGCAATGTGACTCCATGGACGGTCCGGGACCGGAAGAGGTTGGAGTAGACCAGAACGCTTTTGACGGACTGATTTATTTTGGGCGCAGACTGGACAAGAGGAGGTGAAAGTTCGAATGTCCTTTACCATATTGGGCCACCAAAAAGTTCGCTGGATCAGGTCCGTAGTCTTCTTAAACCAGGATGGCTGGCAGATCTGAAGGAGTGACCCCATTCAAGAATTTTAAGATGGAAACGTGGGGGTGCGTAAAGATGTCCATCAGGAAACCTCTAGCCCTTCAGGGACCTGTGATTGAGACTCCAAAATTTTATCCAGTATGTCAAAGGAAGCGGCAGAGATAAACAATCGGGGGGACAGAATACTCTCCGGGACATCCTGCAACTTCTCCTCAGTGTTGAACTGACGAGAAAATGCATCAGCTTTGATATTCTTAGTCTCAGGAATATAAGAGATGATGAAGTCAAACCTTGAGACAAACAACGCCCAACGGGCCTGACGGGGACCAAGGCGACGGGCACCCTCAATGTAAGAAAGATTTTTGTGGTCCTTGAGGATCAGAATGGGTTCCTTGGTTCCTTCTAGAAGATGTCTCCATTCTTGTAATGCCATCTCGATGGCCAACAACTCCCTATTCCCCATGTCATAATTTCTTTCTGCTGAAGAAAAGTTTATCTTTGGGGGTGGTTCTTTGAGAGAGAACCGCACTGGCTCCCATGTCAGAAGCGTCAACTTCTAGGGTAAAGGGGAGGGTGGGGACAGGATGTCGCAGAATGGGGGCCGAGACAAAGGTTCTTTTCTGAGACTCAAAGGCGCGACTGGCCTCCAGCGGCCAAGAGGAAAGATCGGCCTCTTTTTTGGTAAGGGCTGCAATGGGTGCTACCAAAGTAGAAAAACCAGCAATGAATTTCCTATAATAGTTTGCGAAGCCAAGGAAACGCTGAATCGCCTTCAAAGAGTTGGGTTGTCGCCATTCGAGTATAGATTTGAGCTTCTCCGGATCCATGGTGAACCCCTGGTCTGAGACAATATATCTCAGGAAAGTGGTTGAGGATTGATGAAAGACACCCTTCTCCATCTTGGCGTAGAGCCTTTTGGCAAGTAGACGAGAGAGCACCATCTTGGTATGAAGAATGTGTTCCTCGAGGGTTTTGGAAAAGATTAGAATATTATCAAAGTAGATAATCACAAATAAATTCAAAAGATCACGGAAAACTTCATTCATAAAGTCTTGGAAAACTGCAGGGGCATTGCACAACCCAAACGGCATCACCAGGTACTCATAGTGACCACTGCACGTGTTGAACGCAGTCTCCCACTCGTCGCCACTGCGGATGCGAACACTGCGGATCCGTAAATCAAGTTTAGAAAAGATCGTCGAGCCTTGCAACCTATCGAAGAGCTCGGGGATAAGAGGCAATGGGTAGCGATTCTTGATGGTAATCTTATTTAGCCCACGGAAATCGATGCACGGGTGAAACGTCCCATCTTTCTTTTTTACAAAAAAAAATCCTGCTCCGGCGGGGAGGTGGATTTCTGGATAAAGCCTTTTTGAAGGTTCTCCGTGATATACTCGGCCATGGCCTCCATCTCAGGCAAAGATAGGGGATACGACCTGGCTTTGGGAAAGGGGGCACCCGGAATCAAGTCATTTGGGCAGTCGAAAGGGCGATGGGGGGGGAAGCTCCTCAGATTTAGTCTTACTGAAGACGTCCAGGAACTCTGAATAAACCTCCGGTAGGGTGGCCTCTTGCGGGGGGGAGGTCTCCAAGACAGCCAATACCGTAGGTGACGGAGGAAGCAATTCCACCTGGGGAGATCTCCATCGGATGGGGATCTCGGCAGTCCAATCGATAATGGGGTTGTGGAGTTGTAGCCACGGTAGGCCCACAATGAGTTGAACCGAAGGGGAATGGATGACATCAATAGTAATGAATTCCAAGTGTCCATCCTTCATAGAAAGTTCAATGGGAAGTGTCTCCAAGGAAATAAAGACAGGCTGAAGAGGTCGGATATCGATAGCCTCCAACCCGACCGGAATGGCCTTCTTCCGGAGAGGGATGTTGTACTGAATAGCAAAAGCATGGTGCATGAAATTCCCTCCAGATCCGGAATCGAGGAAGGCCAGAGCAGGGATTTGGATGCTGACGTACTTAAGGAAGACAGGAAGTAAGATGCGCTTGGGGAGATACTGTGCAGGAGAGGGGAAGGAAGAGATAGTACCCAGTGAAATCCCCTCATACCTCACTTGGTGCTAGCGTTTCCCGGCCTCAAGGGACAACGCGGCAAGATGTGCTCAGGAGATCCGCAATAAAAGCACAGGCCCTTATTCCTCCAACGAAGTCGTTCCATAGACGAAAGTTGATGGTTGCCTGGTTGCATGGGTTCAGGAGCGTCCAATGCCAGTAAGGCTGGAGCAGGATACCTGGAAGCAGAAGGCGTAGAGACAGCAGGACGAGGACGTTGACGTTCAACCTACCTTTCCAGAAGTCGTTGATCCACCCTGATGCACAAAGCGATCAGGGCCTCCAATGAGGAGGGCCTCTCACGAGCTGCCAGTTCATCCTTTAAGGATTCCGAAAGCCCTTGCCAGAAAGCCGTGGAAAGTGCACCATCATTCCAATCAGTCTCAGCCGCGATTGTCCGGAATTCCAGAGTGTATCGTGCCACAGATTTCCGACACTTTGAAATGTGGAAAAAGGAAGAAGCGGCCACATCAGTACGTCAGGGTATCAAAAACTAAACGAAACTCTCTCTTAAAGTTGGGAAACCTGTAAGTGAGTTCAGGTCTTAACTCCCAGATTGGTGAAGCCCAGGCCAAGGCGTCCCCGGTGAGAAGGGAAAAAATATAAGCTACCTTGGTTCGGTCCGTGGGGAAGCGAGAAGGTGACAATTCAAATTGTATCTCGCACTGATTTAAAAATCCACGGCATGCAAGCGGGTCTCCAGCGTATTTACTAGGTGTTGGGATTCGCAACTCCGAAGTGCTTGCACCTTCTCAGGAAACAGTGGGAGGGATAATGGAACTGGAGGCATTAACCTGGGGCATTTGTGGGGTTAAAGTAGCAACCTGTTGGTTAAGAGCGGCAACCTGATTGTCCAAAAAGGTGAAGTGTTTGGAGATAGTGGTCAGGGTATCTTCCACCTCAGGGGGGTCTGGGTCTGATGGGCTCTGCATAATTTAACGCTCGGCCTGCCCACAAGCCAGACGAGACCCCGGGACTGAGGTGGAAAGGACTAATACCACACACCTAACAGTAAACGTGGGCACGGCCGGAGTGTGGGAGTAGCGTAGCTGGTCCAGGGAACAAAAATAGAATAGTTCGATACTTGCCAAATCCGACGTAGAAGGGTTAAGTCGTAAGCCAATGGTCTAGGAGTAGAGAGAGGAGCGTGGTAGAGTGTCCATAAGCCTGGGTAGAGGAGAGGCGAGAGCTGCGTCGTAGAGGTCCGTTTGCCGAGTCCAAGGGATATAGAAGACAGCGCGGTAGAGTGTCCAAAGCCAAATCCGAGGGGTCCAGAGAGCAGCGTGGTCTAAGTCCAAAGCCAAGGTCGAAATCCAGGGAGGTCAGGAGAGTGTCCAGGGACAGGAGCAGGGACTGAAACACAAGAGAGCCAAGCAGAAGCAGACAGCACCAATGTACAATAGCTATGCAGAGCACTGAAGGAATGGAAAAACCAGGCTAAATAGTAGGCTGGGACCTATCAGGGGAAAGGGAGGAGCGGAGCTGGGGGCGGAAAGGAGAGGGAAGCCTGGGGGCGGACCCGGTCGAGCTGGAGCTGGAAAGCGCGCTGGTGCGCATGCGTGAATGGAGGAGGCGGGACCAGGCTCTGGATTCCAGGTAACAGAGGTTTGGGTCCACGCGGCTGTAAGGATGATGCACGCGACCCGAAAGTGAGGGAGCAGCCGCGGGGGTGACGCTGATGGCAGAGGAATGCTGCCAGGGATTCGGGGCAGCGGAAGAAGAAGGTAAGGGGGCGCCTAGAGCGGGAGTCCTCGCAGCACGGGACCTTACAGATACTTAAATTTGTTCTCATTTAAAATTCCTGAATCTTTACCAATGGTTAGAAGTTCCTTTAACTGGGAAAAGAAATGATTTGTGGGGTTGTGATCAAGGATTTGGTATGTATTATTATCATTTAATATTCTATTTTCTTCTGTAATATACCAAATATGATCCATGATCACAACCCCACCCCCCTTATCAGCTTGTTTTATAATAATTTCATCATTAGTAATTCAACTTTCTATGGCCTCCCTTTAATTTTTTGTTAAATTTTGTTTACAATTAGTACAACTTTGAGATAATTTCATAAAATCTGCTATCACCATTTGGTGAAATACCTCTAAAAATGTCCTTTATTATGACTAGGATAAAATGTAGATCTTGGTTTAAGATCTGTATGTTTAAAATCAATAGATGTTCTGTTTAATGGTAGTAGATTGTCAGTGTCTTTTAAATCTCTATGTATAGATGCTTGATGCAAGTAATGTATTTGAATAGTTAGTTTTCGGAGAAACAAATTGGCATCCATAAACAATTGAAAATTGTTGGGGTTAACAGTTGGTGCAAAAGTTAAGCCCTTGGAGATAACCCTCTTTTGAGGTTCTGACCATTCTACTTTGCTAAGATTAAAAATGTTAGTTGGTATAACTTGATGTCTAGTGGTTAGTATGTCTCGTCTTCCTCTTCCTCTTTTTCCTCCTCTCTTTCCTCTATTCTTCTTTTTTTCAGACTGGTGCCTGGCTCTATCTCTTCCAGGGGAGAAACCCGATTTTTTGTCTTCCATAGATCCAGGGACAGGCCTGTCTCTAAAAAACTAGTCTGAGCAGCTTCTGTGGCAGGGTTATAATGGATCTTTCTATCTGTTTTAAATGTGTTGTCTGTATGGTGAACATGATGTGTGGATGAACGAAAAAAAGACGGTACAAAACAGTGCTAAAAAATAATATAAATGATAACAATACTTGAAATAAATATTGCAGGCAGCCTGGCAAATACTGACTGTACAATCAGAAAATGAACCACAAAGAAAAGAAAGAATTGCAGGCGCAAAATCAGTCCACAACCAAACAGACAGATCTAAAAACAGAATAATCTCCCAATGATGTTTCATGCACATGCGTGCACTTCCTTCCCCTGAGGAAGTGCACACATGTGCATGAAACGTCATTGGGAGATTATTCTGTTTTTAGAGCTGTCTGTTTGGTTGTGGAGGATATTGGCAGCAGTTGTGTAGGCTGTGGGGGGAAAGGAGAGGAAGAGGAGCAGCGATTTCGGTAACACCGCGGCGTGTGACGTCACATCCACCTGGAAGTTCCAGTTTTCGTGCGACCCAACATCCATCCCCCACACGAGGCAATCCCTAAAGGAGCTCCAGTTATCATCAGAGAGGAGCACCTGAGCGATCTTCAGCTTCACTGCTTTTACCATCTACTGTCCTGTAAGTAGGGTTTCAATTTTACCCCTCTGGACATAAGTGCTGTATCCTCCGGACCCAGTATTTCAATGTTAATAAATAGCTTTTTGTTAGGATTATAGCCTTGCTAGTGTCTGTCTGTCATTGTGTGTTATGTTTGTCATGTGTGAGTTTTTAATGTTTTAATGTCCACTTTTTTGGCGTACTGCACCATTATCTGTATGTTTTCATCTCTTTTTTACATATTGCACTATCATTTGGTGTGTTATGTTTGTCATGTGTGAGTTTTTAATGTTTTAATGTCAACTTTTTTGGCGTACTGCACTATTATCTGTTTGTTTTCTTCTCTTTGTAGCATATTGCACTATTATTTGGTGTGAGCCGTTCGTTGACCCCTTCACTGCCTGTTTGTTCAAGGACACTTTTGGGACTTTTCAAGAGACGGTTTGGTTATTATTATTTAAAGGACTGATTTGATGATGTGTTGATGGCTCTCTTTTATTTGTAGGTTTTTTATATCTTGTAGTGTGATGTGGCTGAATTCCTGTTTCCAATGGCCTACTGCCCTTTGGTATTGCGCCATTAGTGGCGGGATTAGGTCTTTCTCTCATAGATTCTTTTGTGTGTATTGTGAGAGTTATTACGCCTTTCAATTGTCTTATTGGTACTCCAATTTTTACTGATACCTTTGGCATAATCTTCTTCATCTCTCTCATATTTCCTGTCTTTAGTGTCTTTCAGATTATTTTCCAGATTTTCCAGTCTTTTTTGTAATATCTTGTCATTCTCTTTAAAAACAGGATGGCTCATTAAAGGTTCTATTTCATCTTTAATAATGTTAATATCCTTATCTAAAATGGCCATTCTTTTTTTATTTTGTGACACAATTAGTTTCATAAGTTCGATATTATCCCAAGCTCCAATGAACACTGCATCATCCAAATCAAATGAAGGACTTTTCTTAATTCTAAGATCTCTGGGAATTATTTTATTTATCAAATATTTATTTAAGTATAATATAAGTTTAATATATCAAACCATTTACGAGTATCTTTGAACAAAAGGGCTTCTAATTTAGTAAATTCTCTGTTAAGAATTTCTCTCTCACTAGGCGGTCTCAATTCGCCTTGATGAGCTGAAATATTAAGATCATTATTTCTTATTTGTCTTCTAGTGAAGACATTAGAGTTGGAATTTTCCATAACCTCTAAGTTGTAAGATGCAGCCTCTAGTCCCAGAACTGATAAATGTGCACAAAAGGGAAAAGAGGAGTGCAAAGTGAATAAAATTTAAATGCGTGATCAATCAATATCTTTCACCAACCCATAGTGAGAAGTGAGAATGAAACAATATATACAATGAAAAAATAAAGCTGCTTAACATCCAAGTGGGACTGTTTTTTGTCCCAAGGGTAACGGATTTCTTCTTTGGGAGGAGGAGCGCTGAATGTATCCAATGATATGTGAAATGAAAGAACAGGAGACGCCCCCGGAGAAAATTATTGGTGGAACTGACTGGGAACTTCTTTAGGGGACTGACCATTACAGTAAAACTTTTATTTTTGTTTTTCCTCAGAAAAGAAAACGGCAAATGGAGGGATTTCGATGGATAATATCGCTTTGTGTAACAATGCCTGCACATTGCTGAATCGGATTTAAAAAACCACGTACTGGAGTCTACAGTTTAGTGGCCGTTGTTATTGATAAGGATAGAATACCTGAAACAGTATGCTGATGTTTTCAGACCCTATACAATACTTTTTTTTATATATACTGTATAATAAACCCGAAAAAATAAAAAGTATGCATTTATTCTACAAGTATTCCAGTACATACAGTATGTGTCTTCTATACCAGTACATACAGTACAGTATGTGTCTTGTATTTTTTTTAATACTCTTGTGATGTGCAGTACTGAGCATGCCTACAGTATAAAGTACAGTATGCCTGGACAGTACATTCTAGAAACACTCTACTTTGTTACAGTATCAAAGGAGCCAATATGACTGCAGATTCCTGACATTGGGTGATCCGCTGCAGCCTTCTCCTGTGTTCTGATACCTTTGTGGTAACAACTGTCATACTGTAGTTATAGTTACATGCCTGTTTTACCTTTATCTGATGTACGCAGAACCTTGAATTACTTTTTAATATAAATTGTTCATTCTTACTTCACCATGAGCGTTGTGCACTCTTTTGTGTTTTGTTTTGTCCAAAACATGTACAGTACAGCACAACAGCATGGTCTTACCTGTTATTAAAAAAAAATATTTATTCATAAAATATACAAAACGCAACATCTCCTTTATTAAAGTACAGCAAGTCAAAACATTTACAGTAGGATGGTGTGCAGAGCAGTCAGTCAGGCCATCACAACTCCAGTCCTCGAGGGCAACAAACAGGCCCGGTTTTCAGGATAACTTTTGAAAACCAGGCCTGTTTGCGGCCCTCGGAGACTGGAACAAAACATTTACAAAAAATTTAACTTATGGCGGCGGGCGAGGGTAGGTTGTCTGGGAGGAAGCTTTCCTCCTGTCTTGGTTGCCGTGTTGTCTCCTGGCGTGGTCTTGACAGGGTTGTCATGTTATACTCCTCCTCAATGGCATACATGTACACAAAATCTTCTGGTGGAGGGGGTGCGCTTGGTGATGGAAGGTGGTCGACATCACATCCATGCCACCCTCCTGCTCCGGTGTCGGGGATACAGGGACATGAACACCGAGCAAATTATGTATCCCCGCTATGTCAGTCCCTATCTTCTCCATCCGTCGATCCATCTTCTCCATCCGTTGATCCATCTTCTGCATCCGTTGATCCATATTTAGCATGGTCTGCAGAAGCAGATCTATCTTTGCCAGCACAATAGAGTTCCCGTGGATATCCACACTTATCCCATTCAGCATCCGGTCCAACGAGCTGCTTCTTGTGCATGGTGTGCTGTGGACATCTGGGTCGATGGGTGCTACAGAGAATGAGATGGGGGTTCCATGGAGAGAAGCGGCAGCGTCGCCAAAGACGGGTGGAGGAGGTGACCTGTGGATATCCGGGAGAGGAGAAGTGGCAGCGTCGTCGAAGAGGGATGGAGAAAGTGACCTCTGGATTTCCAGGCGAGAAGCGGCAGAGTCGTCTAAGCGCAAAGGAGAAAGTGACCAGTGGATCTCAGGGGTGGCGGCAGCGTCGAGGATGAGTAGTGGAGAAGACGGGCTGAAGATATCCGGGAGAGCGGCGGCATAGTCGTCGAAGCGTATTGGAGGAAGTGGTCTGCGGGTTCGATGGGTTGGCTGCCATGTGTTTTGCGTTGAGTGTACATCACCGTATTTCTTCTGGACATAATAATGCTTACGTCTATTAAAACCCTTAGCCTTTGGGGTCAGCGGAAGGTTTCCTTTATTGGCCTTATCCTGTCTCTTTGGCCTTGGCTTGGAAACGGCTGCCGCCTTTCGCTTTTTCTGTGTGATAGGCACGGCAGAGGCGAGTGGCTTCCTGCATCCGTAGAATCGGGGTTGATCCATTGAAGCAGATGGCACAATGCAGTATCTGGACAAGGGCAAGTTCAGATAAAGATCATCGAGTGGTGGGCTATGCAAAGTGTGTAACCTTTTATGCATGGCAGCGAGGTACAGGTGTTGAAAGTGGGCGTACTCTAATGTGAGTCATTAACGTATAAATACATTTTGTGGATTCACTGCACATTGAATACACATCGACTAAACATCGAATATACATTCTTGTGTTTGTATTTCTTTCTACTCGCAGCAATGCCTGTTAAAAAGATTTCAAAGGATCTCAGCATGCGAATTAAGGAGATTTACATGAGCGGACACCGAATTGCAGATATCCAACGCTGGATAGCTACTTCTGGCCTCATTGTGCCATCATCCACCGTGCACTATCATGCACACGGAAAAACCAGACAACGCACGAGGACACCAACGGTAACTAACGCGTAAGTATATTTATATAACTATATTTATTTATTTATTTATTTATAAAATATTGTACCAGGAATTAATACATTGAGAGTTACATCTCGTTTTCAAGTATACTGTATATCTATCATTGCTGCATATTAATAGAACAATATATTGTGTAGATCTTCTGTATCTAATTTTATAGTTATTTCGGTATATTTATATAACAACAGTATATGTATATTTTGAATATTGCTGCATATTAGTAGAACAATATATTGTGTACTGTAGATCTACTGTATCTAATTTTATAGTTGTTTCGTTATATTTATATAACAACAGTATATATTTTGTTTATATTGCTGCATATTTAAAGAACAATATCTCATTGTATACTATTTTTACACAAAATGATGTGCTGTGCTTGTGGCCTACTGCACTGTAACTTACCGGATTGTTGTTTTTCTGTACATTGTAGGGAGACAACTCTTCTGGTCTACAAAATAAATGAAGAGAATGATGAGAAGAGTGCATTAAGGGTCAAATACACTCTGCAGCAAAATCACAATCTCACTGTATTCGAGACCAGCATAAAGAAGATGAGACGCAGAATTGGATGGAAATATGGACGTGTGAGCTTAGTACTGGACAGTACAGGAGGTAAAAGTGTTGTTTAAGAAACTGTACTGTACCTCTAAAATTATTTATTCCTTGTCTTTACAGACCGTACCCCATGATAAGGGACGTTAACAAAATCAAAAGAGTGGTCCAGGCCCAGGCATGAATCGACAGTGGAGAAACTTTCCAGGATTGCATCTTCACTGACGAGTCTACTGTATCGCTGGAGAGATTTGCCACCTTTGCATTCCACAAAAAAGGTTGCATATCTATGAAGCCACGTCCAAAACACCCAGTGAAGATGCATGTGTGGGGTGCCATCTCTAGGCATGGACCAGGATGCACTGTCATCTTTGAAGGTAAAATATATAAAATATAATTTAGCCTTATGCACTGTACTGTACTAGTGTGCAGTTTTTTGAGCACTTTTCTTTTCTTGTTATAGGAATCATGAATAAAGCTTTCTTCCAAGACAAAATTGTGCCTGAGATTGTGGAATACATCACACACGAGTTCCCGGATGGTCATCGTTTCTACCAGGACAACGATCCGAAGCACACCGCGTCAACAGCGCATATCCTTGAGTGCGGAATCAACTGGGTGAAGATGCCAGCGGAGTAAGTGCGGTAACCGTGTCTCATTTTTCCCCACTGTTTTTACTGTGTACTGTATCTCTTTAACTAATTGTCCTTTTTTTCCAATGACAGATCGCCAGACTTCAATCCGATCTAAATGGTCTGGCATCAGCTGAAGGACCATATCCGAAAAGTCGTGAAACCCTCCAAAAAGGATGAGTTGGTGCAAGGCATACTGAGATTTTGGAACGATGTACTCACCGTGGAACGATGCAATAAATATATTGACCATATTGCGATTGTGTTGCCCATTGTGATCGCGCGTAATGGGCAAGCATCAGGAAGGTAATATGGTATAGTACTGTACTGTAGTATTGTAAGTATAGTATGATACAGGTAAGTATGGCACAGATTTTCTCTTTCCTAGTTGTCAGAGTACACTGGCGACACACTTTATTCGAGCTCGGCTAGTCCCACGAATTCGGGTATACCCGGGTGTATTGAGGTTTGTGACTGTTTTCTGCCCGAGTGCATTGAGGTATTTTTCAGTCAGGGATTGAAGCATTTTATTCCCGCTGGCTGCAATACTGCACAGTATATATATATATACTGCATTACAATTCATGAATTTATGCCATCTGGTAGACACGCTAAGCATTGCAGCCTATTAAATCCTAATCATTATCATTTAACAGATCAGCCGCCCGTCAGCCAGGCATGAACCCAGGCTGGGAAGGCAAACGCAACGGGGCTTGTCAGAGGTGAGGAGCGGTGCATTCCAGGTATCTGCCAGGTACATACTGGGCATTTGCTCGAATAAAGTGTGTCGGTGCAGTATACAGTAGTTCCAGTATAGACTAGTTTGACAGTAGTAACTGCATACTGTAGTCCAATATGGAGTCGCTATAAAGTACACAATGCCATAATACAGTATGCACCTACAGTAACTGCTCAATTTTTTCCTTTCCAGAGAGAGCAGCACCAGTCACCTGGTTACAAAGTATTTAACAGTAGTCACAGTATATAGTAGTTCAAGTATAGAGTAGTTTGACAGTACTACACAGCACACAATGCCATAATACAGTATGCAC
This sequence comes from Ascaphus truei, assembly GCF_040206685.1. Lineage (NCBI taxonomy): Eukaryota > Metazoa > Chordata > Amphibia > Anura > Ascaphidae > Ascaphus > Ascaphus truei. Next base: position 199,636,260 of record NC_134486.1, on the reverse strand, counting down.
ATAACTGCACTAATTTTTTGTTTTCTTGTCTTTTCAGAAAAAAAGGATGGCCTGGGAGAGAGGGGGGGTATCGTGTAAAGTCTGTGAACTGTTTGTACAGTTAAGTGTACAGTATGTAAAATGCAGTCATGATGTACACAAAACCTCTCCTCTCTTAATGAACTACTGTACTGTACACAGAATGAGGAAGAAGATAAAGACGGAAAAAATTATATACAGTATATACATATTATTATATATTATTTATTATATATTATTAATTAATATTATTATCAATGCGCATTATTCATGATTATCCACCGGCCCTCAATTTCCATCTGACAGAAGAACTTAATAAAGACTGCATTATGTATTATTAATGATTATTTTTATATTTGTTTTTTTTGTTCCTGATAAAATAAAATAAATATTTATTTACATTCTTGATAATCATAATCATTGACAACAACCCCCCCCCACACCTATAGTACACCAAAGAAAAAGAATGAATGACAAAACAACATGAATCAGTTAATGGTTTTTTTAACTCTCAATTCTCACAATGCTGTGCAAATCAGATTTACATATCAAATTCGAGAAGGGATTTTTCCAATGCGTTACCGTAAACAAAGCCTCAAAGGGTTGGGGGGGGTTGGGTGAGTCATGCGCAGTAATCAGCTCGCTCCCATCTCAAAGAGGATTACACACAGGCGCAGTGAGGTGACGCTCGGCTAGGGAAGGATTAAGAACACAATGGCAAGCTTCAGAAAATTAATGACTCTGTAGAGGTGTCTGTCTTTAAGAGTTTCAAATCCTTCAGCGAGCCTTGTGTGTGTGTGGGGGAGGGGGGCACAGGGTATAGCTGCAGGAAGGATTAGTTGTACTGCAGTTCAAAGAAATTACATAATTTCAAAAGGCAGGTCATCATAATAATTTGATCCCTACACACCAAAATACAATACATAAAAAGCACACAAATCAACCATGTGCAGTCAAACACACAGGGTCGCAGTCAAAAGCTACAGCACAGATTGAATATCGTAATATCAAGATGGTTTTTACATGATTGTGGAGAAAAAAAATGAGGAGAATTTTTTTTTTTGGTCACTCACTCAAGCAAGCAGTTGTGGGTGAAGTTACAGGCGCATGTGCAGTAATAATCTGCTGTCAAGCAGGAATGTGATTGAAACCAGAAAGACACACATTCAAAGGAATGGTCTGGGAGAGATGTACTGCACTGTAGATAAGATAAGAAGTTGAAATACCCTGCAGTGCAGTAAAGTATCCTGTGTGTGTGCAGGGGCGAGTGAGGGCAGAGTGCTGTACAGTATATGCCAAAATGTGAAACTGTTACAGTACTGTACACGCCTATGCGTTTCAACAATTTTCAAATGAGACATACAGCACTGCAAATGCATGTATACAGTAATACAATTACTGTGCGCGCACACGCAGACTGTGTACTGATGTAGGTTGAACTGCTAAGGTATAAGACTTCCAAGACAACAGCTCGCGAACGCCCCCTGAGTTTTTAGACGGTTTTGCAGTATTGCAGACAGCGATAATACAATGCTAATATCACGAGCGCCAAAATAACACAATTCACTCCGGACCAAAAAAAAAACGCATCTGCCCTAGATTATCAGAGGGCCGCGGATACAGCCGCATTAGGATAAAGGCGGCCGCCACTGTACATCACTTCTGGATGACGTCACACGTGTGGACGGAAGGATATCTTGCCTCTGGGTACAGCTCCGAATGCCCGTGCTTCCAAGGTCCAGTTCTTCCAAGACCAAAATATCACACACTTGGTTAGATAAACCTAAACGCTTTTTTGTAAAGCATGTCATTTCAATGATACAGATATATTTAATTTCATGTCTAAAAAGACAGGAGAAACATTTAAAATAGACATCTACAGTACATTAATTGTAAAACTGACTATGTGATATATTTATTACAGTACAATGTACTGTACATGTGGGTTACAATACATTGGACGCACCTCTAGACCGTTGCGTAACCACTTCTTAGAACATCTTGGTAACATCAAAAAAGCCTTGTTTCTCATAATGTATCGAAACATTTTTGTTTATTTCATAATTTAGATCCTAAACATCTGAGTTTCAAAGGCATTGAACATGTCAAAGCTCATTGGAGAGTGGGAAACAGACTCAACAGTATGACGAGAAGGGAAACTTATTGGATTCATAAGATGCAAACCCTCGCCCCCCATGGACTAAATGTTGATATAGACATTGGTGCCTTTTTAATGTAATTTTATATATATAGGGTCTCTTTCCCCTATTGTCATTTACCCTTTGTCACATTCAATATCAATAACCCCTTTTTTCTCTCTTCCTCTAGTTACTTATGCAGCGGCCGTTATTCGAACGGATCACGAATTGGAAAACGATATAATCCCCTAATTCTCCACGGTTTTGGCGCGTAATTTTTTTGAACTGACCACGGCGCATTAGCTTCCCAAAGCAGGGACCCCTGCTGTGTGAATGCTACCGGCGTCTGCCTGTGTGTAATAGACGTGCAGAAAGAGAGTCTGAATCAGTCCCTCTAACTGCGCGCCTCTCACAGGCGATCGCGGGGGTTTTATTAAAATTCTAAAATTACAGTTTTGTAGCAGGGGGTCTCCTGAGCTGAACAAAGTTTATTTCAGCCTTGGAGACCCCCTACTTCCCGAGTTACAGGCCCAGTTATGGGGTGCCGGTATCCCCGCCATGTTAAAATTGTGGGTTACGTGACCGCGGGACTAGAGGGATACGGGCACCCCATAACTGGGCCTGTAACTCGGGAAGTAGGGGGTCTCCAAGGCTGAAATAAACTTTGTTTAGCTTGGAAGACCCCCTGCTCCCCCACACTAGTATCAACACCCCCCCCCCCCCTCCAAATAAAAAACCATTACCTTAGCGGGTAGCTGCTAAGGTAATGAAGCTGCTTACATTTTATTTTTATTCATAGTGTGCGTGAGCAGGGGGTCTCCTGAGCTGAACAAAGTTTATTTCAGCATTGGAGACCCCCTACTTTCCGAGTTAAAGGCCCAGTTATGGGGTGCCGGTATCCCCGCCATGTTAAAATTGTGGGCCACGTGACCGCGGGACTAGTGGGATACGGGCACCCCATAACTGGGCCTGTAACTCAGGAAGTAGGGGGTCTCCAAGGCTGAAATAAACTTTGTTCAGCTCAGGAGACCCCCTGCTCACGCACACTATGAATGTTTGGTTTAATATTTTATGGTTTATTATTTTATGGGTTCCTGTGCATGGATTGGTTCGAGAGTAAGCAGTATCAACGGGAGTCGGTGAGTGGGACAAGTAATGGTAAGTTTACAAAATACATTTATTTTTTTAGCTTTTACAGGTTTTGATTTTTTTTTAATGTGATTGATTTTCTTTTTATGTCCATTTATTGCCTCTGTATTTATGTATGTCCCTATGGATATGCATAATACAGAGCAAATAAAAGCTTGTATTGCACATGTTTGCTTGCTTTTTTTTGATGCATTTTTAACTGTATTTTGCAGCTTGTTGTGCAAATGTGTTTGCTATGGTTTATTTCGGGGGGGAGCTTGCTTTTTAATAGTGGCTTATTGTTGGTTAGATTTGGTTGATTGATGGTAATTTATTTCTGATTCCTTGTTTTGTTTCTAGGATTTGAATAGTGAATTGTGTACAGTAATTGATTTGGATTGTATTGTGAATTGTGAATGGATTGATTTATGGTAATTTATTTATTTTATTTTATTTAGAGCATTGCTTGGCATACAGTACTGTAGTGTAGTATGTGTCAGAATGTACTAGTACTGTATTGCGGTGGTAGTAAGTACAGTAGAACTTTATTTATTTTATTATGCTACTGTAGTTAATGTGTTTAATAATGGGCCAAATAATCTATTATCCATATCTGGATAATAGTTATTTGGCCCATTAATGTAATGTACTGTACAGTATGTGTGTTTGGTGGTCCGGGGGGGTGATTTATTTAAATGTACTGTACTGTGTAGGCCATGATCACGGTTTCCCGCATTAATTGCCGCGTGAAGTGTTCGAATAACGGCCGCTGCATCAGTACTTCTACAATTAGTTAATTATTTATTCCTTTGTATTTTTTATATTCTATTTTTATATACATATTTTTATATTGTTTATTAAAAGATTATTGGTATTTTAAATTTTAAATTGTAAATGTATGTTAGAATTCAGTATATTCTGAGCAAACTGTTACTCATAGTGATATTTGACCTCACTGCTATGTATGAGCTCTGCGGTGGTTACATTTATCAAACACTCCAATTATCTGTAACTATTTGGTCTGAATAAGGTAAATGATAGGGCCATCACTTATGACTCCTGAGGAAGCAAACGAGTGAAACGTGTAGAGTCAGAGTGTTAGTTTGGGAGAACTGGACCTTGGAAGCACGGGCATTCGGAGCTGTAACTAGAGGCAAGATATCCTTCCGCCCACACGTGTGACGTCGTCCAGAAGTAACATATGCGGAAGGGTTAGCTGAGACGCGAGCGGGATACACAGCTGTTTCTACCGTCGCAGTGCTCCATGATATCGGCGGTTCTCTCCAATTAATTTTTTAATATGGAAAATGTGAGTTTGTTACTCTTTATCTTATATCTTTGAATATATCTGGTGAAACATTACACACTATTGTGGCATCTTTCTCTCATTGTATATCTGACGACTACAAACCATACATACTGAGGGATATCCTGTGACTACACCCTCTCTCTGAAAAAGGGCTCCAGTCAGAGAGAGAAGTATCTCTGACATACTCTCTTTATCTGGAAGTATTGTGAGTGCAATCTCATCAGAGCTTTATTATTTATCCAATCACTGGCATATATCATCTGCACTATTTTGTTTTCTTTCATTTCACATATCATTGGATACATTCAGCGCTCCTCCTCCCAAAGAAGATATGTATAGGTCTAACACCATAATGTTACCTACATTTTTATCGCCTACCCTATGCTATATTTCCTACATTCTATCTATCTATCTATCTATCTATCTATCATATACATATAGGCAAGATAATATGTACCAACCTGGATTAGGTGATGTAACAGGTGATTTATCCCTGTTCAGGAAATGTGCCTCTAATCCAGCAGTGTGGTGGTTAACTGCTGGTAGGCAATTAACCAACACCACCTGGCTGATTAGGTTTGTTAGAAAAGCCTGCCTTTGAGACAGGAAGCCAGATATTTTTCCTGAGTCTCACAAATTGTGGGACTGACCATAGGAACAGATGTCTTGAGTCTGCCAGAAGAAACTGCACGCTGCTTGCAAGACACAGGGGAAAGCACCTCTGAACCTAAATGCTGATATAGCCTGAGGAAAAGGCAGAAACCGAGGAACAGAGAAGACTTTCCCTCCAACTACAAGAAAACAGATAAGACTTTCCTTTCTAAGACTTTTTGTATATCTGCACATATCAAGATTTATGTTTGGGGCTGGGAGACATGCTAATCTAAAGGGAGTTGTGGACTGCATAGGTTTCACTAGAAATACTCCCAATTGGAACAGAAGCTTTGTTTGACCCCTTATTTGCTTATGTTTGGATGATTTTCTTGTGTTAAAGAAACAGGCGCAATAAAAGCCTTATTTAATTTCACCTTTAAAAAGTGTCCATTGCATATCTCTGCACGTGTCCTCTTACATATGGTGTCAGAATTGGGACTGAGGTTTTCCTTGAAGTTTAAAGGGGCCCCGGAGATTGCCTGTGAATTTTTTTTGTGCTTTTTGCCTACAAACAGCCTGAGCAACATAAACAATGATCTCATGCAGCAGAGACCAGAATTAAAGTGATACACATCTAGGCAGGAAATCTACACTGCACTGAAGAAAACCACAGATGGACTCTTTTCCCCAATCCCAAGAGGAGAGAGAGAGCGACTGCTGAAGCAGGTAAACCTTACTTGTCTATCACAATAAAGTGTACTATGGTAATTGAAATAGGGGTTTTGTCTTCCAGCCATAGTCAGGGTTCAAGAAGTAAGTTAGCCCTTAAAAGGGATAGGCGTTTGTTGTTTTCAAATGTTTCGCTGAAGCAGTGAATACAGATGGTGACCCACGAGCAGTACTGATTCTGCAAGTAAAGGCTGCAACAACGCATAGGAATACCAGTTGTGAATGGAGTATATTCAGAAAAGTGTGAAAATTGATGCAAGACTGTGCTGAAGCAGGGGAATTTTCAGTAAACAAGTGCTGAGGGAAAAATTGCCCTACCGGGGAAAAAGGAATTGCTGAGCTGTATAAAAGGTATCCCAAAGCCAATTGCTGAGTGTTGAGTCGCCCTGCCGGGTGTGAAGAGTGAATGCCATAATACCCAAAGTTGAGACTGAAAATTACTGAACTCAAGCGGAAAACCACATTATTTGGCTAAAGCGAAGGAATTGCACCTAGCAAGTAAATGGTGTAAAGCAAACAGAAGTTTTTACCTAGCAACTGCACATCCAGTATACCTAATGAGAGAAAATGCGTGCACAGTACTGCTGATATTGTAAAACTTACCCAAGGAAAGAAAAAGAAAAAAAGTCTACAGAGATGTCTGTGAGAGCTACGACCTCTACAAGCAAAATATGCCCACCTGTAGAACTACCACAATTGGGGGTTCTAGCAAATACAGTGGCAACAGCTGCAATAGCGCCTCCTGAGGTCAGGAAGAAAATTACACCTGATAGCCCCAAAATGGAGAACAAGATGCAGCGTTCCTGTAATGAACCCTACCCCACAGAAGAGTGGCCCTTCCAGTCCAATAAAGAGGAAGACATCTCTTACATGGAACCCGAACCGAGTCACACCCACAAAACACCCCAAGAATGGTGGGGGTGCCTGAACTCGGCACGAACAGAAAAGACCACTCTCTATGATGACGAATATGATCGGCAGGAGAAAGAGCGGGAGCAGCAGATCACCAAATATTTCTGTCAGCTAAAGCAACTGCAAGAAAAGCCTGGCATATATAATGAAGCTGCTGAAGTATCAAACAAAGAAGGAGACATGCAAAACAAAAAGGTGGAAAAAGAAAAAGAAAAGCGGTTCTTCACTTACCGTGGAAGGAACAGACATGTCCGCAGATCCTGTGGAGAAAAAGGGGGACCGAGATGCCCTGCAACCTAGAGAAAATGGAGAATTCGTCCCACGGATAACTGAATATCCAGAGGGCCCAAGGCAGAAGTCTTGTACCCCAAAGAAGTGTCTGTCCAGTGCCAACAGTGAGGAACCCTCAACCAACCATCCCAGGGAAGCGGAGCCGGAACCAGTGAGTGTCGATCCCTTGACCAGCCCTGACGATGCCCTGAAAAATGCCAGGCGTGACTGTGATATACTCCGTGAACAATTGAAACAAAAGAAAGATGATTACGCAGAGCTACTGAAAAATAACATGAAGCTACTGGAATATGTGCCCGCAATGTACTCTTCGGCCAGGACAGAATTGGACGATCTCAAGACTGAGCTAGATACTACAAACTCTACTATTACCGCCATGGATGAAAAGCAGAGCCAATCTTATAAAATGATTACTAAACTGAAGCGGAAGTATGAGGAGGCACTGAAAGAGATGACAGTCTTTCTGCAAGAGGTTCACACTCTTCGCGTAGAGCTGAATGTCTCACAACAGGAGGTCAACAGTGTCCGGACAGAGGTGGACGTATCTCAGAAAGAGGTTCATATGCTCCGCAGAGCACTGGATGCCTCACATCATGAGACCAACAGCTGCCGCACTGAACTGGAAGTCTCCAGAAAGGAACTTCACAGTCTCACTGAGGAGCTGGACATTTCAAAGAAAACTATCCTCCATTTTAACTTAGATCTCAGAGTCTCTCAGAAGGAGCTTCAGAACCTAAACCTGGAGATGGAAGTCTCACGCCAGGAGTCAGCCCGCCTCCAAGCAGATGTGCAAAAATGGAAGGTGGACTACAAGGAGGACCTGAATAGTACAGAGACTGAAAAAGAAGAAAATTAAAGATTAAAAAGAGAACTTAAAACTGAAAGAAGAACATTCTCATTTGACAGACTACGTCAAGGAAAAGAATGAAAAGATTCATGAGCTTAAAGAAATAAATAAACTTTTGGAAGATGAGAAGTTTGAAGCAGAGCACCGACTGCAGAACCAACTGCAAGGTCTGCATACGCACCTCCTGAAGGCCGAGGAGAAGCAGCAAACTCTGCAGGAAGACAATCTGCAGGCTGCTAAAGAAGTACAAGTGCTGCAGGAACGTCTGATTATCCAGTATGTCCCCGCAAAGCAGCATGAGAAACTGAAGGCTACCCTGAGCATCAACAAAGCTTCGCTAGAGGCCAAGCTTAGAGCCCAGGTGACTCGGCACAAAAGGGAGCACAAGAAGGTCCAGAAACTGAGACAATTAACTGTGGCCCGAGCAAAGAAATTCACAGTGCTTCACAATACAATGAAAATGTGGAAGCAAGCTCAAAGAAAGCAAAGTGTGCAGATAATTTCCCTGAGAAGAGACTTGCAAGACACACTCAAAAAACAGGGATCTCTCGCGGATGAGATTACAGTTCTACAAGGACAAGTATTGACCCTGACCAAGCGTCAGTATCCCACAGCCACAAAAACCCATGAAGACAAGGGTACGGTGAGAGCTGGGAATACCACTAGTCTGAAAAACAAGGTTGCAAAATTTGAACCACCTAAACAAGCACAAGCAAAACCTTCAACCACCCAACAAGCAACAAAAAAAGGTACACGTGCGGAATCAAAACCAGAAGAATCTTTAGCTGATGCAGGTGAAAGATGGGACATTCTCTGGAAGTGGATGTGGAATTGCAACTCAATCCCAAAGAAGCTGAACTAGCAACTCCATTGAGTAGAAAAAGTACAGAGAGACAGCTTCAAGAGCAGAAAACTCAAAGGGCTGTTTTTAAATGCTCTGTAACTGTTGCCATACAGTCTGCCTACAATAAGATGAGCACCCGATGCGAGGGAAATGTCATGACCGTGCACGCAGTAAAAAGACTATACTTGGAAAAAGTCCTCCTCGAGCGACTGAGGAGTGCTGATCTCAAGCACCTTTGGGAGGAGACACGAAAAAACTGGAGAAAGGGCTCCAATCCCAGTGGGACTGAGGGTTCTCTTCCTCCATCCACTCTCATTCAAGTCACAGAGATATCTCGAATAAGAGTGGAAGGATGGGCTTTGGCTGTGGCAAGCCCGAGCTTCTCACAAACAGGGGATTTATCCCTGTTCAGGAAATGTGCCTCTAATCCAGCAGTGTGGTGGTTAACTGCTGGTAGTCAATTAACCTACACCACCTGGCTGATTAGGTTTGTTAGAAAAGCCTGCCTTTGAGACAGGAAGCCAGAGATTTTCCCTGAGTCTCACAAATTGTGGGACTGACCATAGGAACAGATGTATTGAGCCTGCCAGAAGAAACTGCACACTGCTTGCAAGACACAGGGGAAAGCACCTCTGAACCTAAATGCTGATATAACAAGAAATGGGTATCAAAGAAAATACACATAAAGAGTCCCTTTTGTAGGCGCACCGCAGACCTTTATAGTATAAACGGTCAGGAGTGAATGTAGTTAATATAGTTAGCTTAATTTCAAATCACTGTGTAGACGTGTAATTAAAACAGTATATAGTAAAGTTCTATATACTGATTAAAAATAGACTGCTAAGGTCTATTTAATCTCTACCAAGCATCTCTTTAGGCTCTAGTGCACTAATCTATATGATATAGTATATATATATATATATGATGCCTATTATCCTTCCAGTCGCAGTGTCCGAGTCTATGGTGAGTACAGGTGGAAAAATATATGTTTGTGTGAACGGTGTTGTATGTTCAAATATTATTCTAGATCTCTCGTTATAGTGGGTAAGATATTCAGTGCTTAAGACCTTCGCTCCACTGTAGGAGTCTGTACCCTGTGTCCCTGTTTTGATGTCTTGCTGTCCGTTTGATCTAAAGATTCAAACGTGCCATCATTGGCTGCTGTTGAAAAGTAGTGACTTTACCAGGGATGTTATGGTAAATACCTCATTGGTGAGTTAAACAGGTTATGGGATATTGGGTCTTTATTTCAGGTTAGCACATGTGTTCTTAAACAAGTTGTACAGATGTCTTGATACACGTTCAAAAAGCGGGCAGTGTTAATACCAAAACTCTGCTTTCAATATTGCTCAGTTTCAGTGCACAAACAATATTAAAGTCCCCAGCGCTAAAGTCCAAGATACCGTGATCTTCAGATAGTCTCTGATATTAAAGATGGTAACTGGGCTCTGTTGAAAATGTTCCAGATGGGATGTGTCCTAGGAATGGACGGATGCACGTCTGAAATACAGATGAGAGGCACACCTGATTGCGCAGCGTTTTCTAGCAATCAGATCCCTATCTAAGACAGTGATGATTCCTACTCACATGATGAACGCCAATGTAGTCAGTGGAGAGAATCTGTTCTTGTTCCTCTTCTTTCAGCTCCTCTCACGACCCCACGTGCAGGCAGCTTTCTGGAGGAGACCTCAATCCACAATGGCGTCGGGGGTGGCTCCGTTGCGAAACCCCCACCGAGGGAAGGAATGGGCACAATATGGTGTAGTTTGAAACACTTTAATTAGCTAATACACTAAAAAACACATTAAAATACACTCACATGGTGCAATACCGAACTGTATTGCTCAAATTGCCGTCCGCAGCTTGCAAATCCTGCCCGCAAGATACAGAGAATCCCTGCACACAGACACGCTGGTGGTACTGAGCGTGTGACGTCACCGCTGCCGGGAACTCTCCTTGCAGAGGCTACGGTGGCTGGGTTGGCTCAAGTGACTAGACTCCTCCTCCCTACGCGTTTCGTGACACGTGGTCACTTCGTCACGACGAAGTGACCACGTGTCACGAAACGCATAGGGAGGAGGAGTCTAGTCACTTGAGCCAACCCAGCCACCGTAGCCTCTGCAAGGAGAGTTCCCGGCAGCGGTGACGTCACACGCTCAGTACCACCAGCGTGTCTGCGTGCAGGGATTCTCTGTATCTTGCGGGCAGGATTTACAAGCTGCGGACGGCAATTTGAGCAATACAGTTCGGTATTGCACCATGTGAGTGTATTTTAATGTGTTTTTTAGTGTATTAGCTAATTAAAGTGTTTCAAACTACACCATATTGTGCCCATTCCTTCCCTCGGTGGGGGTTTCGCAACGGAGCCACCCCCGACGCCATTGTGGATTGAGGTCTCCTCCAGAAAGCTGCCTGCACGTGGGGTCGTGAGAGGAGCTGAAAGAAGAGGAACAAGCACAGATTCTCTCCACTGACTACATTGGCGTTCATCATGTGAGTAGGAATCATCACTGTCTTAGATAGGGATCTGATTGCTAGAAAACGCTGCGCAATCAGGTGTGCCTCTCATCTGTATTTCAGACGTGCATCCGTCCATTCCTAGGACACATCCCATCTGGAACATTTTCAACAGAGCCCAGTTACCATCTTTAATATCAGAGACTATCTGAAGATCACGGTATCTTGGACTTTAGCGCTGGGGACTTTAATATTGTTTGTGCACTGTTTTGTATCAGGTTTGGAATAACCTGACATTATTGTCACCTAGCTGCTTGCTCTTACAGCAATAGTTAGACTGTTTGTTGTGTTAGCACGTATTATATAATTTTTAGCACTGTATTTATCACACCTTAATTAGTGTAGGTAAGCGCTTTTTGGAGGGGTTATTTTCTTTGTTTTGTATTGCTCAGTTTCAACTCACACTGCGCCTGCATCTGTCGTGAGACAGTGTTATATTGTGGTTTTATCACTGATAAGGTGCTCAAAGGTAAGTGGGGGCCACAGTATGCTTTATACTTGGCTTGACTTTATAGTTGCCTGGCATGTTTAGTATTATCGCCATACATTGTCAGCGCAGAGAGGAGCCCCATATCAGATAGCTTCGGGGTTATGTGAACCGCGCATGCGTCACCAGCGGGACTGTTTGTATCCGTAAGATATTCCCTATGGACGCAGGCTGCGCATGCGTCAGAGCGGGGCTCTGTTATTGCTGCACCAGGAGTATAGCTCAAAGGTATGCGGAGGCCCCAGTACGTTTAGTAATTAGCTAGACTTTATATTTGCATAACGTATCACAAGCGGGGCTGTTTGTATCCATAAATTTTACTAACGGACGCAGACTGCGCATGCGCCAGAGCGGGGCTATGCTGTTGCTGCTCCGGGTGTTTAGCGTGAAGTTTGAGGTGGGTAAGCATGGGTGGTACTGTATGCTGTACTGAGTAGGATTAGATTATAGCCACACAAATAGTTATGCTCACTGAGTAGACACTGCACAAAAGGGTATCCCACACTTTATATTGAGGATTTTTAACTGAGGGGCGTATATATATATCTCGTATTGACAGTGACAACTTGGAGTGTCTTTTGCCGACTTATAACTAACTCTACCAGCTACCTTTAGCAGCTCCGATAGAGCACTGCTCCCTAACATAGCACTATCTATTTGTTACACCCAATTAAAGAGGTGTTAGTACTGCCACAGGGCAGTACTTGCTTTCTGGGTCACACTCCAAGTTTTCACTGTCAATACGAGATATATATATAGCTAACTAGTATTCAACACCTATCAATACTTTGCTCTAAGCAAATACAGCAAGCGCTTCAAAAGTGCGAAAATCTACAGCTACACTGTCTTTTGATACTATGTGGCAAGACTGCACGAGCAACAACAGCCTATCGCGCAACGCATACGCGACCCTCAGTTAAAAATCCTCAATATAAAGTGTGGGATACCCTTTTGTGCAGTGTCTACTCAGTGAGCATTACTATTTGTGTGGCTATAATCTAATCCTACTCAGTACAGCATACCACCCGTGCTTACCCACCTCAAACTTCACGCTAAACACCCGGAGCAGCAACAGCATAGCCCCGCTCTGGCGCATGCGCAGTCTGCGTCCGTTAGTAAAATTTATGGATACAAACAGCCCCGCTTGTGATACGTTATGCAAATATAAAGTCTAGCTAATTACTAAACGTACTGGGGCCTCCGCATACCTTTGAGCTATACTCCTGGTGCAGCAATAACAGAGCCCCGCTCTGACGCATGCGCAGCCTGCGTCCATAGGGAATATCTTACGGATACAAACAGTCCCGCTGGTGACGCATGCGCGGTTCGCATAACCCCGAAGCTATCTGATATGGGGCTCCTCTCTGCGCTGACAATGTATGGCTATAATACTAAACATGCCAGGCAACTATAAAGTCTAGCCAAGTATAAAGCATACTGTGGCCCCCACTTACCTTTGAGCACCTTATCAGTGATAAAACCACAATATAACACTGTCTCACGACAGATGCAGGCGCAGTGTGAGTTGAAACTGAGCAATATTGAAAGCAGAGTTTTGGTATTAACACTGCCCGCTTTTTGAACGTGTATCAAGACATCTGTACAACTTGTTTAAGAACACATGTGCTAACCTGAAATAAAGACCCAATATCCCATAACCTGTTTAACTCACCAATGAGGTATTTACCATAACATCCATGGTAAAGTCACTACTTTTCAACAGCAGCCAATGACGGCACGTTTGAATCTTTAGATCAAACGGACAGCAAGACATCAAAACAGGGACACAGGGTACAGACTCCTACAGTGGAGCGAAGGTCTTAAGCACTGAATATCTTACCCACTATAACGAGAGATCTAGGATAATATTTGAACATACAACACCGTTCACACAAACATATATTTTTCCACCTGTACTCACCATAGACTCGGACACTGCGACTGGAAGGATAATAGGCATGATATATATATATATACTTTATCATATAGATTAGTGCACTAGAGCCTAAAAAGATGCTTGGTAGAGATTAAATAGACCTTAGCAGTCTATTTTTAATCAGTATATAGAACTTTACTATATACTGTTTTAATTACACGTCTACACAGTGATTTGAAATAAAGCTAACTATATTAACTACATTCACTCCTGACCGTTTATACTATAAAGGTCTGCGGTGCGCCTACAAAAGGGACTCTTTATGTGTATTTTATTTGATACCCATTTCTTGTCAATTCAACACATCCCTAGGCAGCACGCTTTCACCAACAAGGGGTTGTTAGAGCGAGGTTTCTCTCTATAGTATCTTTAAATGCTGATATAGCCTGAGGAAAAGGCAGAAACCCAGGAACAGAGAAGACTTTCCCTCCAACTACAAGAAACAGATAAGACTTTCCTTTCTAAGACTTTTTGTATATCTGCACATATCAAGATATATGTTTGGGGCTGGGAGACATGCTAATCTAAAGGGAATTGTGGACTGCATAGGTTTCACTAGAAATACTCCCAAGTGGAACAGAAGCTTTGTTTGACCCCTTATTTGCATATGTTTGGATGATTTTCTTGTGTTAAAGAAACAGGCGCAATAAAAGCCTTATTTAATTTCACCTTAAAAAAAGTCTCCATTGCATACCTCTGCACATGTCCTCTTACAGGTGATAAAAAGATTTCATCGAAACAATTAGCCATCAATCCTTAGTAGCATCCAATACAGAGGCTTGTACCTCAGGAAGCAGGGGGTTACTGGACCTGAAATTAATCCAGTTCAGCTCCAGATACCCCCTGCTTCAATCCTATGTAGTAAAAATAAAAATAGTGTGATTGCCTGTAAGAGCTGTGCAGAGAGAGGGATTACTTCTCTCTGGTCTCTCTGCACAGCTCTACCAAAGTGGTGGCCATTAATAAACAGGGACCCCCGCTGTGTTAATCCATATGGAAAATTCCACAGGTGCTGTACTTGACCGCACTTGGGCCTCAATCCACCCGCTGCAAGTGCTGCACATGGTGAACTTGAATCATGACCTATAGAGGAACGTGAATCTTGGCTTATCATCTGTATTTAAAGTTTGCCTGATTTGAACCTCAGTGAAGTACTGTCTTGCATGTATTAATGCATCATCTGTGCAAAAATATGAAGCCAGTTAACAAAGATGAACTAGTGAAAGGGATACAACATGTCTGGAATGAATATCTAAGCGTAGAAACTTCCAACAACTACATCAACCGTATCAAAAATGTGTTGTCGGGCAATGGTACTGCACCGACACACTTTATTCGAGCAAATACCCATTATGTACCTGGCAGATACCTGGAATGCGCCGCTCCTCACCTCTGACAAGCCCCGTTGCGTTTGCCCTTCCAGCCTGGGTTCATGCCTGGCTGACGGGCGGCTGATCTGTTAAATGATAATGATTAGGATTTAATAGGCTGCAATGCTTCGCGTGTCTACCAGATGGCATAAATTCATGAATTGTAATGCAGTATATATATATATACTGTGCAGTATTGCAGCCAGCGGGAATAAAATGCTTCAATCCCTGCTTGGAAAATACCTCAATGCACTCGGGCAGAAAACAGTCACAAACCTCAATACACCCGGGTATACCCGAATTCGTGGGACTAGCCGAGCTCGAATAAAGTGTGTCGCCAGTGTATGGCAGCATAAAGAAATAGCTCTGCGAGTACCCAGCCTAATAACGCAGAAATTCAACTATTAAACCCAATAAATCGATATACAAAACACAGGAGCGGGTGTCGGATGACAACTAGATCCCAACAAAGAAAGAAGGAAATGGATTTAAAGAATTGTTTCATTAATTCAGATCCAGGCATTGCAGGAAGAGCTCCTGCAAGGGAATCAAGTCACGGCTCTGACTGTGAGATAGAGGCACAGAGGGAAAGAGCAGACAGTGGAGACAGATAATTGATCACACAAAGTGATCTTAAAAAGGACCTGAAGTCCCTGTTCAATGATTTAAAGTCTCTGCTACAGTCTGAGTTTAAGGAGATTAGGAAAGACATTAATCTCATTAGAGACAGGACTGATGAGCATGAGAGAAAAATGGATGCTACAAACAAAGCAGTTAAAAAACTGAAAAAACAACTGCATTTCTGAAAGCACAAGTAGCAATCATCACTGACAAGCAGGAGGATTCTGAAAACAGAGATAGGAGGAATAATGTTTGAATCAGGGGGATCCCAGAGGAAATTGTGGAAATTGAGGACTTTATATCTAGATGGATAACCTTGCTCCTTCCAGGAAAAACGGAGACAGAGATTCTCCTGGTCAGGTGTCACTGGGCCATTATAGCTCGTCCCCAACTGAGTGAGGCCCCCAGGGATGTGATCATACGATTTCACTACTTTAAAGTGAAAGAGACACTGTGTAGGATCCCATGGAACTCTCCCACCATAACCTTTGAGGAGATAAACCTACAGGTATATCAGGATCTGTCTCCTAACACCTTCAAAAGGAGATGCAGACTACAGCCAGTAACCAGAGTCTTGAGGGAACATGGCATCCGATACCGGATGGTAATTAAGGAAGGCCGGGCAGTGTTCATCAGATCAATAGAAGAAGGAGGTGAATTCCTGTAAAATCTAGGGATCAAATCAAATTTCACCTACCGTGCAGAGGAAGAGCCTGCTCTGGAGGAGTCCTGGAGCGATTTGACCTGATCATCACGTGGTCTGGTAGAATGGTGGCCAATTAAGGCCCTAAAGAGACATGGTAACTTCCACAGACCAACCAATTAAGCCTTAAAACGGCCCCACCATCACAGATCAAATCCCTACAATTCCCCTTTCTACTACACAGAGCTTCCCTGCGAGAAGCATATATCTTTAAACAATGCAGAGTGGGGCGCACAAGGAGGACCCACCCGGGAATGAGGAGAAGGGCAGATAGTTATTATTGCACTGGAGGCTCCAACAATGGAGACGGACGAGGGAGACAGACTTCCCCGCAGCCCACAGGACAGCACTAGAACCAAACAGAGGAGCGGTGACACCAGATGAGAGCCACGTGGAGGTGGGTAATGGCAGAGTTCCGGCACCAGAGGAAGATCCAACAGTGCGGCTCGCACCAAAGATATCGGTTTGGCAAAAACAGAGGGGCAGATGCCGGTGGGCCCCTGTACCTGGCAGGGGGTTTGCGTAGTCTAACCCTGTTGCGGGGGGAACCACCGGCTCAGCGAGTGGAGGCGGAGGTGACCGATCTATAAAAGGAGTGTCAAGGCATGAGAACCACGCTCAAAAGACGAGGTGGGATAGTAATATGGGGAGTCCCAGTATAACAAGCAGGAGGAAGGTATACTAGGGAAAGAGGTATAGGGGTCCCACAAGGCAAAGTAAAGGGATTAGCATACATGGTCTGGTCTATTTAGAGAGGGGGTTCATTAAAGATGGTTGTGACTAGCAATAAAAGAGAGGGTGACAAGCACTATTTTAAGGGCATATTGCAGATAGGCAGGGGAAATAACAATATCTCAGCACATACAGTATAAGGGATAGAGTTGGCAGGGGAGAGAGTTTTTTTTTTTTAATCTAATTTCGGGGCAGAGGAAAGCCATTCAAGTAGATTAGCATGAGGAGTTAAACTCTGAGGGTCTGGTGGGAGCAGCATAGGGAATATATATTAACTGGGGAAGTGGCCTGGATTCATCAGTTAACAAGGATCCTCATCTGACAGCATAAAGGCATTATGGTTCCATAGAGGCAGTGTGACAGGGTGAATGAGCGTCACCAGTTCTATGCCTGGCAGACGTATGTGTAGGTATGCAGTGCAGCAGTGACGAGGTTACCTTTCAGCTGGGCAGCTCCTGACAATTAGAGTGGTCCCAGCTGCATAATCAAGGTGTTTTAAAACCCCCAGGCTGCACACACATGAGGGCTGGCTGGTCAAGAGATAGGACTGAAACGCTGAAGTAGATTACTGCTATAAGGTCTGTTTTCCAAATGCATGTTTGATGAACTGTCTGGGTTGTTTGTATGCTGAAAATAAGTTTTTTTTGTACGCTGAAAAGAAGCGGTTTTGTTTTTTTATATGCTGAAAAGAAGCTGTTTTGTTTTTGTGTGCTGTATTTTTAAGGCTCAATAAATAGCCTTATCCAGTAACCCCGCGTGTGGTTGCATGTACCCAGCAACAGGCAGAATCAAGGGTAGACTTGACGGGCTTTTTTAAGGAACCTGGTTATTGATCTATTGAGGTAGGCACCAGCATACAAACTTGAACTAAACATCTGGACAAAGAGTATGAGGAGAATAAGTGTGTGCTGGGATCTAGAATCGCAGACCAAAGGGCGAGTTGCAGAGTTTCCTAATATGGGTTCAAAACATGGACAGTATGGACTATCCGTGAGGAATGGTTGCCGCAACACTAAACACTGATTGTGGAATGGGGAGCTTTATGTTGATGCGTTGGTGTAGGTTAGAGTTGTTTTGTATTTGATAATATGTATGTTGGTTTAGTTGAAATATAAGGTAATATTTGCAGGGCTGTGTATGGGGCGGGAGCTGCCCTGCCTGGGCTACCTCCATGTTCCAACTCCTTGGTGCTAGGGTTAGGAATATCCCTGTCACCAACAAAGCCCCTTGTGAAGTCGGTCCGGTACCCTGGACCCTATTAGCTGGGTACCAGGGGAAGAGCTATTTCCCAAGGGCGGCTGAGTCTAGGATGTATGTGATCCTGATAGACTCGGGTATATTTTTCTTGTTTCCCCATCCTTTCTGTAAGTTTGGTCTTTTTTGTTTTGAAGGTCAAGAGGCCTCGCAGCAGTCTGAGGCCCTCGATGGGTCTGATGTGCGGTCCTAAGACAGAGGGAAGAGAGGTAAGTGGTCTGACACACATATTCACATGTCACTAACATTTATCTCACAATGTGAAAGGCCTTAATAATCCGTACAAAAGATGTTTAGCATTCTTAGCCTACAAGAAAAAGAACGCTGATGTCAACCTCCTTCAGGAGACCCATTTTAGCTCATCTAGTTTTGCTAAATACTTTGTTAAGCAATACAGACATGGGTATCTATCCTCGGCCCCTGTTAAGAACCGAGGAATGGCAATACTGCTGCATAACAGGTTCCCACTGGTAGCTGAACAAGTCAAGAGGGATAGAAACGGAAGATATTTAATTCTATTAGGCAAGCTGCAGGGTCAAGCACTAACAATAGCTACGATTTACGCTCCTTGCGAGCAGGAAACAGAGTTTTTTTGCCTTTTTCACTACACTTGACAGAGTGGCTAAGGGATACACAATACTAGCAGGAGACTGCAATCTAGTGGTTGACCCAGAGCTGGACAGCTCGACCCCGACCAAGAGAATCAAGAGAAAGAACATCCTTAACTTCACACACAGTTTGAAAGACAACCAACTAACTGATATATGGAGGGAACAGCACCCTGGGAAGAGAGGCTTCACATTTTACTCCCACCCCCCCGATAGCTACAGAAGAATTGATTATTTCTTTGTCACTAGCAGACTGGTCCCGAAGGTCTCTGGTACATGGATCCATGATATTTCATGGTCAGACTACTCACCAATTGAAATTTGGTGCTCTCAAATTAATCTAGACAGACCAGAAGCAAATTGGAAGCTAAACGAATCAATTATTAAAATTCCTGAGGTTATACAGACACTTAATGGAGGAATAGACCAGTTCTTTCAAATTAATAGAGGCAGTGTACAATCCCATCTGACACTTTGGGAGGCACATAAAGCAACGCTCAGAGGCACCCTCATTAATATAGCAGCAGGGCATAAAAAGAGAGAGAAGCAAGAATAGAAAAACTACAGGATAAACTGGAAAAACTCTCCACCCTACACAAGCGAACTATGAGGGAGGACATACAAAAGAACTAAAGGATGCAAGAATTGAGTTATATTTATTACTTACCTCCCAGGCTGAGAATTCGCTCAATTGGTCAAAGAGAATGTTTTATGAAAAAGCAAACAGGCCAGATACAGTGGCGGCCGATCTGAGTCTAAGTCGGCTAGATCCGCGGCTTTCAGATTATCCCGGTTAGGTGCGTTTTTTTGTCGTTTTTGCCCGGAGTGAACTGAGTTATTTTCGCGCTCGTGATATTAGCATTTTATTCTCGGTGTCTGCAATACTGCAATGCCGTGTAAAAACTCAGGGGGCGTTTGCGAGCTGTCTAATACCTTCACGGTTCAATCTACGTCAGTACACATTCGGTGTGTGCGCGCGCAGTAATTGTAAATTTGCATATTTAAAGTATACATGCATTTGCAGTGCTGCGCTGCTGTACAGTATGTCTCATTTGAAAATTGTTGAAACGCATAGGCGTGTACAGTACTGTAACAGTGTCACATTTCTGCATATACAGCGCTCTCCCCTAGCTCAGGATAATTAACTGCACTATAGGGTATTTCAACTTCTTATCTTCTGTGCAATGCAGTACATCTCTCCCACACCATTCCTTTGAACGTGTGTCTGGTTTCAATCACATTCCTGCTTGACAGCAGGAATTTACTGCGCATGCGCCGGTAACTTCGCCCACCACTGCTTGCTTGCCTGAGTGAGTGACCAAAATTTTTTTTTATTATTGTAATTTTTTTTCCTCCACAAGCCTGCAAAAACCATCTTACTGTATTACAATATTCAATCTGTGCTGTAGCTTTTGACTGCGACCCTGTGCGTTTGACTGCATATGGTTGATTTGTGTGCTTTTTACGTACTGTATTTGGGGGTGTATTATTATGATGAACTGCCTTTTGAAATTAAAGTATGTCTTTAGCTTTGAACTTCATGCAGCTGTACCTGTAGCCCCCTCCCCCACGAACGCTAGCTCAAGGATTTGAAATTCCACGGAGTCGTTAATTTTCTGAATCTTGCCATTGTGTTCTTAATCCGTCCATAGCCGAGCTACAAAGCCTCAGTGCGCCTGCGTGTAATCCTTTTTGAGATGGGAGCTGCTTACTGCGCATGAGTCACCCAACCCCCCCTCTCCACAGAGTCGTTAATTTACTGAATCTTGCCATTGTGTTCTGAATCCGCCCATAGCCGAGCTACAAAGCCTCACTGCACCTGCGTGTAATCCTTTTTGAGATGGGAGCTGCTTACTGCGCATGAGTCACTCAACCCCCCCCCCCCCTCTCCACAGAGTCGTTAATTTACTGAATCTTGCCATTGTGTTCTGAATCCGTCCATAGCCGAGCTACAAAGCCTCACTGCGCCTGCGTGTAATTCTCTTTGAGATGGGAATTATGAGGCTTTGTTTACGGCAACGCTTTGGAAAATCCCTTCTCGAATTTGATTTGCACAGAGCATCACCTGTGTGCCTGTGTGTAATCCTCTTTCGGATGGGAGCTAGTTTATTCGTGTGTAATCCTCTTTCGGATGGGAGCTAGTTTATTCCTGCTCATGCGCCTGTAACTTTTAACTGTTATTTTATCCACAAGCCTGCAAAAACAATCTTGATATAACGATATTAAATCTGTGCGTTTGCCTGCACATGGTTGATTTGTGTGCTTTTTATGTACTGTATTTGGGGGGTGTAGGGATCAAATTACAGTATTATGATGAACTGCCATTTGAAATTACTGTACTCTACGGTACAGTATGTTATTTCTTTGAACTGCTGCACGACTAATCCTTCATCCCTCCCCCACGCACACACAAACTCTTATCGACAGACACCTCCACAGAGTCATTCATTTTCTGAAGTTAGTTAGTCATTGTGTTTTTAATCCGTCCCTAGCCGAGCGTCAATCGCCTCACTGTGCCTGCGTTTACTCTTATCCTTTTAGAGATGGGAGCTTGCTGCTTACTGTGCATGAGTCACCCAACCCCCTCTATCCACAGAGTCGTTAATTTTCTGAATATTGCCATTGTGTAATCCTCTTTGAGTTGGGAGCCAGCTGATTACTGCACATGACTCCCCCCCCCCCCCCCAAACCCTTTGAGGCTTAGTTTACGGTAACGCTTTGGAAAATCCCTTCTCGATTTTGAAATGTAAATCTGATTTGCACAGCATTGTGAGAATTGAGAGTTAAAAAAACCATTAACTAATTAATGTTGTTTTGTCATTCATTCTTATTCATTGGTGTACTGAAGGAGTGGGGGGGGTTGTGATTGTTGTCAATGATTATGATTAACAGGAATGTGAATACTGCTGCGGCCGAGTTTATTTGAGCATTTGCCCGTTCTCGGCCGCAGCAGTAACCTGGCGCGCGCCAGAGGGTGCCGGGCGCGCGCCGAAGACACGGAGGAGCGCCCTCCGATCGGGGCTTTCTCTCTCCCGCTGCCGGGTCCGCTGGGTCCCCTGGAACCCCCTGCCGCCGTCCCCCACATCGCGGGACACCAGGGCTCCCTCGGGGAGCCCTGGACGTGCGTGCAGGGGGCGCAGGCACCCGATGATGCGTGACCGCGCGTCATGGTGCGGCTAGCATGCCAGGGCATCCCCAGGCTTGCGGAGCTAGCCGCACTCAAATAAAGTGTGCCGGTAGTGTAAGTATTCATTTTATTTTATCAGGAACCAAAAAATACAAATATAAAAATAATCATGAATAATACATAATGCTGTCTTTATTAAGTTCTTCTGGCAGATTGAAATTGGATAAACATTTAGAAAACATTTGTAAAACATGGGGAAACATGAATAATGCACATTTATAAGAATATTATTTAATAAAATATACTGTATATATATATAGTGACAGGATGGTCGTGGTAAGTGAGGAGACAACACGTCTTTTCCGGTGAAATAATGCTGATGGGTTTATTTGTCCAAAAACGGTAACTAAACAATGGGTACACTGTCCCTTTAAAATTGAAACGAAACAAAATCCTAACCCCGGTCGGGGTACTAGCTAAACAAAAGTGCAGGCTAACTATCTGACTGGCTAGCTAACCTATTCCAGCCCAATAAAGTACAGCAAACGCAGTTGGTTCCTTACCTGGGAGCTTTATTCTTCCCTCTTGGGACAGGATCGCTTTGGGCAGCTTGTGTCTGTCTTAACACTCCTCTGTCTTCCCTCTATGCCTCAGAGAGAGAGACTGCCGCCCCAGAGGTATTTTCTGTTCCTGTTTTTAAAGCAGGTGAAGGAGCTTAATTCAAATAACCTGTGGTCTGCTTGACAAGCTGAGTTAACCCCTCGTTTACTGGATAGCATGCATACTGTCATCTCCTATTCACATACACAGAGTCAATGACCCTGTCACATATCCCCCTTCCCAGCGTAACGTTACTGAGTGGAGCGGCCCGTGCACCGAGACTGTGCACCCTAGAGAGTGCATCAGCATTACCGTGCAGTATGCCTGGCCGATGTTGGATCGTAAAGTTAAAAGGTTGTAACTACAGGAACCAACGGGTAACTCTCGAGTTCTTTTCTTTATTACTGTAGTGGTGCGTGATCTGTTATGAGTGTAAAAGATCTGCCTAAAAGGTAATATTTCAATGTGTCTGTTGCCCACTTTATGGCCAGACACTCTTTTTCCACTGTGGCATATCTTTGTTCGCGGGGACACAATTTGCGACTTAAATAGAGGACCGGATGTTCCTCTTCTCCTACAAACTGGGACAGTACAGCTCCGAGACCTACTTCGGAGGCGTCCGTTTGCAAAAAACCTCCTTTTTTAAATCCGGGGCTAACAAGACTGGGTGACTACAGAGCATTGTGCGTAGGTCTACAAATGCGGTCTCCGCATTATTGTTCCATTTTACAACATCAGGTGCCTTTGCCTTTACTAGATCTGAAAGCTGTGCAGCCCGGGTGGCAAAATGGGGTATAAATCGCATGTAGTAACCTACAATGCCCAGAAACGTCCTAACCTGTTTCTTTTTAAGTGGACGGGGCCAACTCTCAATGGCCTCAACTTTATTGAGCTGGGGTTTTACTGTCCCCCTTCCCACAACATAGCCAAGATATTTTGCCTCTGCTAGGCCGACTGAACATTTAGCTGGATTGGCTGTAAGACCCGCCTCCCGAAAGGTTCTTAACACTGCTTCAACCTTAACTAGATGTGAGTCCCAAACTGGACTATGAATTACTACATCGTCTAAGTACGCTGAGGCGTAGTTTGAGTGTGGGTGTAGCAACTTATTCATCAACCTTTGGAAGGTTGCAGGCGCCCCATGAAGACCAAAGGGTAAAACAGTATACTGAAATAGACCATCAGGTGTGGAGAAGGCCGTTTTCTCTTATGCTGACCACGTGGCATAGGATAGGCATCAAACTTCGAGACTTCGTTTACTTTTCTAAAGTCGTTACAGAACCGTATTGTCCCATCTGGCTTAGGTACCAAGAAAATAGGGCTGGACCATTGACTATGGGACTCCTCAATTATGCCTAGATCTAGCATTTTCTTTACCTCTGACTGAATAGCCCCTCTTCTAGCTTCTGGGATTCTATAAGGTCTTATCTTAATGACTACCCCAGGCTTGGTGACGATATCATGAGAAACCATCCTAGTTTTCCCTGGTACGCTGGAAAAGACATCTCTGTTCCTCTTTACCAAATCTACAGCTTCTCTGTGTTGTTCAGGCGTAAGTTCTGCCGATATTTGAACAAGTGGTTCCTCCCCTTTCCTGGATTCGTTAGCTACTACGGACAGACATACCTCTCTATCCTTCCAGGCTTTTAATAGATTTATGATAGATCTGCTCTACCTTCCTCCAGTCTGGCTGTCGAATTTTATAATTCACCAGGCCGACCTGTTCTAGAACCTCATATGGCCCCTGCCAATGTGATAACAACTTGCTTTCGGCCGTGGGAACAAGGACCATTACTCGGCCCCCTGGTCGGAAGTTACGAACCGTAGCCTGTCTGTTGTAAAGGTTCCGTTGGGCCCTCTGTGCCTCTTCTAGATGCTGTCTGACTATGGGGGTAATATGCGCAATACGGTCTTTCAAATCTTCCACAAATTGGATGACATTTTTCCCTGGCACAGCTTGTTGCTCCCACTCTTCTTTGAGGCTATCCAGAATCCCTCTTGGGCATCTCCCATACAGGAGGTCAAATGGGGAAAACCCCGTAGAGGCCTGTGGTACCTCTCGGATAGCAAACAAGAGATAAGGCAACAAGGTGTCCCAGTTCTTCCCATCACTAGCGACCACCTTTCTCAACATCATCTTCAACATCTTATTAAATCGTTCTACCAGTCCGTCCGTTTGCGGATGGTACACAGAGGTTCTTAGGGACTGTATTTTTAGCTCTACACATAAGTCTCGCATAAGCTTAGATGTAAACGGGGTACCCTGATCTGTCAAAATTTCTTTTGTTATCCCGAGTCGGGAAAATACCTGTAACAATTCCTTAGCTATAGCTTTGGAGGAAGTGTTACGTAAAGGTAGTGCCTCTGGATATCGAGTGGCATAGTCTAGGATCACCAAAATGTACTGATGACCCTTGGCAGATTTTTCCACTATATTCATGGCAATCCTCTCAAATGGGACCTCAATAATAGGCATAGGGATAAATGGTGCCCTCAAACTTGGTCGGGGGGCTGTCAACTGACACTCGGGACAAGAGGCACAGAATCTCTTTACTGCATTATATATCCCTGGCCAGTAAAACCTTTTAATGATTCTTTGCTGTGTCTTCTCTACGCCCAGATGACCCCCCAACAAATGAGAGTATGCTAGCTCTATGACCTTCCTCACTAATGAACTGGGTACCAACAATTTTTCTATTTCTTGGCCCTCCTCTTGGCTCACATGGTATAACAAATCATTCTTAATATAGAAATATGGATAGGATTCCTTTGTGGTTCCTTCTACCGGGACCCCATTAACTTCTACCGCCTGGCTAAACCCATTTTTCAACTGGGGATCATTAGCCTGTTCTCTACCAAATTTAGTTAGGGACAGTTCTAGATTTCCAAAACCTTCCTCATCGGGAGTTTGGTCGGTTACCTCCACGGGTAACTCATATACCTGAGCATCAACAGGCCCTGTCTCTGACAACTCTTCTCCCTCTGGTCTCTCTCCATTAGGAGTAGTGACCAGTGCTAACTGGGGTGGGGGTGTACCTCTTTTTTTTCGGTCCTATGTTCTCGTTTTGACTTAGGGGTTTTAGACACCTCGGCGACTTATTCGGGGTCTGTAAATGGAAAAAGCTCATCTGGAGTAGGATTGTTCAAGGTGAGCGGTCCTCTGATCAGGGTGTCAAAACCAGGGAAATTACAGCCTAACACTAGGGAATGGGGTAACTTTGGTACAATTGCTGCCATAGTTTCGATGACTTGCCCCTCGACCTTTACTTTTATCAGAGTCGTGGTGTATGGAAGCGTACACCCATGTACACATAATACCCGCAACTTCTCACCCTGGGGTAACCGGAGAGGCTTAACCAACTTCCCGGATACCAAGTTAATATTGCTCCCTGAGTCTACCAGTGCGGAGACTGGTTTTCCATTTAACATCACCGTGGTGAGGAAGTTGTGGGTACGTTTTCCCTCGCGGGTCATACCCACCACTCCACAAAATTCAGATTTCACAGAACCATATGCACACTCCATTGGCTCAGACAACAGTGGGCAGTGAGCCTTAATATGCCCCGTCTCCCCACACTCAAAACAAACAATTGGCCCAGTTCGTTCTTGAAACCCTTTCTGAAATTTAGAGTTTCTGTCCCTATCCGGGTTTTCTTCCACCCGTTCAAATCGTGCGAATGGTCGTGGGTCCTGGCGCCAGCGCTGGCCTCTACTGGTCATGTTGGGCCATGGGTTGTAGTTGGTGCGAGTGGGGCGTGACAGTTCATGGGTAGCCAGAAACTGCTCCACTGCGCCTACCATGGCATCACCCACTGTTGAAGGTCCTGGGGTAACGCTCGAATGAAGCGGTCCAACACCACCATCTCAAGGATCCGTGCCGGGCTATGTTCCTCTGGTTTTAGCCACTTGGACGCTAGGTGAATCAAATCCCATAACTGGGATCTGGGCGGCTTCTGTTCCTGGTATTTCCACTTATGGGACCTCTGTGCACAAACTGCGGGAGTCACACCAATCCTTGCAAGGATTTCACTTTTCAGACAGTCATAGTCTGCTGCGGCTTCTTCGTCAAGGTCACAAAACGCTTTTTGGGCTTCCCCCAGTAGAAAGGGTGTGATAATCCCAGCCCATTTGGAGCGGGCCCACCTTTCCCGGGAAGCTATTCGCTCAAAGGACCTGAGGTATCCCTCGACGTCATCGTGCAGTGTCATTTTCTGTAGGTACTCGTTCGCCTGGACGGGCCGCGACATGGCCGTACTTGACAAGCCCATTTTAATCTGGGCCAGCTGCTCAATCAGCTGCTTCTGTGTGTCTGCAACAACATCAAGCTGGGCTGCAAATAACCGGTTCGTCTCGCGTTGTGCAGCCGTGCTGTCCTGTCCCTGTTTGTTAGCTTCTTGCTGGACAGCGGTGCTGTGTACTAAGGCCTTCACAACGTCCTCCATAGTGGCAGCTACCGCGTGGACAGTTTCCACCAGATGCAATCTGTAGCTCCGCCCCTTTTACAGGGTGTTCGACATCCCACTTCTGACACCACGTGTGGCAGTATGGTCGTGGTAAGTGAGGAGACAACATGTATTTTCCGGTGAAATAATGCTGATGGGTTTATTTGTCCAAAAACGGTAACTAAAGAATGGGTACACTGTCCCTTTAAAATTGAAACAAAACAAAATCCTAACCCCGGTCGGGGTACTAGCTAAACAAAAGTGCAGGCTAACTATCTGACTGGCTAGCTAACCTATTCCAGCCCAATAAAGTACAGCAAACGCAGTTGGCTCCTTACCTGGGAGCTTTATTCTTCCCTCTTGGGACAGGATCGCTTTGGGCAGCTTGTGTCTGTCTTAACACTCCTCTGTCTTCCCTCTATGCCTCAGAGAGAGAGACTGCCGCCCCAGAGGTATTTCCTCTTCCTGTTTTTAAAGCAGGTGAAGGAGCTTTATTCAAATCACCTGTGGTCTGCTTGACAAGCTGAGTTAACCCCTCGTTTACTGGATAGCATGCATACTGCCATCTCCTATTCACATACACGGAGTCAATGACCCTGTCACAATATATATATATATATATATATATATATATATATATATATATATATATATATAGTGTTGGACAAATCACCAAAAAATCTACTCGTCCAACCAAAAAATCTACTCGCCACCTAGTACCGCCCCCAACCCCGCCCCTAGTCCCGCCCAAACCCCGCCCCTAGTCCCACCCCCAACCCTGCTTTAAAATAAAATATATAAATAAAATACATTTAATAAATTCCTTGTCAGAACAACATTCGTTTTTGATGAATGTATTTATTACATTATACTACAATTAGTCCTTGTTACGTGTGTGTGTGTGTCATATTCTCTAGCCTGCTGTTCCCATGTTTGGCCACCGGGACTGCTGCCACTCTCAATGTCTGGTTCTAGCCTGCAGTACCTATACTTGCCCACCGGGAGTGCTGCTGCTAAACTAAGGAACATTCCAGACTCTGATACCTGACACCTCTGCACCTGTGCTCCACCTCCCAGCCTGCCTATATAAACCTCCCTTTCCTGTTCCTCTTTGCCTGTTTATACTGGTTCCTTAGCTTCTGCAAGGTTCCTGTGTTTACTGCTGTGCTAGCTACACTGGCGACACATTTAATTGCACTGCGGCCAGATCCGCAAGCCGGGAGATTTCCCGGCTTGCTAGTGGCCGCCCCTCGGCGTGCCGCGCGTCATAGACGCGCGGTCACGCATCTTCGGGAGCGTGCGCCCCCTGCACGCACGTCCAGGGGCTCCCCGAGGGAGCCCTGGTGTCCCGCGATCGCGGGACAGCGGCAGGGGGTTCCGGGGGACCCGGCGGACCCGGCAGCGGTAGGGAGAGCGCCCCGATCGGAGGGCGCTCTTCCGCTGCTTCGGCGCGCGCCCGTCACACTCGGGCGCGCGCCAGGCTACTGCTGCGGCACAGAACGGGCAAATGCTCGAATAAACTGTGCCGCAGCAGTATTGCTATCCTCCTGTTCCAGTTTCCTCGTTGCCGACCTCTGCTTGTTTCCTGACTTCGCTACCTGCCGCCTGCCTCGGACCCCTGCTTGTTTCCTGACTTCGCTCCCTGCTGTTCTTGCCACTGGGATCCACTTCAGCCAAAGTCCAATCCTTGACAGTGTGTGTGTGTAAGTGTGTAAATGTCGGATCTAGAAATAAAAGCCACAGGTGAATTACTAGTTTTCTGAACCCCTTAACCAGTGTCTGGACGTCCCCGCTTCACAATATCTAAAGCAGCAATCTCGCCTGGGATCTTACCTGATCCGCAGTCCCTCAATGTCCAGGTACCTCATTCCCGCAATGTTATACGTTGGAGGGGAGGTGTTCCCTACCTGTCTTCTGGGTTAGGGGGGATTCCAATGTCTTCCGTGTGAAGCTTGAGTCAGATCTGGAAGAAAGAAGTATAAATTATTTTGGTGTAGTACAGGACAGTTAAGATATATAGGGTAAATAAGATATCCGGAGAGGGAGGGAGAGGGAGAGGGTGGGAGAGGGAGAGGGAGGGAGATGGAGGGAGAGGGAGGGAGATGGAGAGGGAAGGAGAGGGAGGGAGAGGGAAAGAGAGAGAGGAAGATACAGAGGAAGAGAGAGAGAGGAAGAGAGAGGGAGGAAGAGAGAGGGAGGAAGAGAGAAGGAGGAAGAGAGAGGGAGGAAGAGAGAGGGAGGAAGAGAGAGGGAGGAAGAGAGAGGGAGGAAGAGAGAGGGAGGAAGAGAGAGGGAGGAAGAGAGAGGGAGGAAGAGAGAGGGAGGAAGAGGGAGGGAGAGAGAGGGAGGGAGGGAGAGGGAGGGAGGGAGAGAGAGAGAGAGGAAGAGAGAGAGAGAGGAAGAGAGAGAGAGGAAGAGAGAGGAAGAGGAAGAGAGAGGAAGAGAGGAAGAGAGAGAGGAAGAGAGAGAGGAAGAGAGAGAGAGAGAGAGAGAGAGAGAGAGAGAAAGAGAGAGGAAGAGAGAGAGGAGAGAGAGAGAAGAAACAGAGAGAGGAGAGAGAAAAAGAGAGAGGAGGGAGGGGAGACGGGGGAGACCAGAGAGAGGGGAGACCAGAGAGAGGGGAGACCAGAGAGGGGGGAGACCAGAGAGGGGGGAGACCAGAGAGAGGGGAGACCAGAGAGAGGGGAGACCAGAGAGGGGGGAGACCAGAGAGGGGGGAGACCAGAGAGAGGGAGACCAGAGAGGGGGGAGACCAGAGAGAGGGGAGACCAGAGAGTGGGGAGACCAGAAAGAGGGGGGAGACCAGAGAGAGGGGGGAGACCAGAGAGAGGGGAGAGGGGGGAGACCAGAGAGAGGGGAAACAGGGGGAGACCAGAGAGAGGGGGGCAGGGGTGACTTACTGACCGGGACAGGGGTGACTGACTGACCGGGGCAGGGGTGACTGACTGACTGGGGGGGGTACCTCTGGTGTCACACACATACTCCCATACACACATACACATTCTCCCATATATACACACACACACACTCCCACATATATATATATACACACACTCCCACATATATATATACACACACTCCCACATATATATATACACACACTCCCACATATATACACACACTCCCACATATATACACACACTCCCACATATATACACACACTTCCACATATATACACACACATGAATACACACTCCCACATATACACACACACACACACATGAATACACACACACACACACGACAGGGGGAAAAGGAAAGGCAGCGGGACCGAGCACCACCACGGCCCCGCTCGATACCCCCCCTCCCCCTCCATCTCCCCCTCCCCCTGTGACCATCTCCAGCCCGGAGATGCCGTGACAGGCCAAGAAGGGGGGGACACCCCCACTGCAATCTGCAGCCCCGCACGGGACGCCGTGACAGCCCGAGAAGGGGGGGACACCCCCACTGCGATCTGCTGCCCCGCGTGGGATGCCGTGACAGCCCGAGAAGTGGGGGACACCCCCACTGTGATCTGCTGCCCCACGCGGGACGCCGTGACAGCCCGAGAAGTGGGGGGAATCCCCCACTGCGTTCTGCTGCCCCACGCAGGACGCCGTGACAGCCCGAGAAGGGGGGGACACCCCCACTGCGATCTGCTGCCCCACGCGGGATGCCGTGACAGCCCGAGAAGGGGGGGACACCCCCACTGCGATCTCCTAGCCAAGTTAAGCGGGAACAGGGAGAGAAGGGGGAACAGGGAGAGAAGGGGGAACAGGGAGAGAAGGGGGAACAGGGAGAGAAGGGAGAGAAGGTGGAACAGGGATAGAAGGGGGAACAGGGAGAGAAGGGGGAACACCTGCCTCGCGCGGGGAGTAAGGGGGCTTGCAGGGAAGGGGAGTAAGGGGGCTTGCAGGGAAGCAGCAGTGGGGCCGCAAGACAGAGGATTGGAGAGTACTTACTTACTCTCCAAGTGCTCCGGCCAGAAAGAATGGCTGCTCGTTGGGGGCTGGCTCATATAGAGCCTGGCCGCGCGCCCACAAAGCCTGGGAGCGTGTGCCAATCAGCAGTCAGGTAGGGGAGTTTTTTTGAAGTGAAACTTCCTTAGTGGCACCTCATTCGTGATGGGGCAAAAAGAATTGTGGAGACAGAAATGAAACGGATGTGACGTCAATGCTGGCAGTTGAGGCCGGGCTGTGTTCTGGCTCAGCCCGACCCCAACACTGACATCACACCCGCTCCACAAATCAGATGCGGCGGCGGCGGCGGCGATAGCCACCGGCACCGCTCCTAATCACCCCCTAATCACCCCCCCCTAATCACCACCCCCTAATCCTAATCACCCCCCCCCCGAGCCCCACACCCCCCACACACCGTGTCATTTGCGGAGGCGATAGCCGCCGCTCCTAACGGCCGCCGGGGGGGGGGGTAAAGTGAGCTGCGTTCCCCACAGCACCATCAGAAGGGGATCGCTGCAGCGCTCCCCTCGAAGCCAGCTCCCGCTGACGATGACACGCTGCCCCCCTTCCCCGCCGACACTGCCTCTGCCCACACAGCACTTCCGGAGGGGGGGCCTTTATTAAGGTATCTGCCCGGGGTGGGGGGGGGAGGAGAGACTCAGGCAGAGCCGCCGCGGGTCCGCAGCTCTGCCTGTCTGTGAGGGGAGTAGGCGTCTCAGGCAGAGCCACCGCGGGTCTGCAG
This sequence comes from Ascaphus truei, assembly GCF_040206685.1. Classification (NCBI taxonomy): domain Eukaryota; kingdom Metazoa; phylum Chordata; class Amphibia; order Anura; family Ascaphidae; genus Ascaphus; species Ascaphus truei. Next base: position 199,604,373 of record NC_134486.1, on the reverse strand, counting down.
TTCTGCCTCTCTGTGAGGGGAGTAGAAGTCTCAGGCAGAGCCGCCGCGGGTCCGCAGCTCTGCCTGTCTGTGAGGGGGGGGGAGGAGAGACTCAGGCAGAGCCGCCGTGGGTCCGCAGCTCTGCCTGTCTGTGAGGGGAGTAGGCGTCTCAGGCAGAGGCGCCGCGGGTCCGCAGCTCTGCCTGTCTGTGAGGGGGGAGGGGGAGGAGAGTCTCAGGTAGAGCCGCCGCGGGTCCGCAGCTCTGCCTGTCTGTGAGGGGGGGGGTGTGAGGGGAGGAGGAGAGTCTCAGGCAGAGCCGCCGCGGGTCCGCAGCTCTGCCTGTCTGTGAGGGGGGGGGGTGTGAAGGGAGGAGGAGAGTCTCAGGCAGAGCCGCCGCGGGTCCGCAGCTCTGCCTGCCTTTGAGGGGGGGGGGAGTCAGGAGAGAGGGGGCAGGACACAGAAAGAGAGACACACATACAGTGACAGACACACACACATACATATATACACACACACACACACTGACTGACACACATACACACACACACTGACTGACACACATACACACACACTGACTGACACACATGCACACACACTGACACATACACACACACTGACTGACACACACCCACACACACACACACTGACTGACACATACACACACACACTGACTGTGAATAGGTTAGGGGGATGTGTGAGGTGCAGGGGGGCTGCACATACGTCACACGGTCACACGCACGCACACGGTCACACACACACGCATATGGTCACGCACACACGTACAGTCACACGCACACACACACAGTCACACGCACACACACACAGTCACACGCACACACACACAGTCAGTCGCGCACACAGTCAGTCGCGTACACAGTCAGTCGCGCACACAGTCAGTCGCGCACACAGTCAGTCGCGCACACAGTCAGTCGCGCACACAGTCCGTCGCGCACACAGTCCGTCGCGCGCACACGCACTGTCACGTGCACCGTGCACTGTCACGCACACACGCACTGTCACGCGCACAGTCACACACAGTCACACAGTAACACGCACAGTCACACGCACAGTCACACAGTCAAACGCACAGTCACACAGTCACACGCACAGTCACACAGTCACACGCACACACACACAGTCACACGCACACACACAGTCACGCACACACACACACACACGAGGAATTCACGCTTAGTGCAAATACAAGGGATGTGTACGCATGTTCTAAGTCAAATTTATTTGCGTTTTGTCAATGAAATTGTATTTTGATTTTTAATTAAAACATCACCAATACAAATACAATTTCTGTGACAAAAAGTCAAAGAAGTTTCACTTCGTATGTGCGTGCACAGCACACACAGCTTTTTTTTCAGCTCGAGCAGGGGAAAATTTCAGCGCGAACGGGGGAAATGTAAAAATAAACACGTGTGCTGCTTGGGCCAATGTTTACGCACCTGGGGGTTAAATCCACCCGCCCCGGGCGTGTAAATGTATACAATTGTCGAACACTGTATATATATATATATGAACACAAAAATCACCAGGCGCTCCTGCGAGTGTTTCAGATGGGAGGAAATAATACAGTATAGTAAATGCAGAATATAAAATGAAATAATATACAACCAGTGCCAGTTTGCAGCTCGACCTTCAGTGGATCTTCCTTACAGATCCTTATATAGTTGCAGTGTCCAGAAGTCAGGGAGCGCAGACACCAGGATAGACATACACTACCGGCACACTTTATTTGAGTGCGGCTAGCTCCGCAAGCCTGGGGATGCCATCATCGGGTGCCTGCGCCCGCTGCACGCGCGTCCAGGGCTCCCCGAGGGAGCCCTGGTGTCCCGCGATGTGGGGGATGGTGGCAGGGGGTTCTGGGGGACCCGGCGGACCCGGCAGCGGGAGAGAGTAAGCCCCGATCGGAGGGCGCTCCTCCGTGTCTTCGGCGCGCGCCCGGCACCCTCTGGCGCGCGCCAGGTTACTGCTGCGGCCGAGAACGGGCAAATGCTCAAATAAACTCGGCCGCAGCAGTATGAGGAGAAAAAACAATAACACAAATGATAGTGCAATCCTGTAAGGTGAAAAAATGATAAAACTGGGAATGGAGACATACACAGTGGATGAAAACAAATGTAAACAGATAGCCACTGCTATAATCCTATGTGGTGTATTTTATTGAAGCTTTATTGATGCTTGCCCATTACGCGCGATCACAATGGGCAACACAGTGGCAATATGGTCAATATATTTATTGCAGCGTTCCACGGTGTGTACATCGTTCCAAAAACTCATTATGCCTTTCAACAACTCGTCCTTTTTGGAGGGTTTCCGGATATGGTCCTTCAGCTGATGCCAGACCATTTAGATCGGATTGAAGTCTGGCGATCTTTCATTGGAAAAAAAGGACAATTAGTTTAAGAGATACAGTACACAGTAAAAACAGTGGGGGGAAAATGAGACACGGTCTACTGCACTTACTCCGCTGGCGTCTTCACCCAGTTGATATCGCGCTCAAGGATATGCGCTGTTGACGCGGTGTGCTTCGGATCGTTGTCCTGGTAGAAGCGGTGACCATCCGGGAACTCGGGTGTGATGTATTGCACTATATCAGCGACAATGTAGTCTTGGAAGAAAGCTTTATTCATGATTCTTATAGCAAGAAAAGAAAAGTGCTCAAAAAACTGCACAACAGTACAGTACAGTGCATACAGTAATTCTACACTAGTAAAGAACAGTGCATAAGGCTACATTATATTTCATATATTTTACCTTCAAAGATGACAATGCATCCTGGTCCACGTCTAGAGATGGCACCCCACACATGCAGCTTCACGGGGTGTTTTGGCTGCGGCTTCAAATATATGCGGCCTTTTTTGTGGAACGCAAAGCTTGCAAATCTCTCCAGCGACACAGTAGACTCGTCAGTGAAGATGCAATCCTGGAAAGTTTCCCCACTGTCTATTTTGTCCACCAGAAGAGTTGTCTCCCTACAATGTAAAGAAAAACATTCCGGTAAGTAAAAATATTAGAGACAGTAGATCAACAGAATACAATATATTGTTCTATTAATATGCAGCAATATAAAACTGTTGTTATATAAATATAAATATACAAAATATATATACTGTTGTAATATAAATATGAATATACAAAATATATACAGTGTACTGTTGTAATATAAATATGAATATACAAAATATATATCCTGTTGTAATATAAATATAAATATACAAATATATATACTGTTGTAAAATAAATATAAATATACAAAATATATATGCTGTTGTAATATAAATATACAAAATATATATACTGTTGTAATATAAATATACAAAATATATATACTGTTGTAATATAAATATAAATATACAAAATATATATACTGTTGTAATATAAATATAAATATACAAAATATATACTCTTGTAATATAAATATAAATATACAAAATATATATACTGTTGTAATATAAATATAAATATACAAAATATATACTGATGTAATATAAATATAAATATACAAAATATATATACTGTTGTAATATAAATCTACAGAAATAACAAAAATATTAGATACAGTACTGTAGATGTACAGTACATTTTTGGATCTAATTTTTTTTTTAAAGTGTTATAAATATACTTACAGTACGCGTTAGTTACCCTTGGTGCCCTTTTGCGTTCTCTGTTTTTTCCGTGTGAATGATAGCTCACGGTGGTTGCTGGCACAACGAGGCCAGAAGTAGCTAACCAGCGTTGGATAGCAGCAATTCGGTGTCCGCTCGTGTACATCGCCTTAATTCGCATGCTGAGAACCTTGGAAATCTTTTTAACAACCATTGCTGCGAGTAGAAAGAAATACAAACACAAGAATGTATATTCGATGTTTAGTCGATGTGTATTCAATGTGCAGTGAATCCATAAAATGGATGGTGTATTTATATGGTAATGACTCACATTAGAGTACGCCCACTTTGAACACCTGTACCTTGCCACCATGCATAAAAGGTTACACACTTTGCATAGCCCACCACTCGATGATCTTTATCTGAACTTGCCCTTGTCCAGATACTGCATTCTGCCATCTGCTTCCATGGATCAACCCCGATTCTACGGACGCAGGAACCCACTCGCCTCTGCCGTGCCTGTCATGCAGAAAAAGCGAAAGGCGGTTGCCGTTTCCACGCCACGGCAAAAGTGACAGGCTAAGTCCAATAAAGAAAACCTTCTGCTGGCCCCAAAGGCTAAGGGTTTTCATAGACGTCAGCCTTATTATGTCAAGAAGATATACGGTGATGTACTCTCGACGCAAAACGATTGGCAGCCAACCCATCGAACCCGCAGATCACTTCCTCACATACGCTTCGACGACTCTGCCGCCACTGTCCCGGAAATCTTCAGCCCGTCTTCTCCACCCCTCGTCCTCGACGCTGCCGCTGCCCTCCCGGAAACCCACAGGCCATCTTCTCCGGTGCTATCCGACGACGCTGCCGCCTCTGAAATCCACGGGTCACTTTCTCGTTTGCTCTTAGACGACTCTGCTTCTCGCCCGGAAATCCAAAGGTCACTTTCTCCATCCCTCTTTGACGACGCTGCTGCTTCTCCTCTATCGGATATCCACAGGTCACCTCCTCCACCCTTCTTCGATGTCGCTGCCACTAATCTCCATGAAACCCCCATCTCATCCTCCGTTGCACCCATCCACCCAGATGTCCACACGCCATGCACAAGAAGCAGCTCGTTAGACCGGATGCTGAATGGGATAAGTGTGGATCTCCCCGGGAACTCTATTGTGCTAGCAAAGATAGATTTGCTTCTGGAGACCATGTTAAATGTGGAACAATGGGTGCTACATATGGATCAACGGATGATACATATGGATCAACGGATGCTAGATATGGATCAACGGATGGATCAATGGATGGAGAAGATAGAGGCTGACATAGCGGGTATACATCATTTGCTCGGTGTTAATGCCCCTGTTTTCCCGACGCCGGGGCAGGGTGGTGACATGGATGTGATGAATGGGAGCATCGACCCCCTTCCATCACGAAGCGCACCCCCTCCACCAGAAGATGTAGTGTACATGTATGCCGTTGAGGAGGACATGACAACCCCGTCAAGACCACGCCAGGAGACAACACGGCGACCAAGACCGGAGGAAAGCTTCCTCCCAGACAACCTACCATTGCCCGTCGCCTCAAGCACACCCGCTCGCAGAAGACCTACATTCACTTGCATCTATATGGTGCCCGACTGTGCGATCTGCCACCGACGCTCAGGGAGAAGTATAGGGTGATGAGTGCTGGTGCACCCCACAAGTATGCCTTGTTACTTTTTAAGCACTATGTTCCCTACTCGTTGTACTGCGACTGGGCCTTCAGAGTGAACTATGACGGAAATCGAGTAAAAAAGGCGCTTCCTGCCAATTTATGAAAGAACATTCTGGATGAAATGCAACACTTTTATCCAATTACAGATCCTGTAATGAAAGGCGTTCGAGACTGCATTAATGGAGTTTTGCGCCATGCAAGGAATCGGCCATGGACGGACAATGTGGTGGACTTTTTGGTTTAATCACGGGAACTGTAAGACCATACTGTTGTGCTGTACTGTATTTAACTGTATTTAACTTACTGTTTTAACTTGCTGTACACACACACAGGACCTCCACAATTCCAGTCCCGAGGGCCGCAACCAGGCACGGTTTTCAAGTTTGTCCTGAAAACCGTGCCTGTCTGCTGCCCTCGAGGACTGTACTGGTGCAGGCCTGACTGACTGTTTTGCACACCATCCCACTGTACTGTATACTGTATGTTTCTTTAATAAAGGAGATGTTGCGTTTTGTATACTGTATTTTATGAATAAAGATTGCTGATGAGGCTGGAAATTGCTTAGGTACATGCAAGCTTGATCGAAACTGCACGCGAAATCCGACTCAGGCTCAGGGTTGTCACTGATGGTGGGACCGTTATCGGAAGCCGGTGCCGGTGCATTGCTCGGCAGCGACTGTCATTTCTTAGTTGGTTTTAACACGACCCTTCGACTTTTGCCATCTCCAACAAATTGTGGCTCAATACGATAAAAACAGGGATCGCTACATAACCTTTTCCTTATTGCACGCTTCCACGTATGAGGAGCTGGCGAAAATTTGTAAAAGTCATAGTTTTCGATAAAATACTGATAAATTAGAACAACTGTTGCCATCTTATCATCTGTTGCATTAATCGCGGCCCATGTCAAATACGCGTAACTTCTGTCGGGTTTTTGGAAAATGGGCTGCTCTTGAACACTCATGGCGGGCGGCGGCTCTCTGGAGAATACTGTAACCGAAACTGGTCTTTGTCTTTCTTTAATTTGAAAAGCCTAAATTGATACAGTACATTTTTTCAACCTCTTCCTTCAGTCTCAAGGCCAAGTTACAATAGCACACTGTGGTATCTTTTTTAAATGAAACACTTGCAAGTCGATACATTACTGAAGCGCATGCTCATTACAATTCATGAATATCTGCCATCTGGCGGACACGCAAAGAATTGCAACCTATTAAATCCGAACCATTCTCAATAAACGCATCAACCGCGCGTCAACCGCGCATGACCCGTGGCTGAGAACGCAAAATAAATGCGGCATGCTCCAGGTGAAGTGTGTCGCATTCCAGAAAAAAGCCAGGGAAAAAACGGCGATGTGTTAGAATAATGTGTTAGACTCAGATGAGCCGCAGCAGTACCATGCTAGGAACAACAATTTGGAATAAACAGGCTAATTATAACATTAGTAATAGCCATAGAAAATTGGGGGATATGACCTCCAACCCCAAGTTAATAGTAGAATAATTCAAACAATATTATGAGGAGCTATATAATGGAGAGAAGGTCACCAATGGGGCCAAAACAGAACTAGCTCTGAGGGAATTCTTGAGGGTTTGCCTGGATTGAGTGGGGAGGAGAGAGAGCAGTTACAAAGTGACTTCACTATTGAAGAGGTGATGGAGGTCATTACAAATCTGAAACCTACCAAAGCCCCAGGCCCTGATGGTTTTTCTAATCTTTATTACAAAAAGTTTCCAAATTCGTAGCCCCTCACCTTTTGCAAATGTATAATGGATTGCTGGCCGGGGCCCCATATCCAAGTAAGATGCTCCAGGCTTCAATCTCCTTAATATTTAAAGAAGGAAAAGACCCAACAAATTGTAAGCGTTATACAGTAGGCCAATATCACTAATCAATTTGGACATCAAAATATATTCTAAATTACTAGCGAGTAGACTGGGTAATATTTTACCCCGACTGATCCACCCTGACCAAGTGGAATTTATTAAGAATAGGCAAGCAGCAGACAACACCAGGCGAATAATTAACATGATTGAATTGGCTAACAACAAAAAGACTATGAGCATGGTGTAAAGTCTAGATGCGGAAAAAGCATTTGATAGAATAGGTTGGTCATATCTAAGGGCCACACTAGGAGCATTTGGCTTTGGCGGTAAAATTTTAATGGCAATCATGGCACTTTATTCTAACCCAGTTGCAAGGGTGACACATCAGGGCTTCCCTCTAACACCTTCCAGATTAAGAGTGGTACAAGACAGGGGTACCCACTCTCGCCCCTGTTGTTCGCTTTATGCATGGAGACACTAGCAGCCCAAATTAGAAAGAACCCGGATATTTTTGGGTATTCAAATTAAGGATCAAATGCATAAACTAACTTTATACACAGACAATATCATACTGGTACTATCGTAGCCGCTCACCTCTCTACCCAATCTATTTAAACTGCTAGGTAAATTCAATAGAATAGCGGGCTTAAATATAAATCAAGCCAAGTCAGAAGCTCTAAATGTGAATCTTCCCAAATACCTTTAGTTAGATAAAGTCTATAAACTTTAATTTTAACAGGCAAGCAATAGGCAGGAAGTATTTAGGAATTGACATCACCAACAGCTATGACTCTGTACAAAGCGAACTACCTAGTATATTACAAAAAATTGAAGGCGATACAGGGAGATGGTTTTGAAGGATGTGCTGTATCAAGATGAACCTACTTCCCCGACTTCTCTACTTGTTCCAAACTCTGCCAGTACCAGTTCGGAAGGATATTTGTTTAATGCAGAAGTGAATATCTAAATTTATATGGAACGTTAAAACCCTGAGAGTTAATAGTAACATTCTAAAGAGACCAATTTCTGGGGGTGGGGGGAGGGGCTAGCGGTACCTTGCCTGTGGTTGTACTATAGCGTGGCCCAATTATGTCAAATTATACAATGACACACTAACCCCAAGCAGAAACGATGGGTAGATATGGAAAGGGAGATATCCACTTTATCATCTCCTAATCATCCCCTCTAAAACGGCTGAATGCTCCCTTATGTATACTGATGGATTCCTCATTAGTGACAAGTGCAGATCGTGTAGTAACAGATGTTTTAAATTAGATTTCATTATGTGCGCTATATAAGGATGTAGACTAGCAGGGGGCGGTACACACCTGACGAAGTCACGCACTCTTTGGCGAAACGCGTAGAGTGGTATCCGCCTACTGGGAGACAGGAGCAGGGACGAAGATCGGGAGCCCACCGCCGGAAGTGACGTATCGGGACTGCACCGGAAAAGACCCACCAGAGTCCATTGGACGCGATCTGACTGCGCGCCTCAGAGGGGATACACCGCAACCAACGTGCAGCGCATGGATTGGAGTCTCCAACGTCTGAGCACCCGGGAGGGGGCTGATAGGGATTACCCAGCGTAGCAGTATCCCACGCATCGTATGCGCACCGGAGGTGGCGGGTGAGCCCTAAGATCCACAGTCTACCCTCTTCCTTCACAATCAATGTGATACATGCCTGATTATATTGTTTTTATTGTAAGTGTGCATTTTAAAGTTTCGTAAAGTAAAACCATTTTATATTACTGGTCTGCACTATGTATACTCTTTTTCCCTCCATACATATGCTGTCCTGCTGAGAGTGGGGTCTGCACCACATCTAGAATCTACAGATCCAGTTCACTGAGACCATTGTGTCACACTGCCCGTTTTTTGTCTGAATCCTGTGAGTAGGCAACACTTATGAGCCAAGATACACGATTGCTTTAACCCACTCAGTATCAAACTGTCTGCACTTATATTGTGTTTGTTTTATATTTTCATTTTCCTTCCATGCTCCCCCTGGATCACGTACGAATTTGAAGACAAGAATATAAATACAAATTTGAGTTACAAAAAAAAAATGTGTTGTCGATGAATGTTGAAAGAAATGGAAATTGGAAAGTAATAATTCTTTGTTCTGAAAATTATTATATAACGTGTCGGGTGTAATTGTCATTAAACTTTAATGATTTTTGTTCTCTTGTAATACATAATTATAAAGTTTCTTTGATTAATGCTCACCGCGGGATGCTTTGTTTCCTTTAATCCGAAGGTGTGGCTAACATGTGCCCAGTACTCTGAACAAATGGCTAGCAATTACTACTGATGGGGTGTGAATGCGTTACATGGGCCAGTACTCATTAAGTTAAATTAAGTTTAATCAGACATTTATCACCCAATCCACCCTAAAAGTAATGTAAGACTGATAATTGCTCTGTATAATGCATATAGTCAGTCTATTGGAAGAATGTATTGAAATCTTTTATTACATGATGTTTGCACAGAGGACAACTCTCATGCAGTTAAGACAGGGATGCTCTGGGGGAGGCCAGATTTGTTCCCAATGCTTCCTGCTGGTGAGTGAATGCTTAATTGAAGGTTGTGGGAGAAGACTGAAATCAGTATTCTGACTTACTGAAAACCATAGAGGTGTGTGGTTCATGTACAAAACATGATTTTTCTTGGTCTGTGCAAATGCAGTTATTGAAACTTTTAATGTTGTTCGCAAAGTTCTGTAATGCAAGATGCATGGAATTTGACCTACATTATTCCCAAACCAATTTTTTTTACAGTTGCGTCTCTGTGCTTTGAAGCATAATACAATGGGTGGCGTGTAGTTGAGGGGGGAGGGTTGGACAACATTGGCTAAAAGGGGGCCCACTGAGAGAGGGGCATTGCTGGTTTTTGGGATTATTAAGATGTTTTTGGTGCCTACGTATAATTCCAGTAATATGTAGTATACAGATGCACATGCAGGGCCGCTGACAGGGTTGTAAAGCAAGGACAGGTGTCCCGGGCCCGGTGTTTGTGGGGGCCAGACGGCAGATGCTGCAAGTTGGGCCAGACCCCTGGCCAGACAGCCTGGCTGCCGGTCCACTCACGACCGGGCCCCGACTCTCCCCAGCTGCAGGCCTCCACATTCTGTCCCACGCCAGGCCTTTCTAGTGTTTGATTGGTCCAACCTCTATTACTTCCGCCGGTCACGTCTCCTCCCTTCTAAAAGAAACATCAGATAAATCCATCTACTGTAGTAGCCAGCCTTAACGGTCACTTCAAAGGAGAACGCATCTACAACTATTATGTATGTATGTACTGTTAGGTCTGGAAATAATTGGACACTGATACAAGTTTTGTTATTTCGGCTGTGTACCCAATTAAATTAAAGTTACAGTTAAATAATGAATATGGGCTTAAAGTGCAATCTATCAGCTTTAATTTGAGGGTATTCACATTCAAATTGGAGGAAGGGTTTAGGAATTACATCTCTTTAAAATGTAGCCCCCTCTTTTTCAAGGGATCAAAAGTAATTGGACAATTGACTCAAAAGCTGTTTCATGGACAGGTGTGGGCTATACCTTTATTATTTCATCATCAATAAAGCAGGTAAAAGTTCTGGAGTTGATTCCAGGTGTGGCTTTCGCATTTGGAAGCTGTTGCTATGAACCCACAACATGCGGTCAAAGGAGCTCTCAATGCAAGTGAAACAGGGCATGCTTACGCTGCAAAAAAAAGAAAATCCATCAGAGAGATAGCAGGAACATTAGGAGTGGCCAAATCAACAGTTTGGTACATTCTGAGAAAAAAAGAACGCACTCGTGAGCTCTGCCACACAAAAAGGCCTGGATGTCCATGGAAGACAACAGTGGTGGATGATCATAGGATCCTTTCCATGGTAAAGAAAAACCCCTTCACAGCATCCAGCCAAGTGAAGAACACACTCCAGGAGGTTGGCATATCATTTTCCAAGTCTACCATAAAGAGAAGACTTCACGAGAGCAAATACAGAGGGTTCACCACAAGGTGCAAACCATTCATAAGCCTCAAGAATAGAAAGGCCAGATTAGACTTTGTCAAACAATATCTAAAAAGCCAGCCCAGTTCTGGAACAGCATTCTTTGGACAGATGAAACTAAGATCAACCTGTACCAGAATGATGGGAAGAAAAAAGTATGGAGAAGGCTTGGAATGGCTCATGATCCGAAGCATGCCACATCATCTGTAAAACACGGTGGAGGCAGTGTGATGGCATGGGCATGCATGGCTTACAATGGCATTTGGTCACTAGTGTTTATTGATGATGTGACTGAAGACAGAAGCAGCCGGATTAATTCTGAAGTGTATAGGGATATATTGTCTGCTCTGATTCAGCCAAACAAATAAATAAACAAACAAACAAATTCAGCAACATTGATTGGACGGCACTTCACTTTACAGATGGACAATGACCCAAAACAAAAACGTCCTCCCGGCGTGGTAGGAATGATGGCAGTGCACTGCATGTCAAATGCTGAAGGATGCGTTCCAAACTGAAGGAAGTGTGGCTGAAACTGGTTCAAGATGTCAAAAAAGAATTTTTTTGAATGAATAGCAGCATCAGTTAAAAACAAGAGTCAGGAAAGGGACCTCTATTAATCTCAATGGAGGAAATAATGAATACTAGACAGGTTGGGAACCCCACATTTCTCTCGCCCATCATACATATCAAAATTAATACATACTTGTTCTTATCACTAGGTGAGAAAATGCTTCAATTCCCAATCTGTATTTATCCCTGTAGACTTAATGTGTTCAATGAGAAAATCCAGAACATCTCCCTTTTATTGAGGATGTTCAATCTATTGCCTTTTCTAATAGGTAATGGATTATGTTCCAGAGCATTAAATGAAAAAGAGTCTAAGTTACCTTTAGAGCATTCTGCGTAATGTCTAGCAACCAGAAATCTAATATCTCCCTTTTTGATGGATCGAATGTGTTCCATAATGCGTTTTTTTAATGATCTAATAGTTCTTCCTACGTACGTTTTTCCGCAACCGCATCTAAGGGAGTATATAACATGATCGGTGTTACATGTAATAAAGGTTTTTATTCTATAGATCAGCGTTTCCCAATCTGTGCGCCCCGGCACCCTGGTGTGCCGTGGCTTGCCTAGAGGGGCGTCGCAATTATCCTCCCCACCATCCCTCCAATCATCACTCCCCACCATCCCTCCTTCATGCCGGCCGGGCCGCAGGGGATTGGCTGCAGGCAGAGAGGAAGCCGGGGGCGGGGCTTTGTGCAGAGCACACGGTGAGTGTATGTGTCTGCCTTCCTACTCCTGCACCTCTGTCTGCGCGGTGTCCCGTCCCCTTCTGCCCCGGGTGATAGGAGAAGGTAGGGGGGTAATAGGAGAAGGGAGAGGGATGGGAGAGTTGTACATTTGCCTGGCCAGTGACTGTGTGCAGGGAGCTGCCTGCACGGATCTCCTCCCCCACAACCCCCCCCCCTCACATCCGTCGCTGCCTCTGCTCTCCACTGCTCTTCAATGTGTGTATCTGTGTGTGTGTGTATTTATTTGTGTGTGTGTATTTATTTGTGTGTGTGTGTGTGTGTGTATTTATTTGTGTGTGTGTGTGTGTGTGTATTTATTTGAGTGTGTGTATGTGTGTATTTATTTATTTGTGTGTGTGTGTGTGTGTATTTATTTGTGTGTGTGTGTGTGTGTGTGTGTGTGTGTATTTATTTGTGTGTGTATTTATCTGTGTGTGTGTGTGTGTGTGTGTGTATTTATTTGTGTGTGTGTGTGTATTTATTTGTGTGTGTGTGTGTGTATTTATGTGTGTTTGTGTATGTGTGTATTTATTTGTGTGTGTGTGTGTGTGTGTGTGTATTTATTTGTGTGTGTGTGTGTATGTGTGTTTATTTGTGTGTGTGTGTGTATTTATTTGTGTGTGTGTGTGTGTGTATTTATTTGTGTGTGTGTGTATTTATTTGTGTGTGTGTGTGTGTGTGTGTGTGTATTTATTTGTGTGTGTGTGTGTATTTATTTGTGTGTGTGTGTGTGTGTGTGCGTGTATTTATTTGTGTGTATTTATTTGTGTGTGTGTGTGTGTATTTATTTGTGTGTGTGTGTATTTATTTGTGTGTGTGTGTATTTATTTGTGTGTCAGAGAGAGAGAGAGGTCTGAGAGAGAGAGAGAGAGGGGTCTGAGAGAGAGAGAGAGAGAGAGAGAGAGAGGTCTGAGAAAGAGAGAGAGAGGTCTGAGAGAGAGAGGTCTGAGAGAGAGAGAGAGAGAGAGAGAGAGAGAGAGAGAGAGAGAGAGAGAGAGAGGACTGAGAGAGAGAGAGAGAGAGAGGTCTGATAGAGAGAGGTCTGAGAGAGAGGTCAGAGAGAGAGGTCTGAGAGAGAGAAAGAGAGGTCTGAGAGAGAGAGAGATCTGAGAAAGGAACAGAGAGAGGTTTGAGAGAGAGGTCTGAGAGAGAGAGAGAGAGAGAGAGAGGTCTGAGAGAGAGAGGTCTGAGAGAGAGAGGTCTGAGAGAGAGAGAGAGGTCTGAGAGAGAGAGAGAGAGAGGTTAGAGAGAGAGAGAGAGAGAGAGAGGTCAGAGAGAGAGAGAGGTCAGAGAGAGAGAGAGGTCTGAGAGAGAGAGAGAGGTCAGAGAGAGAGAGCTCAGAGAGAGAGAGAGAGGTCTGAGAGAGAAAGAGGTCTGAGAGAGAGAGAGAGGTCTGAGAGAGGGAGAGGTCTGAGAGAGAGAGAGGTCTGAGAGAGAGAGGTCTGAGAGAGTGAGAGGTCTGAGAGAGAGAGAGAGGTCTGAGAGAGAGGTCTGAGAGAGAGGTCTGAGAGAGAGAGGTCTGAGAGAGAGAGGTCTGAGGGAGAGAGAGGTCTGAGAGAGAGAGAGAGGTCTGAGAGAGAGAGAGAGGTCTGAGAGAGAGAGAGGTCTGAGAGAGAGAGAGAGGTCTGAGAGAGAGAGAGAGAGAGGTCTGAGAGAGAGAGAGGTCTGATAGAGAGAGAGATAGGTCTGAGAGAGAGAGAGAGAGAGAGGTCTGAGAGAGAGAGAGGTCTGAGAGAGAGAGGTCTGAGAGAGAGAGAGGTCTAAGAGAGAGAGAGATCTGAGAGAGAGAGAGGTCTGAGAGAGAGAGAGAGAGGCCTGAGAGAGAGAGAGGTCTGAGAGAGAGAGGTCTGATAGAGAGAGAGAGAGGTCTGAGAGAGAGGTCTGAGAGAGAGGTCTGACAGAGAGAGAGAGAGAGGTCTGAGAGAGAGAGAGATCTGAGAGAGAGAGGTATGAGAGAGAGAGAGGTCTGAGAGAGAGAGGTCTGGGAGAGAGAGAGGGTTGAGAGAGAGGTCTGAGAGAGAGAGAGAGAGGTCTGAGAGAGAGAGAGAGAGAGAGAGAGGGGGGGTCTGAGAGAGAGAGAGAAAGAGAGAGAGAGAGGTCTGAGAAAGAGAGAGGTCTGAGAGAGAGTTCTGAGAGAGAGAGAGGTCTGAGAGAGAGAGGTCTGAAAGAGAGAGGTCTGAGAGAGAGAGAGGTCTGAGAGAGAGAGAAAGAGGTCTGAGAGAGAGAGAGAGAGGTCTGAGAGAGAGAGAGAGAGAGAGAGAGAGAGAGGTCTGAGAGAGAGAGAGAGAGAGAGAGAGGTCTGAGAGAGAGAGGTCTGAGAGAGAGAGATAGAGAGAGAGAGGTCAGAGAGAGAGAGAGGTCTGAGAGAAAGAGAGAGAGAGAGAGGTCTGAGAGAGAGAGAGGTCTGAGAGAGAGAGAGAGAGAGAGAGACAGAGGTCTGAGAGAGAGAGAGAGAGAGAGAGAGAGAGAGAGAGAGAGAGAGAGAGGTCTGCGAGAGAGAGGGGTCTGAGAGAGAGAGGTCTGAGAGAGAGAGAGGTCTGAGAGAGAGTGAGGTCTGAGGGAGAGAGAGAGAGTGAGGTCTGAGGGAGAGAGAGACAGAATGAGGTCTGAGGGAGAGAGAGAGTGAGGTCAGAGAGAGAGAGAGTGAGGGAGAGAGAGCGTGAAGTCTGAGGGAGAGAGTGAGGTCTGAGGGAGACAGTGAGGTCTGAGGGAGAGAGTGAGGCCTGAGAGAGAGTGAGGTCTGAGAGAGAGAGTGAGGTCTGAGTGAGAGAGTGAGGTCTGAGAGAGAGAGAGAGTTAGAGTGTGTGAGAGAGAATAAGAGTGTGTGAGTGTCTGAGACACCAACTGCGCACTGCAACTGTTAGGTATGTATATACACCTTTTGTTTTTACTTTGGGCGCCGCGGAAAAATCCTGATCGCCTTGGGGAGCCTTGAAAAAATCCTGATTGCCTAGGGGAGCCTTGAACCGAAAAGTTTGTGAACCACTGCTATAGATATCTTTCATAACTTGAGATGTAACTGATTTTGTGGGTCTAGCATATTTGCATACACTGCAGAATCCACATTTGTGGAAACCTCTGGGGGGTAAAAACCCTTTAGTCAGATTGACTGGGGCTTTATACAAGCTTGGGGATAGATATGTTGACAGAGTGTTTGCTTTTCTGAATGCAAATCTAAGTCGATTCTTAACGAATGGTCTAAGAGTGGAATCCAGCTGAAGAATATGCCAATGTCTTGATATTATCAATTTGATATCATCTGATTGGCGACTAAATTGTGTGACAAAAAGCATATTTTCCTCAGTTTGAGTAAATCTCTGAGGTATATCAACAGGTCCATCCTTTTTATATCCAATTCGTTTGGAATTAGTCCTTTTGACTTTTAATAATTCTTCTCTTGGGGTCATATAAGCATTTTCAAAGGCTGTCTGTATGCAGGGCAATGGTCCAAGGCATGGCCAGAAGATCAAAGTGAGACCCGGAGTGCATCAACACCGCGCAGATTCATTTTATAGAAAAAGACAAATTGGAAAGAAGCATCTAGCACTTCCGAAGCGTCAGATAGTGATAAATCACATGGGATATCTTTCTCTAGCGATGATCCCACAGAGAGGCAGGAATCCTGGAGAGAACGACATGAACCCACGACACGTTTTACTAGCAAGGAGAAAACAAATCCACCAGCACTTTTTGCACAGCATGGTGCAAAAAACTCAAAAGGACAAGGCGCTCCAAAAGGAGAAAATCAAGCGAACAAAAGAAAGAAATATCATTAAATAATGTCATTAACTTGTCAAAATTTGACATTTCGGAAGTTGATATATCACTTTTAAACAAGGGCCTCAATTTTGCCCCATCTGAAAATGTCAAACTTTTTGAAACAACCATTGATTTTCAGAAATTTGTGAGAAAACTTGTTCTAAAGAAATTCTTTAATGTTAAAAATATGACTGGGGAAGTGGGAACAGCCACTGGTGGGCCGGCGGATATGGCCATGCAGAATACCCCTGTTGGGGACCTGCGTGCCCCACCTCCGCCAGGTCCAACGAGTGACTGTCCACTTTCCAGTTTTCAAGAATTTTGCGCAGTGCAGGATGTGAATGATTTAAGGACAGATAATAATGTAGAAACTGAACTAACTGGTGATATGTCTTCTTTTTTGTTAGGTTCAGAGGATTCAGGATTGAGGAACAGGTCTATCTTTTATACAACTCATCTTAAAGGTCCCCACATCCAGACATTCAAGGAGCTGGTCGAGAGAGACCTTCACATATTGGCACAAGGTTTTAGATCTTCAACTCATACACACAAAAACATGACCAGTGATGAATTTATGAGATTGAAACTTCAGAAAAACAATAGGAATATTATTATCAAGAAGGCTGATAAGGGTGGAGCTATAGTCAGCCTTGACATCGAAGACTATGGCAAGGAAGCCCTTAGGCAGCTTTCTGATAAGGATTCCTATTTAAAATTGCATGGAGATCCCACAATGGTCTTCCTCTCCCAGCTCAAATGTGTCCTAGATGTGGGAATCATACTGAATGTATTTAATGAAAAAGAAAAGTCATTTGTGTATGCGGATGTTCCAGTCATTCCAGTCTTCCACCATCTCCCAAAGATCCATAAGTCTCTGACCTGCCCTCCTGGCAGGTCTATAATATCGAGCATTGGATCTTTGGGAGATGGGTTATCAAGATATATAGACTGTTTCTTACAATCCCTTGTTCACCAATTGCCTTCATACTTGAGGGACTCCACGGATCTGCTCAATGCACTTTAAAACTTCACCTGGTCACGCACTTATAATTGGGTCACACTTGACGTCACGTCTCTTTACACTATAATCAACCATCAGCACGGCATTACAGCCATTCAGCACTTTCTGGAGACTTCTCACATTTCACTTGCACAGAGCACCTTTATTATAGAATCGATATTATTTTTGTTAACGCACAATTATTTCTTATTTTTTTTTTGTTTCAAATTTTTTATTAGGCAGTTACAATATTTCACAACATTATAGGTACATTTGATATAACAGCCTAATCCAGGTTTTTACTTTTCAACTGGGGGGGGGGGGGTGGTAAGGAGATAGACTCAACGCCCCCCCTGACCCTTCTGGGGCTTTCGGGGTGACGTGAGTATGGAAACAGAAACGGGGTTAGAAGGAGAGAGAAAGTGAGAGAGTGGGGGGGGGGGAGGAGTGGGAGGGGGAGGGGGCATTGCTCCCCTTCTCGTTGGCTTCCCTTTTCAGGGCCTTATTTCTGTTTGTTGTGTCCCTCTATGTCTATGGGGGGTTTCGGCGCAGGAGCGTCATTTGAGTTATCCAGGGGTCCCAAATGTTATTAAAAGAGGTGGTGGATCTTTTCAAAAAGGCGGATAATCTCTCCATATCCATCACCTCTTGTACTCTTTTTATCACTGTTTGCTTGGAGGGGGGAGACACCTTCTTCCAGGCGGCTGCCACCGCACATCTAGCCGCAGTGAGAATGAAGGAGACTAATTTGCATGTTGGTCGGTCCAGCGTATCTAAGGGCCATGTCCCCATTTTGACCGCAGCCTCTCCAGCATAAATCGGAAGCCTGGTGGTAGATTTGATTTATTCTAACTGGGGTAAGATACCAGCGAAATAGTATTTTATATATATTTTCTTTGATTGTGGTACATATGGAAGTTCCTGAGGCATTTCCCCAAATACTTTCCCAATGCTCTGGGTCTATAACTGTGTCCAATTCTGCTGCCCAATGCAGCATATAATCGTGTGTGGGGGCTCCGGGTGCCTTCTCCAGTTCTGCACAAATTTGCGTTATTAGACCTCTCTGGTGGCCTTTCTCTCTGCAGAGCCGTTCGAATCCAGTGAGAGGGGGAAATTCCAACGTTGGGGATAATGTTTGAATAAAGTGCCGAATTTGTAGGTATTTGAAAACGTTTAATCCTATCATTTCATATTTAGTTTGTAATCTTTGATAACTCAGGAACTCCCCGAAGCTCAGGAGGTCGGCAACCACTTTGATATCTTTTGTTTTGAATTGATCGAATTGTCTGGGCTCACATCCAGGTGGGAATTTCGGATTTTCGTGAATTGGTGTAAGTTGGGATTGAGGTGTTGTGAGCTTAAATTTGTATTTGCATTTCGACCAGGTCTCCCATGTGTGTCTCATAGGGCCTAATTTGAGTTTGCTATTCTGCATGTCTTCCTTACTCAAGGACCAAAGGCAGGCCGGCAGTGAGTGCGTCCTGGCATAGTGCGTCTCTATCTCTAGCCAGAAGTTTTGATTTGGGTTAGCGTTCCAGACCACTACCTGTCGCAGTTGTGCGGCTAGGTAGTATCTTGTGATGTCTGGGACTCCCATTCCTCCCCTCCTCCCTGCGGCCAAAAGAACCGTTCTGGGGACTCTGGGTTTCTTCCCTTGCCAAATGAATTGGAAGATTAGCTTTTGGATGTTTTTCAATTCCGAGCCGGGGATGTGGATCGGGAGAGTCTGAAAGTAATATAGCAATCTAGGGAGTATGTTCATTTTAACTGAGATCATTCTCCCGATCCAAGATGTCTGGTATCCCCCCCATTTATTTAGATCTTGTTTGATTTTTTGGAACAGGGCCGGATAGTTATGTTGGTATAATGATTGGTAGGTCCTCGATATCTTGACTCCCAAATATTTGATACAGGAGGAGATCCATCGATAGTTAAAGTTTAGTTTGAGGAGTTTCACCTCCGGCTCTGGCAGGCTTAGATTCAGAGCTTCCGATTTATCATTATTAATCTTATATCCTGAGATTTTTCCAAAATCTCGGAGTTCCTTTTGGAGGTTGGGTAGGGACATTTGGGGTTTGGAGAGGGTTAAGATGACATCGTCTGCGAATAGGGATATTTTGTGCTGCCTGTGGCCAATTTCTATTCCTTGGATGTCTATATTGAGTCGTATTGCCAATGCCAGTGGCTCTATGGTAAGTGCAAAGAGGAGAGAAGATAGGGGGCATCCCTTTCGAGTTCCATTTGTAATCTCGAATCTCTGGTTATTGACCCCCGGTAATTTTACTGTAGCTGACGGGTTTTGGTAGAGTCTACGGACACCTTCTAAGTATGCGTCTTTGAAGCCAAATTTGCGCATAGTATGGTCCAAGAATTGCCAGTTTATTCTCTGCATCTAAGCTTAAAAGTAGTGCTTTGGTCCCTGTGAGGTGTACATGGTCAATAATGTTGATTATCTTCCGAGTGTTGTCTGAGGCTTGCCTGCCCGCGACAAATCCTACTTGATCAATATTAATTAGTCTCGTTAAGATGGGGTTCAATCTGTTTGCAAGTATTTTACTGTATAATTTGAGATCACTGTTGAGGAGGGAGATTGGACGATAGCTTCCACATTGCATCGGGTCTCTGCCGTCCTTCTGTATGATAGCTAGGTTGGCTAGAGACATTGAGGGGGGAATTTGGTTCCCTTCCATAAAGTGGTTGAATGTTTTTAAAAGATGCGTGGATAGTGTGGGCAAGAATCTCTTGTAGTAGACATTTGTGAAACCGTCAGGGCCAGGAGACTTAGTTATTTTTAGTGATTTGACCGCCTTTTCCAGTTCCTCTTTTGTAATCTCAGCATTGAGGACCGTGTTTTCCTCCTCTGTTAATACAGGGAGTTGACATTTGTCTAGGTATTGTGTTATGAGCTCTGTTGCTATAGATTCAGGTCGGCCGTTTTTAGATGTTAGGTTATAGAGCTCAGTATAATATTTTGTAAATTCCGCTGCTATTTTGCTGTCACTGTATTGTATCTCCCCAGACCTACTCTTGATCGCTGTTATTTGAGATCTTTTTTGTACCCCTCTCAATTTACTGGCCAAGAGTCTATCGGCCATGTTACCCTTGTCATAATATTGTTGATTGGTCCATTTGAGGGCCTTTTCAACATCCTCCAGCTGAGCTTGCCTAAGTTTTGTTCTGGCCATTAGCAATGTTTTGTATATCTTTTTTGAAGGGTTATCCTTATGGGTTTGTTCTATTGTTTTGATACTATCTGTGAGTTCTTTGATTATCGCTTGGCGGGCTTTTTTCCTGTGGGATGCGATGGAAATAAATTTCCCTCTGATAGTTGCCTTATGGGCTTCCCATAGGATTGCTGGAGAGGAGACTGTCCTTAAGTGAGGTTCTAATTTCCCTTTCTACTTCAGGGTGATTAAGAAGTGAATCGTTTAGTCTCCAGGAGTAATTCGTTGTTTTCTCAAAGGGTATTGATAGTGTCAGGGTGATCGGGGCGTGATCGGACCAGGTGATTGAGCCAATGTCTGATTCAATGGCTGCCGCCATCACATTTTTGGTGGTTAGAAAATAGTCTATTCAAGAGTAGGTCTGGTGAGGTGCTGAGTAAAAGGTGTAGTCTCTCTGACCCTGATGTTGGGTTCTCCAAACATCCACCAGTGAGAACTCGCTCATTATTGGGAGAGGAAAAAAAGGGGGGGGGAGGGTAAGGGCAAGCTGGGTGGGGAGGGGGGAGGAGGGGAGGTGGGATAGGGGCGGGGGTGTGTGGGAGGGGAGGGTAGGGGGGGATGGGAAGGGGGAACACAGTAAAAAACCTTTTCACATTTGCATATAAATCTGGGTACTGAAACCACATGCATTTTTGGTTGTGGTTAATGCCCTGCATATTGACATGAAGAGTTTCAGGGTCCGTTTAACCTTTGCATTCAACTTCATTTTTCATAACCAACAGCCACAGTTAACACTTCTATTCCTGCAGCGGGACACAGTAAATCATTTTGTTTTGTTCCCTGTTTCCCATGGGATGGGTTTTTTACCAAACAGATCGATTTACTATTGCCTATTTGGGTTGATCCCCTCGGATCTTCATATCCCCATTTCTGCTCCCCGCTGCTGATCCCCATGGGTCCAGATCCAGACCTGCATTTTACCCCTGAAGGTTGTTTGGCGTTGGGAAAGAGAGGGGGGGAGGGGATGGAGGCGGAGGGCAACTGAAAGGGGAGGGGGAGTGGGAGGGGGATCAGGTGGGGGGGGAGGAGGGGGGAAGGAGGGAGGGGGGCAGGGGGGGAGGTGGTGGGGGGGTAATTGGGAGGAGGCTTAGTGGTCTTTATTTTGGTTTTAAGAGTTATATGGGATAAGCGGTCTGCTGCAGCCTTTATAACGAACACTTCTGGTAAAATACAACAGTATCATCAGCATTGTTCACTATGTGCTCTCCTTAGCGGACATAGTTTCCTACGAAGAGGGGGGGGAGGGGAGTGGGTATGTGGGAAACGTGAGTACACAAAGGGGGTCAGCTTTGTTCACATTTGTTATGCGTGGTACGGCAGATCTGAGATCTGGGGCCCCTTCAGGTCTGGTCCTACCATAGGTGGACAGGCAGGTAGTAGGCACGGCCTGGGACCCCACAGTGCTGATAAAGGGGTGGTAGGGAGTGCTTCGTCGTTTTGCAGGCCCACAGTCTCGCGCTGAGCGCGTTTCTCCTTTAGTGTCTGGGGACTAGTCTTACGGGGCGCTGTACTCACAGTTAAGATGAGGAGATTGTCCGCGGTCTCCACCGTTCGGTCACGTACCTCGGGAGGTGCTTACACCGCGGCTTTTACTCCTATTCCTCCCAGGGAGGTTTTCCCCCCATGGATGGCGGAGGTAAGAGACAGGGAGGGGGAGGAAAGATAACACGAGGGGGCAGGCCACGGCTCTCTCTCAGCCGCTCTCCTCTCTTGCGTGACAGAAGGGTTGCTTCCTCCTCCTTCCGATCCCCCCACGGACCGGCTTCATGTAGCTGTTTCTGGGCCTCGGGGAAATCCTGGGTGTGGTGGTGGCCATCTTTGTTCCGCGTTCCTTCGGGTGCCGATCTAGGAATGGTGAGGGCCGTTTGCAGTCGACTGTGGGGCTTGCCTCTGGGGTTCTTGCTTCCGTTGGTTCACTGTAGTCCTGGTGTCCGCTGGATTTTTCTGGACTCATGGGGCGTCCGCCGTCAACATAGCAGGGTAGAGCCTTGCTGGGGAGAAACTTTCAACTGGGATCGAAGTAACGCAGGTAAGTTTTGGCATCTTTATCTTCGTGCTTGTTGTTGCTTTAGTCCCGCTAGCCGTTGTGATGCCCTGACCGTTGGTTCTTCAGCGTCCCAGTTGTGGGCCCCGGATGTGTCCGAATCACATGCTGGAGGGGGGTCAAGGCCTATAGCTTTGGCCAGGCGGGTAATCTCTGTGGGGTGCCTTATTGTGTGGAATTTTCCGTTTCGGTTTACCATTAATTTGAAAGGGAAGCCCTATTTATATTTTATGCCTTGTTCCCTCATCAGTTTAGTTAATGGCTGTAGTTCCTGCCGTTTGTCGACAGTAAGCTTTGATAGGTCATTGTAGACCTGGAGATGGTCATCTCGGAATGTGATGGGTTCCTTCGCCCTGCTGGCCCTCATTATTTTTTCTTTGACCGTATATCGGTGGAGGCGCGCTATGACGTCCCTTGTTTTGTTCGTGTCATCTGAGCGCGGTCCCAGGGTGCGGTGGGCCCTGTCCATCTCCAGGTCTTTCACCTCGAGGTCATCGCACAGTGATATAAAGAGATCAGTGAGGTATGTCTGCAGCTGGCCGGGGAGAACAGATTCAGGGATGCCTCTTAACCTGATGTTCTGTCTTCTATCACGATTTTCGTGATCTTCTAGTGTGTCCTTCAGGTTACTAACCTCCTGTCCCAACCTGAATATCTCCTCCTCTGCGACCGTTTGTGCCTGGTGTGTTTCCCCCATCTTGATTTCCAGGGCGGTCGTGCGTTCTGTTAGGCCATTAATGTCCTGGCGTAGCTCCGCTACTACTGCTTGCAGGTCACTCTGGATAGAGACGTGCAAGTCATCCAGCATACCCTTCATCATGTCCTGCATATATGCTCGGGTTAGGGTCGTCTCTGGGTTGTGGGTGTCCTCTCCCCGGTCGCACTTCGGGGTCTGCGGCCTTGCACCTCGTGCGCTCGTGGAGCCGACGCCATCTTGAGATTTGCCGGCCGCCTCAGCGTTTTTTTGTGAGGGGGAGAAGAATTTCGTCACCCCTTGTCAGGTTGTGATTTTTGTTTAGCTGCCATGCCTGCTTGTTCGGGCAGCTGTAGTTAGTATTTTGGGGTCTGGGGGTTGGGGGGAAAGGCGCTTTTAGTCTTGTTTAGCTAGTAGGGTCTGCGGAGCTCTTGTCTCACACAGCCATTCCTGTTGGCGTTCTGGACACGCCCCCAATTATTTCTTATTTAATAAAGATTATTATCTTCAACAACGTGGCACAGCAATGGGCACATTGTTTTCACCCTCCTACGCGAATTTATTTATGGGTTTTTGGGAACAGGCACATATATTTAGTGACACCAACAAATTTAGGGATAATATCATTTTTTATCGTAGATTTATTGATGATTTAATATTAATTTGGGATGGTGACACTGAAACATTGGGCAGATTTGTGGAGACCCTCAATGACAATACGTATAATTTACATTTTACGTTTACTACACATATACAGCATATCACATACCTGGATATTTTTTTATTCATTGACTTGAAAAATGCTATTCAGAGTGATATATATTGAAAAGAGAACTCTAGGAATGCCCTATTGAGAGCAACCAGCAATCATCCAAGATCCCTCATTCGAGGGACCCCAAAAGGGTCAATTCTTAAGATTATGTAGGATATGTTCTTGTCTGGACATGTTTATTGATCAATCTAAGAATTTGGCGGAAAGATTTGAACAGAGGGGTACGATCATAACTGCATACAGACTGCCTTTAAAAATGCTTATATGACCCCAAGAGAAAAATTATTAAAAGTCAAAAGGGCTATTTCCAAACAAATTGGATATAAAAAGGATGGACCTGTTGATATACCTCAGAGATTTACTCAAACTGAGGAAAATATGCTTTTTGTCACACAATTTAGTCGCCAATCAGATGATATCAAATCGATAATATCAAGACATTGGCATATTCTTCAGCTGGATTCCACTTTTAGACCATTCCTTAAGAATCGACCTAGATTTGCATTCAGAAAAGCAAACACTCTGTCAACATATCTATCCCCAAGCTTGTATTAAGCCCCAGTTTTTACCCCCCAGAGGTTTCCACAAATGTGGATTCTGCAGTGTATGCAAATATGCTAGACCCACAAAATCAGTTACATCTCAAGTTACAAAAGATATCTATAGAATAAAAACCTTTATTACATGTAACACCGATCATGTTATATACTCCCTTAGATGCGGTTGCGGAAACATCTTACGTAGGAAGAACTATTATATCATTAAAAAAACACATTATGGGAGCTCAGGCAAGATGGACGTGTAGTGCTTAAGCTCACGGATAGCAAAACAACAAGCTTTATCCATCACAGGGCATCGTTACTCTAATTACCAAAAAAGACACAGATATAGAGTGTAGTAGTATTGTGCAGACACTGGTGGAGTAAAGTTGCTAGCACAGAATGTGTACACAGAATACTCACAAACGTGAGGTAGGATGAAGGCACATAAAGGTATCTTTAAGAGCTGGTGTCAGTCTGTGGAGTATGGTGTTGCCAGAATAGTGTGGTTCCCAGCTGACCTTAGGGCAGGAAAACACTGGACATAGCGTAGACCGTAAAACAATTTAATAAACGAAGTAGTTATAATCCAATCTACTCACATGTTGCAAGATTAAAAACAGCATTTTAGATCTCAATGATTTCTGCAAATATCGCTCGATGCTGCCACCGGATGGGGCCTCTCTCTCTGGTCTCCCTCCTTCTCTGCTGTGCGTGTCACGAGTGCGTGTCAGCAACCGGAAGTGACGTCATTGGCATCCAAGGGTTCCGGTGGGTAGAGACAGCGTCACTCTACGCGTTTCACCTTTCTTGGCGTCCTCAGGAGTGACGTTGTGAGAGGTATAACTGATATATATACACCCTCCAATTAGTAGTTAATTGATTTACTGAGAGATGCTGGTAGACAATTATCTCTAGGATTACAATGGCCTAGATAGCTGCTCTGGTGTATAGCAGGGGTAATTGGGCACACAATATTGCAGGGCAGTCAGTAAGACTTAACCACTGAATGCCTGTCCATTGATGTATTGGACATATATATTCTGCAGACAGTGATTGCCCAACGGCACCCGCTATATCTGACATGTGGATGTGTTACTTGCATATAAATAGAGCCATATTATTAAACACCAGAGTATGTAAGGGATAGCCAGATCACTTATAAACGCATAGACATTTACATACATCTGATCTCCAAATACATCCTAACCAAATAGTCTGATTTATCCTACTGATACAAAATCTAATATACAAAATAGCAGGATGATATATATTGTTAGCCTATGCTGGCATCAGATTGAGGATAATAAGTTGCCACATGCAATGGGCAATCTAATAGGCAAATACATACAATTTACTATTCCTCTGTATCATACACATATGGCTCTATTTATAATAGATTGTGTGCCCTGCAAGATTGTGTGCCCAATTACCCCTGCTATACACCAGAGCAGCTATCTAGGCCATTGTAATCCTAGAGATAATTGTCTACCAGCATCTCTCAGTAAATCAATTAACTACTAATTGGAGGGTGTATATATATCAGTTATACCTCTCAGAACGTCACTCCTGAGGACGCCAAGAAAGGTGAAACGCGTAGAGTGACGCTGTCTCTACCCACCGGAACCCTTGGATGCCGATGACGTCACTTCCGGTTGCTGACACGCACTCGTGACACGCACAACAGAGAAGGAGGGAGACCAGAGAGAGAGGCCCCATCCGGTGGCAGCATCGAGCGATATTTGCAGAGATCATTGAGATCTAAAATGCTGTTTTTAATCTTGCAACATGTGAGTAGATTGGATTATAACTACTTCGTTTATTAAATTGTTTTACGGTCTACACTGGCGACACACTTTATTCGAGCTTGGCTAGTCCCACGAATTCGGGTATACCCGGGTGTATTGAGGTTTGTGACTGTTTTCTGCCCGAGTGCATTGAGGTATTTTCCAAGCAGGGATTGAAGCATTTTATTCCCGCTGGCTGCAATAATGCACAGTATATATATATATACTGCATTACAATTCATGAATTTATGCCATCTGGTAGACACGCGAAGCATTGCAGCCTATTAAATCCTAATCATTATCATTTAACAGATCAGCCGCCCATCAGCCAGGCATGAACCCAGGCTGGGAAGGCAAACGCAACGGGGCTTGTCAGAGGTGAGGAGTGGCGCATTCCAGGTATCTGCCAGGTACATACCGGGTATTTGCTCGAATAAAGTGTGTCGGTGCAGTACGCTATGTCCAGTGTTTTCCTGCCCTAAGGTCAGCTGGGAACCACACTATTCTGGCAACACCATACTCCACAGACTGCCACCAGCTCTTAAAGATACCTTTATGTGCCTTCATCCTACCTCACGTTTGTGAGTATTCTGTGTACACATTCTGTGCTAGCAACTTTACTCCACCACTGTCTGCACAATATTGCACCAAAAGCATTTTTCTTTTTATGTGTTCCCACATGGTATGCGCTTCCTGATGATCCACTTGCCACTTTCTATGAGGATTGAGAAAGAAATCCTACACCAGGTCACAGCTGCAATCAACCATTGTGTTTGTCTAAGTATCACCATTATCACTATTGTATTGATTATATCACTGTTATTGTAAATGTATATGAGCGCCAAATTTGGTTAAACACTTCACACACATAGAGTGTAGTAGAGCTGGGGATCACTACAAACTGAGATTTGTACAAATCGGCTATATTTGTGGAATTTACCCACTTATGGGGTCTAGATGGTGTGGCTGCATGTAGACCTAGGCCGAAGAGACACGAGGCCTTGCAGAATCATACGGATAAACAGACATTCAAAAAAACCATAAAATCAGGTATCCAAACACAGATGCCAAGTACAACATATCTGACTTTATCACAGCGCAGAAGGGTATAAGAAGAGAGCTGAAAAACGTGAGATGGATTCTGCCCCTCTCCTCCTAACAGGCCTAGGAGAATAAACAGGTGAGCTAGCTGACATGCGGATCTGTCCCCCGACCCCCCTTCAAACAATTAAATTGGAGCCTGGTCAGCCTCCCACTCCTGTCAACCCAAATTAGGAAAATATCTCTCTCCCCGTGCCTGGGCACCCTTCCTCCCACGGGTCTCTCGGGTGTTGCAGAGCTGTCAACCACCAAGTTTGTCTCCCTATTCCTTGGTGCCCTTCCTCCCGAGTGCTGCGGTCTGCCCTCCGTCCGAGTCTCACTCCCCCTGTCACTCGGCGCCCTTCCACCTATGGGTCTCTTGGGTGCTGCGGAGCTGCGACCTGTCCCCATGCCTGGGCCTCGGTCCCCCTGTGCCTGATCGCCCTTCCTCACGAGTGCTGCAGTCTGTCCCCCGCTTGAGTCTAACTCCCCCTGTGCAAACTGGAGGGAGAAGTGAGTGAAAAGCCGGGAGACTTTCAGCGGGACGTGGCGCGGGGCTCTGGTGCGGCTGGATGGCATCTAAAATGGCTGTCATTGCCCTGTGAGGGAGCCGAGTTCCAGGCATACCTTCCCCCGGCTGGCGGTCCATTGGGGTGAACCTTCCAGCAATGCAGTCCTACGCTCCCCCCCACCTTCCGGCATCCCCACTGTGAGGGGGGGACTGAGGTTACCGGCTGGGCTTGCAGTGGTTGCACGGGGCTCTGGTGTGGCTGGAGGCTAACTAAAATGGCCGCCATTGAGCTGTAGCTGGGTGCCGGGCTTACCTTCTCCCAGCTGGCAGTCAATCAATCAGAGCGCGCCTTCCCACTATCCCCCCTGCCTCCCTGTGCTTCCTTCCAACTGTCTGCACCATCGCTGGGAGGAGGGGGTCTGAGCAAGTCTGCTGCCTGGATCGGAGCTGTCTGGCTCCTTGCGTTTCAGCCTGCGTGTCAACCAAATCCAAGATGGCCGCCGCAGGTTGGATTTAAAGGCACATCTCCCCCCCAGGAACATAAATAAATAAACACCAAAACATAAAAAATCAGCCTAAACCTAGCCCAGGGGCTGCTGAGGCAGGAGAATATAAAACAAAAGCAGCTACACATGCCCCTGCCACTAGGCAATTTCCGCATAACCCCTGAAAACCCAAGCATAGATGCAATAGAGTGGCTCGCATGCAGAGGAGTGACACAGCAGACACTGACAAGATTAAATGACTTTGCCCCATTAAAAATGTTCTAAAGAGGAGACTTCCGGTTGCGTCAACAGTATGGACACCTGAGGGATTCGCTCCGCGGCCCCTCTCCAAGCAATTGAACTAGTACGAGCGCAAAACAGCACCAAACGGTATCAAATAATACTCTACATCACGCTGAATAGCAGGGATGGCTAATAAAAACAAAAAAACACTACCACAGAGCATATCAACCTACTTCTCCCCGAGTCCGCGCCAGGGAGCACCCAGTGACAACTCGCAAGATGGAGCTGAGGGCAAAATAGTGCTGGAGAGTGCAGGTCCCACGGGGGAAATCACTCAAACATATATGGAGAGCCTCTTCACCAGGATGCGGAAAGGCTTCCAAGAGGACCTCAATAAAGCTATCAATTCCCTGAAAGGGGACATGGAGGCCCTAACGAATAGAACAGAGGCTACAGAACAGAGGATGGGAGCCATTGAAAACGCACAGTCAAACACAGAGGATGACCTAAATAGAATGGCGTTTGAGATAAGAGCATTAAAATAATCTATAGAAGATCAAGAGGATAGGGAGAGGTGGCAGAACATCAGGGTATGCAATATACCAGAAACTATCCCAGCAGAATCCCTACGTACATATCTGAGGGAATTATTTCTTGAGCTGGCACCTGATCTGTCCCAGGAGCGTCTGGAACTAGACAGAGCACACAGAGCTCCTGGCCCTAAATTCTTCGACCCCCAAAAAACAAGGGATGTTCTCGTTAGATTTAATTTGTACTCCCAAAAAGAACGCATTCTAACAGCAAACAGGAATAGAGGAACAATTTCCTACAAAGATTCACCTATACAGATATACTCTGACCTATCCAGAGCAACTATTGAAAGAAGGAGAGAGCTACACTGGCGACACATTTAATTGCACTGCGGCCAGATCCGCAAGCCGGGAGATTTCCCGGCTTGCTAGTGGCCGCCCCTCGGCGTGCCGCGCGTCATAGACGCGCGGTCACGCGTCTTCGGGAGCGTGCGCCCCCTGCACGCACGTCCAGGGGCTCCCCGAGGGAGCCCTGGTGTCCCGCGATCGCGGGACAGCGGCAGGGGGTTCCGGGGGACCCGGCGGACCCGGCAGCGGTAGGGAGAGCGCCCCGATCGGAGGGCGCTCTTCCGCTGCTTCGGCGCGCGCCCGTCACACTCGGGCGCGCGCCAGGCTACTGCTGCGGCACAGAACGGGCAAATGCTCGAATAAACTGTGCCGCAGCAGTAAGACCCCTCACAAACTTACTGAGGGACAAGAAAATAAAGTACCGCTGGGGCTTCCCTTTTAAATTGATAGTGCTCGCGGAGGGAAATTCCACACTATATCCTATACTGAGGACATCCCCCGATTCCTGAAAGCACTGGCCCTCCCCTACACGAATGAAGGCGATGAAGATGAAGGTCCACGCAGATCGCCCTCCCCAAGAAGATACCCAAGGGCATCACAGAGGTTTGCATCCCAAAGGCACCCAAGAATGGAGGAGTAATGAAAAACAGAAGCGGATTCCTTACCCGACTCTCCAGTGGGGAGTTTGGAAAAGGGGCCTTGGGTCTACCACGCCGAATGTACCTTCAGTGTTGGGTTCCACAATATTTATCCTTAGTACTTCAACTTGGTCGGGATTCTTATTAACCCGAAGTGCACCCCATGGCACCTCTCTTTTACCGTCTGCAGATTCATAGGCTTGGGCCTTTCTGTCTTGACTCTTTAACTTACTCTGTTGATAGAGTCGCTGGACAATCTGTGTGGTCTTTCACCTCTTACGATCACGGGCACACTTCCATCTCACTCGCGACTGTCTCTTCACAGTGGCTGCCCTCATGGCAAGGAATCCACTTTGGGTCCCCTGGGCACTGTAGTATGATTGGATTCTTACTGTGCCACTGCATCGCCACTTGGCCTTCGCCTTCCGTGCCTTGTGGAATGTAGACTGTAGTACTGCAACAGTATCACGGTCATGCTTCCTGGAGCGCCTCCCTTTCCTTGGACTGCTTCAGTGACCCAAACGTCTGTCTTGGGGTTGTAAGCTTTTCCTCCAGCTTCATCTGAGAAACCTCCTGCTGGGCAGCCGTAAAGTCCAACGTAGCGTCCCACTGAGTCTTCAGAGCCTCGAGCTCCTTGCCTAGGTCACACTTTGTTTCTCCGCCATCTTGCAGCCAGCACACTCAGACTCCAGGTCCTTCCTCAGGTCTTGAAGCAGTCCTTCTGCCTTTCTTCTTTAACTCAGTATGGCTGCTAGTTCATCTTCTTTAGAATTTAGTCGCGATTCTACATCTCCTAGCAGACTCAGAGTAAGGCTTAAATCTGTCTCTGTTTCTTTATTCTGGACATGCAGCTGTTGGTGCTCCTCCCAGACCTTGTACAGCTCCAGCTGTAGCCGGGCCCCCTCATTAGTTGTGTAGTCCAGCCGCTTGTGGATATCAGCCATCTCGATTTCATGGTGCAATGACAGGCAGGCCACCTGACGGATGGACACCTCCTCCCCCTTGGCGCGCTGCATCTCGCGCTCAGCCATCTGCATCTGCAACTCTTCAATCTGATGCTGCCAGTCCCCTCTCAGGGCCTTCACCTCTTCCCGGTGCTTACTCTGGGTTTGCATCAGCGCCTCCTTCATCTTTTGGAGCTCTGCAGTTCTTGTCGCTAGGATCGCTGCTGCTTCAGTTTTCCAGGCCTCTTTCTCCTTGGTATACTGACTCATTGGGATGGCACTGCCTCTCTGCTTCTCCAGCTCTTGCTTCAGTTTTTGGACCTTCTCATGTTCCCTCTCACAAGAGTCACCTGTCTTCTAAGCTCCGCCTCCAGCGATGGTCTTGTGGTGCTCAACGTGACCTTCAGTTGCTCCAGAGTGAGGCATTCTTTTTCCAGCATTTTCTCTGCATTCTTCAGTGCAGCCTGTACTTCTAATTTTTCTTGCGCCAATTGCGTCTTCACTTTCTGTGCTGGCCTGGCCAGTCAGGTTTAAAACCTCTTCCTTCAGGTTTATATTATCCATTTTCACAGTCTCTATATCCCTTAGGACCGTCTCATTGGCTTTCTTCAAAGTACCCAGCTATGTAGTTAGAAAGTGGCCCTCCTGGCGTGAGAGCTTCAGCTCTGATTTGAGAGCGCAAGCCTCTTGGTGAGAAACTTCTAAGTCTTTGATGAAGTTTTGCACATCTCTCTGGGACATCTTATAGCATAGTCTCCAGTCAGGACTTGTTCTCTCTGATTCCATGGTACCAATTGCGATGTTAGCCTTATCCAAACTTGTCGTCAGCTCCTCCAACTCACTCCGTAAGAGACGCTCTGTTTTCTTTAAAGCCTCATACTCTTGTATAGCTGGGACTATACACCTGTGTACCTCGGCGTTCGCTTCTTGCTCCCTATTCAGTTGTTCCTGTAAGACATCATAATCACGGTGGGCAGTTTGGAGTGCATAAATTAAGGCCTCTTTTTCCTGGATCAAGGATTCGGCTTCCCTTTGCTCCTCCTTTTCCTTCGCCACCGTTCCTGTGACAATTCTGCCCATCACTCTGGTCTGCAGCACATCTCGGTGCCTTGCTGACGCCTGTTGTCCTGACATCGCAGGCTCAAGTGGTTCGGTCACTTTTGCAGCTTTCATCTGCGGGTACATCTCTCTTCTCGGGGCCACATATGCGCCGTCATCATAATCATCATATGGCCTGAAAGGACACTGTTTTGTATGGTTATGTACATTTACAAAACTGACACTTGACGGCAAACATTTTAAAACGCCGTTTTTTTGTTTTGTTTTTTTTTCACACCCGACGAGGCAGACTTTGCACAACACATGTAAGTTGTACGTGCTTAACAATCTTTGAACCTTCTGGGTTCTTCTTAGGGCAACATCTTTGCCAAAATCCATTTTCACTTTCTTTTATACCAGACAAGGCACATTTTACACACAGCACTTGCTAGCTGCAAATTCACTCGCTTCAGCAAAAGGCATTAGCTTTACACAGCAATCCTTTCATACCCAACGGGGCAAACTTTACACTCAGCACTTGCTAGCTGTAAATTCAATGCTTCCGCAAAATAACGCTTTTTTTCTGCTTGAATTCAGTGTTTCAACATATCTTCATCTAACGACCCCCAGAGGCGTAGCATTCCACTTCTGACACCACCTGTGGCAGGACGGCCTCGCGGTGGGGTCAGTAAAATGCTATACACGATGGAAAACTTTAAACTGTAGAGGTTTATTAGCCACAACCAAAATAAAGTACGGGTGCACTGTCCCATTAAGAAACTACTTTCTAGAAAATAAAGCCTATTCCCGTTAGGGAAACTAACTCACTTCTTGAGCCCTTACTAACAGGGCAGCCAGCTAATCTGGTTATGCCCAAAACATGTGCTCTACAAAGTATAACAAATAAGTATCATAATAAAGTCTAATCTGTAATGCAGCTCCAATAGCAAACAGGAGCATGGTTCCGGGGAGCAGGCTGTGTCCAGCTTGCAGCAATCTTTATCTTTATCCTGGGTTGGGGTCCCAGCTGGTCCCAGCAGCAAAGCTCCTCACAGGACTGGGGTACCAGAGCAACAGCTAGGGCTTCCTAGCCGGGAGAAGTCTCTCCACCCTCCTGGGGAAAGAACAATCTCACCTTGTGTGAGCAACTTCCTGCTTTTTAAAGCACTTGTTTCACTGATGAGTTCAGCCCCTGTTTAATCAGTCTTCAGCTGTGCTTTCTCTCTCTGAGGAGATTAACGCTCTGTGTACTGACTGCAGCATCTCTCCATTCACTGTTCCAGCCTACTGAGTCAGTGACTCTGTCACAGAACCCATCGGCTTTTGTAAAACTCCCGGGAGGTGACTCAGTCCCCATAAAATTCAAGAATGGTACCAGACAAGGTTGCCCTCTATCCCCACTCCTTTTCGCATTATCGATCGAACCCCTGGCAGCAACAATTAGACAGAGTCAAGATATAAGGGGGGTCGTCATCGGGGACAGAGAACACAACATTTTGTTGTTCGCGGATGACGTTATCCTGTCATTGAAATCCCCCATGACGACCCTCCCCAATCTTCAATCTGAGTTGGAAAGATTCGGTCGGATTTTAGGGTACAAAATTAACAGCGATAAATCAGAAGCCCTGAACCTAACCATGAACGCCCAAGAATTAAAACTAATGCAGCTCAACTTTAGTTAATAGTGGAGTTCAACAAAATAAAATATTTGGGTGTCAGAATAGCCAATTCATACGCAGCATTGTACAATTGCAATTTACCTCCATTATTTTCCAATATAAAAAAGACCTCCAGAGATGGAACAAATACCATATTTCGTGGCTCAGAAGGGTGGCATCAGTTAAGATGAACATCCTTCCCAGACTGCTGTATTTCTTCCAGACTCTCCCAGTCTGCATACCGCTGGCAGACCTCAAAAACATACAAAATAGCATCTTTCAATTTATATGGAAAGACAAAAGGCCACGGGTGGCGCGAATGGTAATGCTTTCCCCAAAGGAGTGCGGAGGCCTTGGTGTACCTGACATAATCAAGTACTACAGAGCAGCCCACCTAAAGCAAACGGTGGTATGGAATAACAACCCAGCGTCTTGTGGCTGGTTGGAGATTGAGTCCTCTTACGTAGCTCCCCTATCCCTTGGAGCTCTACTTTGGTCCCAAGGGGGTGGGAAGATAACAAAACCAGGCGAAATAGGCCTAGGAGCCATGAGATGCACGTGGAGAATTTGGACGCATACAAAGGACAGATATGAATTGACATCCTCCCCCTCCGCTCTCATGCCTATATTAGGAATCCCAGACTTCCCCTTGGGTTGCGACCCCAGGGGCTTCAAACTATTTAAAGAGTCTGGTATAAAGATAGTATCAGACCTTCTCAACAAGGGGACTCTGATCTCATTTTCAGAGTTACAGAAAAACCACCCCTTGGTAAAATTTCCCTTATACGGATTCCACCAGATCAGACATTTCCTCTATGTAGCCTCCCGAGACTCTAAATTCAAAAGCCCCACGGCTTTTGAAAAGAAATGCACGGCAGGAATATACCAAAGAGGGCTGATGTCAGGAAACTACGTGGGACTAGCACGTTCCATGGTGACCGCCAACCACAATTACATGATGAAATGGGCTGAGGACTTAAACATAGAAATAGATAGAGATGACTGGGAGGACATTTGGGAAGCCACAGCCAAAACATCCATTTGCACTACTATCAAAGAGAATATATGCAAAATTCAATTTCATTGGTACCTGTCCCCGAGAAGACTGAGCCAGATTTTCCCTGGCCAGCCTGCCTGATTTGTGCTGGAGAGGCTGTGGCCAAGAAGGAGACCTGGCACACATCGTATGGTCATGCCCTAAGGTCCAGATATTCTGGAACATGATCCATTCTATAACTGAGGATATAGCAGGAGAGGAGATTCCTCTAGACCCCTTGGTGTTCCTCCTAGCGAAACCAATAGAATCAATCTCAGCCACCCCGAGAAAGCTAATCTCACATATACTTACAGCAGCTCGCTGCACGCTTACTGCTAATTTGAAAAAAATAAAACCTCCATCCAAGCAGATGGTCCTCAGAAGAACAAACGAGGTTAGACTGATGGATTACTTGTCGGCGCTCTTGCATCAGAACCTGGACAGGTTCAACAAGGTCTGGGAATTATGGCCCTACAGCAACAATCAAAATTAGAGGAAACCCTCCCACAGGAGGTACAGGCGCAGCACAGCCAAAATAGAAAAACGAAGGAAGGCTGATGGACTAACTAGAAAAAGCTTTATTAAGACAGTGTGCTAACGGGTCCTCTGACGCGTTTCAGCCCGTGGGGCCTTTGTCAAAGAGTGACCCGTTAGCATAACAAACCTCCTTATATAGTGTGTGCAAAACTGATGCACCTGTGTATGTTGCCCAGCAATAGATGAGCTACAGGTACCCAGGTTCACACAATCACAACCTAGGAGTATACATGGTTAAAAACAATAAAACAAAGATCAGGCATATCAAATCTTAAGTATACAAAAAATCAGAAAGAACTTTCCAACACTTAACAAACTAAGTATAACAAAGAGATCGACTGGTCATAGTTAAAAACAAGACTAAATAAGACCAAAGATTATGTGCACACTTATATCTGAATTATATCATTGAAATAAATGAAACTATAATATACCGATATATAGAACAAATCAAGAAATGACAATTTGATTAATAGTATCAAAAGGTCAAAGTATCAAGATATATATATCTATATTTACTACAATTCATCTCAAGGAATTCTGATACAAAACAATGTCTCAGAAGAAGAAACAGCGAAAAAATGTATATATATATAAACCATAATAATGATGGAAAGGAAGAAGAGGAAGGGGGGGAGAGGGGGAAAGGGGGAGTGGGAGAGGGGAGGGAGGGGGTGGGAAGTGGGGGAGAGGAGGGGGAGGGAGGGGGTGGGAGGGTGAGGGGGGGAAGCGGGGAAGGGGAAGGGGGGAGAGGAAGGGGAGGAGGGGGGAAGGGGGAAGGGAGGGTAACATAAATGAATGAAATTTAATTTAGTCATGAAGAAAGTGTTTTAATTCCCATTCTACATTTAATCCATGGGGTTGTAAAGTATTTAGGGAAAAAATCCATGACATTTCTTTTTTGTTGAGACGATTTAACCTGTCGCCTCCTCTAATATGAATAGGGATGTGTTAAACTCCATAAAATCTGAAATTGTTTAGACCACCAAGTGAGCATTGTGAAAAATGTTTTGACACTGGATGAAACAAATCCTTTTTGTTGATCAGTCTTATATGTTCAGAAATTCTTATATTCAAGGGTCTAATTGTCCTTCCCACATATTTACAATTCCATCCGCAAATAATGACATAGATAACATAGCTAGTGTGACAGTTAATAAACATATTGATCCTATGTTTTCTATTGGGAAACAATGTATGCACTCTTTTGGTAGGTAAAGCAAATTTGCAACATTTACAAAAGCCACATTTGTGGAATCCCTTGGGTATGTTGCATATATGAGACTGATGTGTAGATTGAAACAGACTGGCGGGTTAACAAGCGATAAGAATCAAAAGGTCACGGCATCATCCACTCCATTCAAAAAGTGAGTCTTTCTGTCTCAGTGTTACTAGTGCTTATTCGGAGCCAGCTGCTGGGAAGGACCATGTTTAAATGTGTACCTGTGTGGAGTTTGTTATAACCAACATCAATGATTATGCTTGAAATAACATTCAACAGCACCTCTCATTCTTCTGAGCACTTGATGGGGTAAAAATCTTGTTTCACTCGTGTAAATATATAACAATCAAAATTAACACACCCGAACCATAAGTTGGCTGTGCCCTCCCTTTCCGTCCCCCTCCCCCTCCTCTTATCTCCTTTCTCTCTCTCTACCTGTCCTAAGCTATACTTTCTCTTAAATTAAGAGGAGTTACTGCAACGGTATGCATCTGAATCCGCAGGGTTTTCTGCACAGGTTTTAAATGTCTGACTGTTTCTTTATATGTACACTGCGATGTAAATATACCCCCTGCAAATGTTGTGGAATGTTGCCTGTAACCCTCCATGATAACCAATAAAAATATTTGACATAAAAAAACGCATTATGGAACACATTCGATCCATTAAAAAGGGAGATATTAGATTTCCGGTTTCTAGACATTTCGCAGAATGCTCTAAAGGTAACTTAGACTCTTTTTCATTTAATGCTCTGGAACATATCCCATTAACTATTAGAAAAGGCAATAGATTGAACATCCTCAATAAAAGAGAGATGTTCTGGATTTTCTCATTGAACACATTAAGTGCAACAGGGATAAATACAGATTGGGAATTGAAGCATTTTCTCACCCAGTGATAAGAACATGTATTCATTTTGATATGTATGATGGGCGAGCGAAATGTGGGGTTCTCAACCTGTCTAGTATTCATTATTTCCTCAATAGAGATTAATAGAGGCCCCTTTCCTGACTCTTGTCAACTGATGCTGCTATTCGTTCAATAAACTTCTTTTTTGACACCTTGAACCAGTTTCAGCCACACTTCCTTCAGTTTGGAACGCATTCTTCATCATTTGACACGCAGTGCACCGCCATCATTCCTACCACTCCGGGAGGAAGTTTTTGTTGCGACACACCGGGCTGAGAGCATGCAGATTCCAGGACTCCACAGACGGAGGTCGTGAGTACCCTCATGGGAGATGTTATTATTTAAGATCTAGCTCTAGGGGTTTTGGACTTTTAGATTTATGGGTTTGGGCTCCACAATCCAGTGGATATCCTTACATCCTAATACGTCTAATCACCAGAATTATATACCCCCAAGTGTGAGCATTAATGACCTGTACGAATATACTCACATCTTATTCCTGGATATGTCAATCGAGGATTATCACTACTTGCACAGTATTCTTGATATCTTTTGGAGAATTTTAAAGGGAGATTAGTCTCCATTTCTTCTAATGACCCAAAACATGCTGTGAAAGCAACCCAGGAGTTTTTTAAGGCAAAGAAGTGGAATATTCTGCAATGGCGGAGTCAATCACCTGATCTCAACCCGATCGAGCATGCATTTCATTTGCTGAAGACAAAACTCAAGGCAGAAAGACCCACGAACAAACAACAACTGAAGACAGCTGCAGTAAAGGCCTGGCAAAGCATCCCAAAGGAGGAAACCCAGCGTTTGGTGATGTCCATGCGTTCCAGACTTCAAGCAGTCATTGCCTGCAAAGGATTCTCGACAAAGTATTAAAAATGAACATTTTATTTATGATTGTGTTAATTTGTTCAATTACATTTGAGTCCATGAAATAAGGGTTTAAATCCCTAAACATTTCATATTTTTGTTCAACCCCTTGAATTAAAGCTTGAAGTCTGCACTTCTATTGCATCTCAGTTGTTTTATTTAAATTCCATTGTGGTGGCGTACAGAGCCAAAATTATGAAAATTGTGTCAGTGTCCAATTATTTTCGGACCTAACTGTATATATAGTCTTTATATGTCTTTATTTATTTATATAGATCCAATTATGTACAAAGCGCTTCAAACAATAATATACGTGACAATCATATAAATAATACATAATATAAATAACACATAAAGGGGAGATGAGATGTAAGGAGGAGCAGAAGAGTATAAAGCTTTAAAAGTGATGAGGAAAATTGATTGTGTGATACAGGATTTCATAGGAAGCCAGGAGAGGGATTTAATCAAGAAGACACTGAGACAGATTTTGGAAAGAGTAGAGTGATTCTTGCAGCAGTATTTAGGAAAGATTGTAGGGGAGACAGGTAAGAGGCAGGAAGGCCACTGTAACGGATCGGGGGACACGTGCCTCTCAGCGGGTCCCAGTCACCTCCGCTCCCACGGCAGCTCCGTGCCCCGTTTCCCCACTCCCTCAACACCTTACCCCCCCACGCCAGGCCGTTCCTCCGTGGCGCATGCCGCATCTGCGTGCACGTGATCGGGGCGCGGTCGCTCGGCAGCCTTACAGAAGGCACGCGTACCCGATCCTCTTACCTGCCCTCCTGTACTACTGGCTCCTCCCCTCATCGGCTGCAGGCTATGAACAGGTATCTATCCCCTGTCTCCCTTCCTGCTTACCTGAACCTATCACTGAAGCCACTCAGCCAAGCCTCTGCTCCACCCCTTGCTACCTTTGGCTCTCCGTCCTTTATAACCCCAGTCTGCCCTCTCCATCATCGCTCAGCATAGCTTCTCTGTGGCTCCTGTGTGCAGTAACTTGTGCTTAGCTCTCTGTTCCAGCTCCTTGTTCCTGACCCTGCCTCTGTTTGGATTTCCCTGGTTTGATCTCGGCTTGGTTTTACTAAGTGTACCTCTCTACCCCTGGACCCTGCTTTGGACCTCACTACGCTACTTTCTCCTGCCCCTGACCCTTGGCTCTTGGACATCTGCCCATCTACTTCTGGCACCCCGGACTCTGCAAGTATATACGTTAACCCTTTCCTCACCAGGCCTGGCAACACAACTTACCACACTCCGGGCTGGCCCTCACTGCTGTGGGTGCGTGTTATAGCCTTACCCACCTCAGTACTTGGGACTGGCCAGATCTGCGGGCATACAGGCGTTACACTATGCTGAGCCAAACAAACGCAGACGCCCCTGAGGTGGGCCAAGGTGTCACTATGGATCACTGGCAATTTTTAAGCGACCAAGTTACCGCGGTGGCGCAAAAACTCTCTACACTCTCCCTGCAGGAATCTCCAGCTGTACCATCCCCTCCTGCTCCACTACCTGCGGGTAATTTGGAACCACGTATTCCACCTCCCAACCACTATGCCGGAGACCCCCTTACTTGCCGGGGATTCTTGAATCAGTGTGACGTTCAGTTCGAAAATGTCCCCTTCTCGGTTTCCCTCAGGTCATTCAAAAGTGGCCCACGTCTATGCTCTTCTCACTGGTGACGCGCTCGCTTGGGCTTCTCCCCTCTGGGAACACCGCTCAGGCCTAACCTAGGATTATCCCAAGTTTCGGCGAGAATTCCAGCTAGTCTTCAACACGCTGGCACGTAGGGAGACTGCCGCTTCTTCTTTGTTTCATCTTTCCCAGGGTCGCAGGCCGGCTGCAAGATACGCGGTGGAGTTCCGCACCATCGCTGCAGAAACCCAGTGGAACGATGAGACTCTCGCCGCGGCATACTGGCAGGGTTTGTCTGAATCCCTCAAGGATGACCTTGCAGCCCATGTTCGTCCTTCATCTCTGGAGGAACTCATTGTTCTCAGCATCCGGATGGATCAACACATCCAAGAGCGACGCCACGAGCGCCAGCGTCCTCGTTTACTGTCTCCTTTGCCTGTTTCTCCTAGGTCTCCTCCCTCAGCTCTTCCAGCATTGGATGCCCCTGAACCAATGCAAATCAGTAGCCAACAGCTTCAGGCCGCTGAGAAAACCCTCCGCTGAGATGAGGGACTCTGCTACTACTGCGGTTCCCCGGAACACCAGTTACGCCACTGTCGTCTGAGACCGGGAAACGAGAACGCCCAGTATAGGTAGAGAGGCTTCTACTGGGTACTATTTCTCCTTCCCCCTCTTTTCCTAAAGAGCTACCGAAGAGAATCCTTCTTCCCTTAACTCTCATTGGTCCCAATATCTAGGTAGAGGTTGAAGCCTTCATCGACTTCAGCAACTTTTTGAATCATGACTATGCCTGTAATAATCGTATCCCGTTATTCAAGAAGAAGTCGACCATCGGCCTGGAGGCTATCGACGGCCGTCCGCTTCAACCTGCCTTCATTATTTGCGAATCTATTCCCATCACCATGACCACCGCGGATGGTCATACTGAAATCATCATCTTCGATGTCTTTCACTCTCTTACTGTCCAGTTCATTTTGGGACTGCCGTGGCTCCAGCTTCACAACCCGTGGATTGATTGGACCAACGAACTACCTATCCAGTGGGCTTCTACCTTGGCGAAGACGGTTCCTCCTCCCGTTACTGTGCTCACCGGTCACAACGCCTCTACTCCTTCTCTTTCCTCCCTGCCTGAGGTATACCACGATTTCTCGGATGTCTTTAACAAGACCCAGGCTGAAGTTTTACCCCCTCATTGTTCATACGACTGTCCCATCGAATTAATTCCTGGAACCATTCTTCCCAAGTGTAGGAGTACATGTGCAGAGGTACACAATGGAGACTGTTGTAAGGTGAAATTATAACAAGGCTTTATTGTGCCTGTCGCTTTAAACAGCAAAAAAATCAACATAAGCGAAATAGTGAGCCAACCAAAAACCCCTATCTCTGCTTTGGAGACTATCTATACATGTAACTCAACCCTCTCTGACTGGGTTGGTTAGCTAAGCTATTTACCAGCCCCAAATCATGGAGACATTTATCAATGCACATACATAGATAATAGTCTTATACGAAAAAGTCTTATCTGTTAGCTGGGCTGCTGTAGGGGAAACTTCTCTGCTCTCCTGGACCCGCACCCTTGTGTGCACAGAAACTGTCAGGCTCCAGGTTAGAATCTTGTCCTCTTTGTATTGTGGTCAGCTTGTCGCTCCAGACATCTGCCCTTCCTTGGTTCAGCCCAGTTGTGGACTAAGGAATCTCTGCTCTGTCTCCAAGTTCAGCTCAGGTGTGAGCAAAGGAGTCTCTCTTCCTGTCTCAAAAGACAGGCTTTTCTAAGCCATGTAATCAGGCAGGTGGTGTTAGTTAATTGCCTACCAGCAGTTAACCACCACACTGCTGGATTAGAGGCACATTTGTGAACAGGGATAAGTCCCCTGTTACACCAAGTCTAAATCATATCCCTTGTCTGTTCCAAAGACCGAAGCGATGTCGACCTATATCCAGGAGAATCTTAAGAAAGGGTTTTTCTGGAATTCCACCTCCCCCGCTGGGGCCGGTTTCTTCTTCGTGAAAAAGAAGGATGGCTCTATGAGACCCTGTATCCACTTTCGTGGGCTGAACAAGATTACAGTCAAAAATCGGTACCCTCTCCCCCTAATTTCCGAACTCTTTGATCAGCTCCAGGGAGCCTCTATATTTTCTAAACTTGACCTGTGAGGAGCCTATAACCTCATCCGAATACGAGATGGTGACGAATGGAAAACTGCATTCAATACGCGTTCTGGTCATTATGAATACCTAGTGATGCCGTTCGGTCTCTGCAATGCTCCTGCCGGCTTCCAGGAATTCATGAATGATATCTTCCGGGACATTCTGGGAATCTTTGTGATCATATATTTAGATGACATCCTCATATTTTCCAAGAACCTGGAAGAACACATTCATCACAGCAGGGTGGTCCTCTCACGTCTGCGTGCTAACTACTTCTACGCGAAGATGGAGAAATGCCTCTTCAACCAATCTTCCACAGCCTTCCTTGGCTACATAATCTCCGATAAGGGGTTCACCATGGATCCTGAGAAGTTGAAGTCTGTTTTGGATTGGCCGCTGCCGAATTCTCTGAAAGGCGTGCAGCGTTTCCTTGGTTTTGCTAACTACTATCGAAAGTTCATCCGTAATTTCTCCACTATCGCATTACCCATTACGGCCCTGACCAAGAAAGATGCTGAACCCACAGCATGGTCTTCCGAAGCCTTCAAGCCTTCGAGTTTCTCAAAAGGGCTTTTGTCTCCGCCCCCATCCTTCGGCATCCGGATACAACCCTTCCTTTCACCCTGGAGGTAGACGCTTCTGACGTGGGATCTGGGGCAGTACTCTAACAAAGATCTTCTCCACAGGAAAAACTCTACCCATGCGGATTCTTTTCCAGGAAATTCTCTTCTGCCGAGAGAAATTATGATGTTGGGAACCATGAACATTTAGCTATCAAATGAACTCTGCAGGAATGGAGACATCTCCTCGCGGGTACCAAGGAGCCAGTAGCCATTACCACCGATCACAAAAATGTATTATATATTGAGGGGGCTTGTCGTCTAGGATCCCGCCAGGCATGTTGGGCATTGTTTTTCTCTCGCTTTAATTATACGATTTCTTATATTCCTGGTACCAAGAATATCAAGGCCGATGCTCTTTCTCGCCAATTCTCTACGGAGGAAGGATCTAATGAATCTTCTGAGACGATCCTTCCCGCAAAACACATCATTTCTGCTACTAATTTTGATATTCTGGATGAAATCAATAAAGCCCAGGCTAATATTCCTAGAAGATGTAAGGTTCCAGAAGGACGTCTGTACGCTGCTCCACGTTTTCGCCACAAAATCCTTGAGTGGGGGCATTCTTCAAGATCTGCAGTGCATCCAGGCTTCAAGAGAACACTAGACCTTATCAAACGGACTTTCTGGTGGCCCAAAATGAACAAGGATATTTTTGACTTCACCAGGGCTTGCCCAGTATGTGCTCGGAGCAAGTCCGCCCGACACAAACCTTCTGGTCTCCTCCTTCCCCTTCCCGTTCCAGAGCAGCCTTGGAAGCATTTTTCTATGGACTTTATTGTAGAACTTCCCAATTCTCACGGGATGAATACGATCCTCATGGTAGTGGACAGGTTTTCTAAGCATATACATTTTATACTCCTCAAGAGTCTTCCTAATTCAGCCACCTTGGCTGACATTTTTTCTAAAGAGATTTTCAGGTTACATGGCGTGCCACTTTCCATTGTTTCTGACAGAGGTACGCAATTTATCTCTACATTTTGGCGAGCGTTCTCACAAAGACTTGGCATTTCCCTGCTCTTCTCCTCGGGTTATCATCCGCAGACCAACGGCCAGACGGAAAGAATGAATCAGACCTTGGAGCAGTATCTCAGATGCTTTGTATCAGAATCTCAAGACAATTGGGTGGACTTATTACCCTGGGCAGAGTTCTCTATTAATTCACTGAAGAACGAGTCCACGCAAGAGTCGCCTTTTTTCATTAACTACAGTATGGTTATCATCCCAGCAGTCTTCCCCTCTCCCCCCTCCCGTCTGGGGTTCCTGCAGCAGACACTCACGTCTACAATCTACAGAATTCTTGGAAAAAGATTCAAAGAGCCTTGCAAGGGTCCATCCAAAAACAAAAGTCGAAAGCAGATCGGCGACGTCAGGTGGGGCCTGTATACAAACCTGGAGAAAGGGTTTGGCTCTCCTCAAGAAAAATCAAACTCAAAACTCCTTCTCAGAAGCTGGCTCTTAGATTTTTGGGTCCCTTCAAGGTCCTCGAATGGATTAACCCGGTGGCATATCGACTTTCGCTTCCTCCCACCATGAAGATACCCTCCGTGTTTCACGTATCCCTCCTGAAACCCTTTGTCTAAAATGTACACTTTCCA
The DNA here is from genome assembly GCF_040206685.1 of Ascaphus truei. NCBI lineage: Eukaryota > Metazoa > Chordata > Amphibia > Anura > Ascaphidae > Ascaphus > Ascaphus truei. The sequence continues at coordinate 199,560,078 of NC_134486.1, read as the reverse complement.
GACCGTCCTCGGAGACCTAATCCTGTCACCATACAAGGACAACAGGAGTACGAAGTCCAGTCCATTCTCGATTCACGTTGGTCCAGGGGCAGGCTCCAATTCCTCGTTCATTGGAAAGGATATGGCCCAGAGGAACGCTCATGGATACCTTGTCATCATATCCACGCTCCAGCTCTTCTCAAACAATTCCATCAGAAATTTCCTCAGAAGCCTTGGGAGGATCGTCCGGAGTCCGATCCTCAAGGGGGGATACTGTAACGGATCGGGACACACACGCCTCTCAGCAGGTCCCTGTCACCTCTGCTCCCATGGCAGCTCCCTGCCCCATTGCCCCACTTCCTCAACACCTTACCTTCTCCACGTCAGGCCGTTCCTCCACGGCGCACGCCGCATCCGCGCGCATGCGATCGGGGCGCGCGCACGGCAGCCTTACAGAAGTCGTGCACCTGATCCTCTTACCTGCCCTCCCGTGCTACTGGCTCCTCCCCTCATTGGCTGCAGGCTATTACCAGGTATCTATCCCCTGTCTCCCTTCCTGCTTACCTGGACCTATCACTGCAGCCACTCAGTCAAGCCTCCGCTCCACCCCTTGCTACCATTGGCTCTCTGTCCTTTATAAACCCAGTCTGCCCTCTCTGTCGTCACTCAGCATAGCTTCTCTGTGGCTCCTGTGTGCAGTAACGTGCTTAGCTCTCTGCTCCAGCTCCTTGTTCCTGACCCTGCCTCTGTTTGGATTTCCCTGGCTTGATCTCGGCTTGGCTTTACTACGTGTACCTCTCTACCCCTGGACTCTGCTTTGGACCTCACAACGCTGCTTTCTCCTGCCCCTGACCCTTGGCTCTTGGACATCTACCTATCTACTTCTGGCACCCCGGACTCTGCAAGTATATACATTAACCCTTTCCTCACCAGGCCCGGAAACACAACTTACCACACTCCAGGCACGCCCTCACTGCTGTGGGTGCATGTTATACCCTTACCCACCTCAGTACTGGTGACTGGCCAGGTCTGCGGGCATACAGGCATTACAGCCACACAGCAGGAGGTTACAGTAGTCGAGACGGGAGAGAATGAGTGTCTGTGTCAGAGTTTTAGCAGTCAAGAAACAGAAGAAAGTGCGTACCTTGGTATTTTTGCGGATGGAAAAAAATAGGTTTTTGCTACCTTTTGAAGTTGAGAAGAGAATGTGAAAGAGTCCAGTGTGACCCCTAGGCAGCATGCTTGAGCTACTGGTTGAAAAATAGTACTTCCAACAGTAATGTAGAAGGAGGTAGTAGGGCCAGGTTTGGGAGGAAGTATGAGGAGCTCTGTTTTGCCATGTTAAGTTTAAGTCGGCGGAGAGTCATCCAGGATGAAATAGCAGAGAGACATTCAGAGACTTTAGTCTGTACAATAGATGTAAGGTCAGGGGTAGAAAAGTTCATTTGTGTGTACAGCATAGAGGTGATATTTGAACCTGATTTGATTAGGTCACCTAGAGAGAGTCTGTAAAGAGAAAAGAGAAGGGGTCCCAGGACATAGCCCTGGGGTACCCCCACAGAGAGATAGAGGAGGAGGTGTTAGCAGGAAACACTGAAAGTACGATGGGAGAGGAATGAGGAGATCCAGGATAGAGCTTTGTTACGAATGCCAAGAGTATGGAGAATGTGAAGGAGAAGAGGGTTATCCACAATATCAAATGCTGCGGAGAGGTTGAGTAATATGAGCAGAGTGTAATGACCTCTGTCTTTGGCAGCATGTAGGTCATTAGTTATTTTAGTGAAGGCTGTTCAGTGGAGTGATCAGCGTGGAAGCCAGATTGTAGAGGGTCTAGGAGAGAATAGGTGTTGAGAAAATGGAGCAAGCAAGAGAATACAAGATGTTGAAGGAGTTTGGAGGCAAAAGGCAGGAGGGAGACAGGCCGATAGTTAGAAAGACAGGTAGGGTAAAGCTTGGAGTTTTTGAGTAATGGTATGACTGTTGCATGTTTGAAGAAAGAGGGAAAGGTGCCAGAGGAGAGGGAGGAGTTAAAAATGTGTGTGAGCGTAGGGATTAGGAGAAACAGGTTTTAGGAGATGGAAGGGAATTGGGACAACAGGGCAAGTGGTAGAGGGAGAAGAAGAGATCAGCAGTGAAACATCCTCCTTTGAGACAGCAGAAAAAGAGACAAGGAAGGCAAGAGGAGAGTTAGGAAGCAGTGTAGGATGGAAGGAGGAAACAGAGGGGATGTTCTGACGTATGGATTACACATTTTCCTTAAAATAGTCAGCAAAGTCCTGAGGTGAGATGGAGGAAGAAGAGGCAGCTGAGGGTGGTTTGAGAAGAGTGTCAAAGACAGAGAAGAGTCGGCGTGGGTTAGACTTGTGCATGTGGATTGGTGAAGAAAAGTAGGTTTGTTTAGCCTTAGAGAGGGCAGAGTTGAAAAAGGATAGCATACATTTGTAGTGAAGGAAGTCTGTGAGAGTGTGAGATTTACTCCAGAGGCATTCAGAGGAATGAGTGCAGTAATGCAGCATGCGCATGTGGGAATTTAGACAGGGTCGGGGGTTCAAAGGGCGAGAACAACAGAGAGAAAGCAGGGCATGTAGATCAAGAGAGGAGGATAGGGCAGAGTTGTAGTTCTTGACCAGGTTGTTAGGGTCTGGAGCAGAGCTAAGAGAGGAGAGGGAGGAGGAGCGGAAAATGGAATCAAAAGATGGTAGGTTAATAGAGCATAGGTCTCTGCAGAACCGAGGGGTAGATGGAGGTGGAGAAAGGGAGAAGTGAGAGAGAGAAAATGAGATGAGGTAATGGTCAGAGAGAGGTAAAGGGGAAATGGAGAAATCTGAGAGAGAAAAGTTTTTAGTGAAAACCAGGTCTAGATAAGGCCACCCTTGTGGGTGCTGGCTGCAGTCCACTGTTGTAGAAAAGAAGAAGAGGTTATAAAGAGAGAAAGGGGAAAGCCCATGGGAAAGAGGGGTCATCAATATGGCAGTTGAAATCCCAAAGGAGATGTACAGGGGAGTCTGAGGAGAGAAAAAAAGAGAGCAGGATTCAAAGTGAGAGAGTGTTACGCCGGTGCTGCCTGCAGACCTGATTCGTCCCCTTTGCTGAAGGGGGAGGTAGGAATACACGCACCCGCAGCAAAGGGCGCGTGTTCGGATTGTGGTATTTAAGCGTTGCCGGGCCAGATGTAAGTAACGTAGACAATACTTGCCGGTACCAGGTATAGGAGTAGAATAGTGATTGCCTTGCTGAGGTCAGGGAGCGGAGAGATGAGGAAGGTTGAAGTCCAAGCCATGATCGTGGGATGCCAGAGAATATGTAGTCCAAGGAGAGCCGAAGTCGAGAGCCATAGGGGGTAGTCGTACGAGCCGTGTCAAAACCTGTAGTAACCGAGAGTACAACAAACACTTCCATACAGAGACTATGTTGAGCAATGAGTGAGGGCTCAGAGATGCTAGATAAGCCTGGGCTGACCAATCAGGAATGGAGGTGGGTCAGGAGGACTGCAGGGAGCCTCTCTGGATAGGTGTGGCTGATACAACCCAGGTGAGCACTGGTAGCACTCTGATTACACCCATGCGGTGTACGGGGGAGGAGCCTCACAGCAGGAGAGGAAGTAGAAGAGTGGATGCTGGGCGTGCGCTCTGTAAGATGTGTGTGCACGTGACCAGAGTTGGAGGACACATGTGTGCGCGCAGGATGTAGGACCCGCGCCTGCCACTGAGAAGGAGGAGGAGCAGTGGGACCAACGAGGGGAGGGACCCTGCGGCAACGGAGGAGCTGACTGCCCATGGAGGCAGATAAGCAGAGGTTCTGCTGTGCACCCTGAGTCTCCCTGAGGGTAGTCTGTGTCTTGCACGGACAATGCTGAGAAAGCAGATTCCTAACAGTACCCCCCTCTTCCGGAAAGGCCTCTGGATGGTCCTCAAAAGGTTTCTCCAGAAACCTCCTTCTGAAGGCTCTAAGAAGACCCGGAGCGTGAATGTCCTTTAAAGGAACCCAAGACCTCTCCTCGGGTCCAAAACCTTTCAATTATACCAGGAACTGAAGTCGACCCCCGGACACGCAGGAATCCAATAGAGATTGAACCTCATACTCTTCGCTATTTTGGATGGTAACTGGATCCGGCTTTCGAGTCTGGTCCGGGAAGAAATGACTGGAGACGAAAGGTTTTAAGAGAGAAACATGAAAAACATTGGGGATCTTCATACGGTGTGGTAGCTGGAGACGAAATGCCACATGATTGATCTGTTCTAAAATAGGAAAAGGACCCAGAATTTAGGTGCCAATTTTGGGGATGGTACCTTTAAGTGGATATTTTTAGAGGAGAGCCATACCAAATCCCCTGGCCTGTACCTGGGCGAGATCGGCCTGAAGTTTAGATCTGTGGGAGGAGTCGAGAAGGGTAGTCTGAATTCTGGACCATGCTGCTTGGAGAGAAGAAATGCGTTTGTCTACGGCCGGTACCCCAGAAGGAATGTTGGAGATGGGCAAGCAGGGAGGGTGAACCCCATAAATTTTTTTTTAAAAAGGGCGACTCACGGGTGGCTGTATTCTTGGCAGAATTAACAGCATACTCTGCCCAAGGAAGGAGTTGAATCTAATCATCCTGGGATTCAGAAATAAAGCATCTTAGTTACTTTTCCAGGGACTGGTTGATTCTCTCTGTCTGTCCTTTGGACTGTGGATGATAAGCAGAGGAGAAGGAGGAAGAGATGCCCAATCTCTTGGTGAAAGTTCTCCAAAACTTGGACACAAACTGGGGCCCTCTGTCAGAAACAATGGAGAAGGAATCCCATGAATCCGATTTTTTTTATCCGTAAAGATATCAGCATTAGTCCTTTCAGTGGAATAAAATGGGCCATCTTAGAGAATCTATCCACGACCACCAAGATTGTGTTAATTCTTCTGGATTTGGGCAACTCCACGATGAAATCCATCGAAATATGGGACCAGGGATGGTATGGGACTAGTAGAGGTAGCATAAAACCTTGGGGTTTTTGACGGGGTGTCTTGTTCTGTGCGCAGGTAGGGCAAGCGCGGGTAAATTTCAAAATATCTTGGGATATTTTAGGCCACCAAAAGTTGCGACGAATAAGGTCAATAGTCTTTTTAAAACCTGGATGACCTGCGGATTTAGAAAAGTGGCTCCAACTCAGGACTTCAGGAACAAATTTGGGGGGTACGAAGAGTTTGTTGTCAGGAACCGACAAGTGCTTAGGAATGCGTCTCTGAGAATGCATAATCTTATCAAGGTTCTTGAAGGCAGATGTGGCGAGAATCCTCTCCCATGGAAGGATGGTCTCCAAGGACTCCTCTGGTCTTTCCTCAGAGGAATGTTGTCTGGAAAGTGCATCCGCCTTTATGTTTTTTGTCCCGGGAATATAAGAAAGATGAAAATCGAATCTGGAAAAGAAAAGAGACCAACGATCCTGTCGTGGACCAAGGCGTTGGGCATTCTCGATGTAGAGAAGGTTTTTGTGATCAGTGAGGATAGTAAACGGCTCTTTCGATCCCTTGAAGAGATATCTCCACTCTTTGAGAGCCATCTTCACGGCCAGGAGCTCCCTGTTACCCACGTCGTAATTCCTCTCAGCAGATGAGAACTTCTTGGAGAAGTATGCACAAGGATGTAACTTGACTTGGGGCGTAGGTCTCTGAGACAGAACTGCATCTGCGCCACAATCGGAGGCGTCGACTTCCAACACGAAGGGGAGATCGATGTTAGGATGATGGAGGATAGGGGCGGATACAAAAACTTCCTTGAGTACCTGGAAGGCGGACAGAGCCTTGGGTGACCAAGCAGCTGGATTGGCCCCTTTCTTCGTAAGAGCTGTGAGGGATGCCACAATGGTAGAAAAATGACGTATAAACTTACGATAGTAATTTGCGAATCCCAAAAAGCCTTGTATCGCCTTGAGGGTATTGGGTCTTGGCCATTCAGTCACTGCCTGAAGTTTACCGGAATCCATCATAAAACCCTCGTCAGAAATGATGTAGCCCATGAATTAAGTAGAAAGGTGATGAAAGGTGCACTTCTCCAGCTTGGCGTACAGATGGTGTTCACGGAGACGAGAGAGAACGTAGGAAGTGTGACGAATATGATCCTGGAGATCCTTGGAAAAAATCAGTATGTCATCCAACTAAACTATTAGTGGCCGCTACGTGTGTTGAAAGCCATCTTCCATTCGTCCCCCTGTCTGATGCGCACCAGATTATAGGCCCCACATAGATCCAACTTGGAAAAGATCTTAGCCCCCTATAATTTATCGAACAGTTCGGTAATAAGGGGAAGGGGGTAATGATTCTTAATGTTGCTGCTGTTCAAACCCCTGTAATCAATGCAAGGTCTTAACGAGCCATCTTTCTTTTTCACGAAGAAAAAGCCAGCCCCTGCTGGGGAGTTGGAAGGGCGAATGAAACCTTTCTTGAGGTTCTACTGGATATATTCATCCATGGCCTGTGACTCTGGTAGTGATAGGGGGTAAGTCTTGGACTTGGGCAAGCAGTAACCTGGAACAAAATCGATCGGCAATCGTAGGTCCTGTGAGGCGGAAAAAGATCTGACTGGATCTTATTGAAAATGTCCCAGAACTGGTGGTAGACAGGGGGAAGGATAATCTCAGGGATGGAGGAATTGGCCAAGAGTTGGAAAGCCTTGCCTGACCTCGGATTCCAAGTGATGGGGAAGAGGAAGTCCAGTCAATCTGCGGATTGTTAAGCTGCAACCAGGGACGACCACCAAGGGTAATGGGTGTTCCAGAAGCATGGATGGCATTGAGGACTAAGGTCTCCTTGTGAGGGTGTGAGGTCCGAAGGAGAGGGACCGTTTTAAGGAGATGTATGCCGGGGTAAGAGGAAGTCCATCTATACCGACCAGTGCGATGGGACTTTTCTTTCTCATGAGCGGTATGTGGTTCAGCCTGGTGAATTCTAGATCCACAAAGTTTCCTCCTGCTCCAGGGTCAATGAACGCTGCGGTCGAGGTCTGAAACTTATCGCTTGTAAGAGAGATGGGTATGGTGAGTTTCTTAGGGAGTTCTCCCTTATGGAGGGGACGAGGAGACATGACACCCAGAGAGAGCCCCTCCGTACTCACTGGGTGTTCCTGTTTCCCGGCCGCAGGGGGCATTCCCGGACCAGGTGTTCAGCGGATCCGCAGTATAAACACAATCCCCCGGCATAGCGGCATTGCCGTATAGGTGTGCGGACGCGTTGTACCCCCAATTGCATCGGCTCTGGTGGCTCCAGGGTAGGACAAAGAGGAGTGATAGCACTAGTAACCGCAGGGGTACTGCAAGGAGTACTGAGGAATGGAGGTGAAAATTATGAAAGCGAGTGTGCTGACGCTCGGAGCGGCGTACCTGGATACGTTGATCCACTCGGACTGCTAGTTCGATGAGAATCTCCAATTGATCTGGCCTTGGTTGACGAGCGAGTTCATCCTTGATGGGATCTGGCAGGCCTTGCCAGAATACAGAGACGAGAGCCTCCTGCCCCCAGTTAGTATCGGCTGCGAGGGTCCGAAACTCCATGGCATACTGCATCACTGTTCGTCGCCCTTGGGTAATCTGTAGAAGAGAAACTGATGCCATCTCCCAGCGTGCGGGAGAATCGAACACTTGCTGGAATTCAGGCTTAAAGGCTGGGTAATCCTGGGTAAGGTCAGAACGTCGCTCCCAGACCGGGGAAGCCAAAACCGGGGCCTTGCCCATTAGGAGATTATAAATGTAGGTTACCTTCTTATGTCCAGTATCGAAGAGATAGGGAGCCATTCCTAACTGCACCTCCCACTGATTGAGGAAACCCCTACATTCTTGTGGTTCTGGAGACAAAAAAACAGCGCACAATGCAAATAGTGAAGTATGAAAGTAACAAGTGTATATTAAAATAGGCGATAAATATTCTGCGTACATCAAGGTATTAGGACATAAACATTGAGTGTGTTAAACACACAAGTTACCACTCAGCGGCCGCTCATACAGGAGTCAGGAGTATGTTTCCCTTGGCAGGCATCTGGGACAGCAGCTGCGATGCTTTTCCTTCCTAGGAACACCTCTGCATTCGGTCACCGTCTCTGTGGGAAACTCCCCTCTGGTCAGCTGGGGTCCAGACAGATCGAGCAATCTGCAGCCTGCAGACGCACTGGGAGAGTCTCCGGATTGGTCAGTGAGAACCTGGGTGGTTCGCAGAGCTCTCCGTTTAGTGCAGCCATTAGCAGGGGTGAACTGTCTGTGAAGTGACGTCACTGTCTGTGAAGTGGCGATTTCAAAAGTACACAGCAAAAGCGGAAAAAAGTCTCTAAAGTGCCCAAATTGCACACATAGGATAGAGTAGCAATTAAACACTTGGACCAATTACATCCTACATGTTTCGTAGTCACAACTACTTCATCAGGGAATAAATGTAGCCTTTCCCAGAGGTACTATATACCTCACAAACACATCCCATTGGTTAGTCAATTGAAAAAGTAGCCAATCAGTCACCTGGGTACTGTGCTAGTCTAGAGAGACTTGGGAAATGCAGACACCAGTTAAACAAAGAAAAAACGGGAGAGTTGGGGAGTGATCACAGAACCACACTAATTGAATAAAGTAATCAAATGAATTATTGTGGTAATCAAAAATGTGGGTGCAAACTGTGAACTGAAAAGTGAATCAGAAAAAAGGGGGAAGGAGAAACACAAATTGGATGTGCCCCCTAAAAGAATTCACTAAACTGCACTCCTACAATGTGTAAAATTTAACTTTTAATACATTTACTTAAAACATATATTACCAAAACGTTGTGTACTGTGAATTAAAAATAAATTAAATTAACAATCCCAAGCATCCATGTCAGTGAATGTATAATTATGCAATCCCAATTAGCAACTAAATGTTGTTGGGATGTAGAGGACAAAGGATGCTGTAAGTCAATGTGTTAACCCCAATCTGGAGCAACTGTGAGACCAAGAGGTTAGTATATATGAATATATACTCCTCAGTGAGCGATTACATACAGTAGATGAAAGTCCAGCAGTCCTGCTTGAATATATACCACTAAGCGCTTGAAGTGATAATTAATAATATGTAAACATACACGTGCTTAGGTGGTAACGCTGACACATGCTATGATGATGGAAAGTAGTTCACAGCATAGTGGAGCTGACACTCACAGCATTGTTAACAGTGAGTAACCCAGTAAGAAACTCTGAATGGACATATGTCATGTAAAGCAGGAAGGCAAACTCACTGACTGTTGGTAAAATACCCAACTAGTAAGGTCTACATAGATAGAACCAGGAGACTGCAGAGCACTACATTAAAACAGCTCCAAGAGGGAGACTGACAACATTGCGCGTCCAACGCGCGTTTCCCTCCAGCAAAGGATCTTCTTCAGGGACAAATTTACTGGGGGAGAGAGGACTGAGCCCTTTTATACCCCTGCAGTACCTTGATTACAAAATTGAAGATACACAGCTGTTGCGCATGCGCAGTCGCCAGTGCCCAAACTACAACATTAAACTACATAAATGCTACAATTTAATTTATTTTTAATTCACAGTACACAACGTTTTGGTAATATATGTTTTAAGTAAATTTATTAAAAGTTAAATTTTACACAGTGTGGGAGTGCAGTTTAGTGAATTCTTTTAGGGGGGCACATCCAATTTGTGTTTCCCCTTCCCCCTTTTTTCTGATTCACCAGTTAAACAACACCTTTATTTAACAATGAAACTTAAAATACATCCTAGCATATAAAAACATCATAAATAAATTAAAAAGAATTCTGTAATAAAAGAAACACATGATTAGTATATTAAAAAATTGACAAAATATTATAAGCATGAGTAAAAAAGAAAGGAGATCCACGTACTAGAATAAAAGGACTATAGTAATTAATAAACTGCCCAGATGTCAACATCTTCATTTAACCCTCTAGGGGACATCGTATCTAATTTATGTATCCAGTACGTTTCTTTTGAAGATAATATTTTAACCCTATCTCCACCTCTCCTATTGATAGGAATCTGTTGAATCCCCTTAAAGGTCAAACTTGAGGGATCTTTATTATGGTGAGTAAGGAAGTGCCTAGACACACTATGCTTGTCAAAGCCATTCCTAATATTTCTGACATGTTCTTGTATTCGAACTTTAAGGCTGCGCTTAGTCCTACCTGTTGGAATGTGCGTGCGGATATTAATATGTCGGTATTTATAGAGCCCATGTCGCGTCTTGGACGCTATAAAGATGGCGGCGGCACTGGCACCCGATGCACCATACCGGGGCCTGTAACTCGGGAAGCAGGGGGTCTCTAAGGCAGAAATCAATGCGGTTCAGCTCAGGGGACCCCCTGCTCCCGCACACTATTATTAAAAATACATTAATGCTGCTTCATTACCATAGCGTATAGCCGCTAAAGTAATGAATTATTGTTCATTGTTATGTGTGTTTTAATACTAGTGTAGATGTGCAGGGTGTCTCCTGAGCTGAACCGCATTGGTTTCAGGTCTGAGGACCCCCTACTTCAGGAGATATAGGCCCCTTTATGGGGTGCCGGTATCCCCTGCAGAATTTAAATAACCCGGTCACGTGACGCGAGAGCTTTAAACTGCAGGGGATACCGGCACCCCATAACGGGGCCTATATCTCCTGAAGTAGGGGGTCCTCTGACCTGAAACCAATGCAGTTCAGCTCAGGATACCCCCTGCTCATGTACACTATTATTAAAATATATTTATTTAGTGTACGATCACCTGTAACAGTCTTGCATGGAGATGGCAAATCTCCATGCAAATATTACATGCGGCTTTTTTTTCTATCAGCTAGTGAACGTAAAGGTTCAGAACGCTAGCAGGGGGGAAAAAAGCAACACGTACGCTGTGGCTGTTCTGAGCTATTTTGAGCAGGTAAGTTAAAAAATGGCCTCAAGGCCTTAGTGCATCGCGTCCCCGGCTTCCCTTTTTAACGAACCTGCTTTTTGGCCAAATCAGAACGCAAAGCCACTGAGCCTAGTGCATAGCCCCCACAGCGGTCACGGCTGGCATTGCATTCTCAGTAAGTGTGTTAACCTTGAATTGTGTAACTTTGTATGTCTGTCTTCTACGAGAAATAAATTACCATTTATTTTACCATCTTGTTTTGCTCAATCCTGGTTATAAAAAGGTGTTAAAGAACCTGGTCTCCAGTGACAGGGATATCTTTTTGTTTCCATATTGCTGCAATCTTGCATCTCATTGCAGTTGCAAAATGGTCAACCAGTTTACTTTCAGATCTGGACAAGCCTTGCACTGATCTATTAAGCAGGAATAACCAAGGATCCACAGGCATATCGAGGCCCAATATCCTCTGTAGTAAATTCTTGATTTCCTGCCAGAGGGATGAAACTTGTGGACAAGACCATAGCATATGAAACTAATCTGCCTGTTCTCCGCAGTTTTTTGGACACATTCAAGAATAGCCAGAGATATATTTGGAAATCTTAACCGGGGTGAGATACCACCTCATCATAACTTTATATGTGTTTTCCTTTAATGCTGTACAAATTGAACTCTTAGCGGCTGACTCAAATATTTAATTCCAGTCCTCTTCCTCCATAACCTCACCCAAGTCTGCCTCCCATTGGTTCATATACTGCCATTTCGGCATAAACTGTACACCCAAGCAAGTTACTTCTTTATACATTTGTGAGGTAAGCCCACTCGTGCCTGTCTCGAGTATACATCATTTTTATAAATTCGTTAGGGGGGGAGGGTATAAGCTTATTATAAGGCCCGAAGCTGAAGGTATCTGACGAATTCAGAATGGGGCATTCTTTTTCTACCCAGATGTGATCAAACGTCTTGACTATATTATCCTATCCTATATCTTTGAGTCTAAGAAGCCATTTCTGTTGCCAAATTGTAAAATCCTTTCCCTTCAGACTGGGAGCAAAATCAGCGTTAATTAGTAGGGGGGCCTAGCGAATTCCTGGTAGTCAAAGTGCATCTGAACTTGGTGGTTTCCAAGATTTTCAATGAGTTGGTCATGAGGACAGCAGATCTCTAAGCGAATTCATCATCATTTTTGGGGACTAGATTAAATTATTTAGGTCTAAAGGTAGACAGGCTTCCCTTTCTAGAGCTACCCATCTTTTCAAATTAGGATTAATGTGTCATTGGACAATTGGATAGAGTTGTACCGCTTTGTAATAGGACAACAAGCAAGGTACGACTAAACCACTCGCCAGTGTCAGTCTTCCCAGAACTCTTCCTCTGATTCTTGGTTTCTTATGATTTCAAATGAATTTAGTGTTCATGGATGGGAAGCGGAGGATTTCTTTTAAAATGACCGGCACCAGTAGGGTCTGGAATAAGTACAAAATATGGGGGAGCAGGTTCATTTTAATGCAATGTATTTTACCAATCCATGAGATATTATACGTTGACCAAATTTTTATGTCTTCTCTGAGAGTTTGAATCAGTTTGGGAAAATGTTTACATATTTGTAAGGTAGACTCCCAAATAATTGATAGAAGTCCGTTGCCATTTGAAGTTTACATTAATAGCTATCAACTTTTCAACTTCTTTTGGGAGATTTATATTCAGCGCTTCTGATTTAGTATGGTTGATCTTAAACCCTGAGATTTTATTAAAAGTCCAGAGGTGAGTGGGCGCGCACGCAGCATTGATGGGCATGGGAGCTTTCTGAGTCTGCTTTGTGGATTCCACTGTAATCGTGGACATATAAGCACTCCAATATCCGTCCAAGGCATTAAACTACATTCCTCAGTCGGCGGAATTCTCAATGATGCCTCCCAAGAAGTAGAGGAAGCCTAAGCCTCCCTCGGTGTCCCATTTATTTTCAGCTGGAAAACAAGATGGCAATTGCGTGTAAACTCCCATGTACGCGCTCTCACAGGAACATCAGCAGTCTGAAATGCCTCAACAACAATGGGGAAACTTTATCCAACAGCCCAGGAACATGACACACAAGATAACACTTAAATCACCCCAAAGGCCCTTAAAGAACTGTTCAAGGAGATGTTAGGTTTTTTCCAAGTAGCCCTTGACAAAGCTGTTGCAGAATTCAGGTCAGATCTTTCTACCCTGACAGAACGGATAATGCAGCTGGAGAATAAACTCAAAGAATCTCTGCAAAGCCTGGGTTCAATGGAAGATGAGTTATTCAGACTTAATGATGAAATCAGGAGCTTGAAGGATACGTTGATGACTTGGAAAATCAGGAAAGAAAACAGAACCTCAGGGTAAGGAAAAATCCCGGAAGAAATTGACCCGAATGACTTGCATACTGTAGCCCCATCTCTACTAACAAGTGATCAACATATGGAAAGAGCACACCGTGCCTTGGGTCCAAGATTCGTGTTACCTCGGAAAACTAGGGACGTAATAGTAAAACTACACGATTACACTACTAAGGAAAACATTTTAAGGGGCTACAGGAATCAAGAATATTTGGACTTTGAGAACTCTAAGATTCCGATCTTCCAAGATCTTTCCAGATTTACAATCTCAAGATGAAGAAGCCTCCGCCCAGTCACAATGGTGCACCGAGACAGTGAGATCCACTATAGTTTGGCTTTCCCATTCTGACTTGTGGTAAATAATGACAGGACACAATTTTCATTAAGATACCCAGAAGAGGCAGAGAATTTCTTAGGTGATGTTACATCCCTGTATACATCCATAAGCCATCAGCAGGGTTCGATGCAATAGATAAATACTTTCACAAGACCCTAATATGACTCATGAACAAGCCAATTTTATCTTAGATAGCATACATTTTATTTGAAACATAATTATTTTTGGTTTGAAAAGGATTTTTATTTACAAAAATGTGGAACCGCCATGGGTACCAAATTCGCCCCTAGCTACGCAAATCTTTTCATGTCAGTATGAGAGGAGGACCAAATTTGGTCTATTGCTGAGGTGGGGGCGAATTTGGTCCTATAGCGGAGATTTATTGACGATGTCATTTTTATTTGGAGGGGGGATGAAGTTAGTCTTTTAAAATTCATTTTGTATATTAATGATAATGATCTCAACCTAAGATTCACTTGTAATTACAGTAAGAGTAGAATGAATTTCCTCGACTTGGTGATTTACATAGAACAAGGCACCATAAAGACTATGACACATTTTAATGATGTCGATAAAAATAATTATGTATTAGAAACAAGTTATCACCACCCTAGTTGGCTTCGAAATGTGCCATACGGGCAATTTAGAAGATTAAAAAGAAATTGTACCGATGATGCAAATTTTATGATTCAAACTAAATTCCTTGAGGAAAGGTTCTATAAGAAAGAGTACGATAAGCAAACTGTTCAGTCGGCAATACAAAAAGCTGAAAATCTAGAAAGAGAAGATCTATTAAAAGACATATCTAAGAAACAAAAACAAGACAAAAATTATTTCAATTTTTCCTTTATTACAAATTATAATATACAAGCTGGAAAGATTGTAAACATTCTAAATATATACTGGCATATAATCAAGAATGATCAGATTATACGAAATATGGTTCCTGATAAACCAGTTATTATATTTAAAAGAGCAAGAAAATTAAAAGATCAACTTGCACCTAGTGCATTGCCAAGGAACAACAAAACAATAAATAGATGGTTACCTAATATCAAAGGTTTCTTTGGCTGCCCTACCTGCAAAGCTTGTGCTTATCGAGCAATAGATAAATATGAGTTTATTTCTAACACTACTAAAAAGAAGTATACTATTAAAAAACATATCACTTGCAGAACCAACTATATTATTTATCTCATTGAGTGCCCATGTGGGCTACAATATGTTGGTAAGACCAAGAGACAAATGAATATTAGAATATTAGAACATATTGGTAATATTAGACGTAAAGTCATGACCCATTTTCTGTCTGAACATTTTATTACGAAACATCAAGGAGATATATCAGGCTTTAAATTTAGTGCTATAGAACATGTTCTTCCCCATTGGAGAGGGGAAGACAGAGACCTGGAACTAACAAAGAGGGAATCCTTTTGGATATTTACACTTAAGACTTTAGTTCCAGGTGGTCTAAATGCTGAGCTTGATATAGGAGTATTTTTATAGAGCTTTTATAGTAATTATGTAGTTATTAATATTGACCTCCATTAGGTAGATTTCAATATGTTTTTTAATTTTCCTTTTTAAAGTATGTATTGGATGTTAATTATGTCTTTTCTTGTTCTCTTCCCGCATATGTTTAATAGGTTACCAACAATCGCCGTTTTTAAGATTGCTGTTTTATGTAGTTAATATGTGTGGTTATGTTGTTTTGGGGGCAACATAACCATTAATGTCGTTTTAAAATACATATACTTTTATTTTATATTGTGTAATTTAACGTCATATATTGGTACGTGCAAACAATGTTTAGGTACAATGGTTCACTTGCTAATATGTTAATTTGTAAGTTCATCTGTACAATTATTTAAATACACTATTTTTATTTAGCCATTATATATATTATATATTTTTTAATTTTTATTCTTTCATTGTGAAGATTCATATTGTATATTGTATATATAGTCTCTTATTATACATACAGATTATACATTTACGTGTATTAGATTAATTAACGCTGTGTATGAGATGTTACTATTGTACCAATCAGAGTTTAGTAAAAGGTATATATATTCAGCTATTAGCATGAATTAGCCACTTCTGAGGAAGACGTCATCTCGTCGAAACACGTTGAGCTTGGCTCGTTAGCCATCTTGGAGGAGAGAGAGAAGCAGAGGGATCCCTGTTGGTGTCCTCCGTTCCGGGTAGCCGTGACGACACAATCCGGAAGTGACGCCACGGGACCAGACGCACGCGAAAGCTGCAGCAGTGTGTACCGAGGTGGTGAAAGTCGCGACACAACCGAGGTGCCAAGCTGTTCACTGCTTTTACTTTCTGGACCCATGTAAGCCTCCATTTGTGAGCTCTTCACTGATAAATTTGTTATTTGATCTGCACTATGGTTTTTTTTCTCTTTTGTCTGAGATTGCTGACCGCATATACTGCACCGACACACTTTATTCGAGCAAATACCCAGTATGTACCTGGCAGATACCTGGAATGCGCCGCTCCTCACCTCTGACAAGCCCCGTTGCGTTTGCCTTCCCAGCCTGGGTTCATGCCTGGCTGACGGGCGGCTGATCTGTTAAATGATAATGATTAGGATTTAATAGGCTGCAATGCTTCGCGTGTCTACCAGATGGCATAAATTCATGAATTGTAATGCAGTATATATATATATACTGTGCAGTATTGCAGCCAGCGGGAATAAAATGCTTCAATCCCTGCTTGGAAAATACCTCAATACACTCGGGCAGAAAACAGTCACAAACCTCAATACACCCGGGTATACCCGAATTCGTGGGACTAGCCGAGCTCGAATAAAGTGTGTCGCCAGTGTACCCAACCATCCAGACTGGGACGTTTATAGTCAAAGACTGGCACACACGCTCCTTTTTGTACTTCACTTGTGAGTAGGAAATTGGAACCTTATTTTGTTTATTAATCACGGTTTATACTGTATTACACTATCCACATTTCTTCTTTTGTGGTAAATAATGACAGGAGACAATTTTCATAAAGATACCCAGAAGAGGTAGAGAATTTCTTAGGAGCCCTTCGTCTACGTGAGCGGCTGACAACAAAAGCGTTCTGAGTCCCGAGGGTTCATTGGAAGTCTCACAACAAGGTGGAATAGGCGACCATTCAGGTGTTTCCGAGTTCGCTCATCCATCTTGAGGGTGCAGAGGGTCCTTTCTCCATGGTTGAAATTCGATTAGTTAAAGGAAGAGGATCCAGAATTGATGGACTGCGGCGAACTCTTTACCTAGACGTCTTTGATATTTTACCTGGCTCTCTGTGTTCCCGTGCGACCCAGGAGGAGAATAAAGGATCTAAAGAGAAAGGAGACTTTTTGATAGTCTCAATGTTGATTTGTTTAATTGTTGCAGGGGGACAGAACCTATTGATTTTGCGAAATTTTCTATGGTTCTAATCTGCACCCCACTATTATAACTATAAACTGTGTGTATATATATATATATATATATATATATATATATATTATTATTTATTTTTTATTTTTTTTGAAGATAATTATTGATTTTTGTATAAAAGGGATAGAAATTTAGATGATATGAAGTTTTGGAGGTTTGAGTATAAAGGAGTCCATCGGCGGAGTTCTGAGGTCCTGAGGTCCGCAAGGCTCATGCCCCTCTCTCCCCCCCCCCCCCCCCCCAATCTGGCCCTTTATTTTGGTCCAGAGTAGGACCATTAGTTAAAAGGTTCTGGGATGGACAGTAGGTCCATTCCCTCTTTGTTGTTGTTGTTTGTTTCTGCTTCTTCCCCTAATGTTTTCTCCTTCCTAAGTCCCCCCCCCTCAGTACCACCACAGATCATCAAGGAGGAAGCATCTCCTGTCCTTTTAAAATGGATCGTCGTAAGTCATTAGGATCAGGTAACGACACCGACACACCCACACCTCATCCCACAATTCTCAATAAGCAGAGAGCGAGTTTTAACTTGTAACTATGACTAGACAACTACCCATAAAAGTAGTCTCTTTAAACATAAAGGGACTACTTTTGAATAATAAAAGGAGACTAGCTCTGAGAGAATTTAAGAAGATGCAGGCGGACATTTTATCCTTTCAGGAAACCCATTTTAACAACCAGGACCCTCCTAATACTTTTGGGGTACTTACCCATTAGCTTACTATTTTTTCCAAGAAGACAAGAGGGGTAGCTTTTTTGTTAAAACATGACTTCCGTTTCAAATGGAGAAAGTTAAGAGGGATAAGGAGGGCAGATTTATAATGGGGAAGGGTCTCTTGTCAGGGGTTAGATTAACCTTAGTTAACTGTGATGCTCACATCACGTTGCGGTCGCTTTTACCCCAATTTAAGGCCGGAAACACTGTATTTTCTAAGCAGGGGTTTATTCACAGGGATTAAATCAAGCAACGGGCCCACTGTCCCTTTAAGAAAACCAAATAATAAAATAAAATCCAATTCCCGTTAGGGAAATGAACTCACTTTCCTTCCATCCTCTCTAAAGACCGCTATCCAACTATACTGGTTCCCAGCTAAAACATGCCCCGGCATATACACCAATGTAACACAGTCTTTGCATACAATAGAGGTTTTTCTTATCTTTAGTCCTTATGGAGCAGATGTCACCGCTTCAGCACGATCTCTCCTCCTTTTCTTCCTTAAGGAACTCAGCCCCACGTGAGCTCAGAGAAACTCCTGTAGGTCCTCTGTAACCAGACATCACTGCTTCAGCACGACTCTCTCAGTAGTGTTTCTCACTCTTTACCAGCTTCTTTAACCAGCTTCGGCAGCTGGGGAGCACTCCTGTTTCCCCCCCTTCTCTGGGGAAAAACAGTCTCTCTGTGCTTGGCAGCTTTCAGTATTTTAAAGCACTTCCTGGCTATTCAGACCAGGCTGATTAGCTTCATTAGTTAACAGCTGAACAGCCATTCCAAGGAGGATTAACTCTCTGTGCTGTAAAAGTCCAATAGCTGCCCTATTCAGCCCCTAAAGGACAACGATGGCACCACATATCCCTCCCCCCTGCGAAACATTGTCCTGAGAGCAGCCTGTGCACTTTTCCCGTGCACCAGCCTCTTTGTCCTTAGGGGTAAGTACTAGGGCTTCTGGGATTGCAGACTGGTACCTCACTACCTCTTTGTCTTGTGCCAGTTTGTGTTTAAGATTGAAAGTCTGCTTTTGTTGTGTCCCTTCTTGCAACGGTTCCTGAGCATCCTGCTGTCTGTTAGCGCTCTCTCTCAGAACTGTATATCGCTCTGTGACCTTGATCTGCAGATCCTGAAGAAGCATCTCAGTCTTCTTCCTCTTGTACTCAGAGTCTCCCTTTCCCTGTATATGAGCCTTGATCTCGGTCAGCTGATTGCGTACACTCGCCAGTGACTGTTTGGCCTTCGCTTGTGAAGACAGTAACTCTGCATTAGCGGTGATGGCTTTAGACCTTTCTCCATCAGTGTACCTTCAGCGTTGAGTTTCACACCATTTATCTTCAGTACTTCAACTTGGGCGGGATTCTCATTAACCCCAAGTGCACCCCATGGCGCATCTCTATTACAGTCAGCAGACTCGTAGGCTTGGGCCTTTCTGTCTTGACTCTTTAACTTACTCCGATGGGAGTGTCGCTGGACAACCTGTGAGGTTTTTCTCATCATACGCTCGCGGACATACTTCCATCCCATTCGCATCTGTCTCTTCACAGTGGCTGTCCTCCTAGCAAGAAATCCACTTTGGGTCCCATGGGAACTGCAGTTATGCTTACTGGAGCGCATCACTTGCTCAGGCGGTTCAAACGTTGTAATCTCGTATTGCAGTTGAGTGGTGTCCCCAGCACTCACTGTACCCTTGTCTCTACGGGAATCCGTTTCTGTGGGATAAAGATGCTTGGGCCGGGCCACTAACTTTTTCTCCAACTTCAGCTGAGAAACTTCCTGGTGGGCAGCAATAGAGTCCAACGTAGCGTCCCTCTCAGTCTTCAGAGCCTCGAGCTCCCTGCCCAGGTCATGCTTTTCTTTCTCTGCCATCCTGCGGCCAGCACACTCAGACTCCAGGTCCTTCCTCAGGTCTTGAAACTTTCCTTCTGCCTTTCTTTTTTCACTCAGTGCAGCTGACAGTTCAGCTTCTTTGGCGTTGAGTCACGATTCCACATCTGTCAGCCGATTCAGCGCAAGGTTTAAATCTGTTTATTTTCTTCTATTTCTGACCTGCAGCTGCCGGTGCTCCTCCCGGATCTTGTCCAGCTCAAGCTGCAGTCGGGCCCTTTCATTGGCCGTGTGATCCAGCAGCTTGCGGGTATCGGCCATCTCGGTTTCATAGCGCAATGTCAGGCAGGCCACCTGATGGACGGACACCTCCTCCTTCTTGGCGAGCTGTATCTTGTGCTCAGCAATCTGCACCTGCAGTTCTTCTTTGATCCTGCAAGTCCCCTCTCAGGGTTTCAGGGTCTTCATCTCTTCCCGGTGCTTGCTCTTGGTTTGCATCAGCGCCCCTATCATCTTTTGGAGCTCTGCAATTTTTGTCCCTGGGATGACCGCTGCTTCTGTTTTCCAGGCCTCTTTCTCCTTGGCGTACTGACTCATGGGGATAGAGCTGCATCTCTGCTCTTGCTCCAGTTTCTGTACCTTCTCCCACTCCCTCTCATACAGAGTCAAGTGGCATCTAAGCTGTGCCTCCCGCGATGCTCTGGTGACATGCAGCGTGGCCTTCAGCTCCTCATGCTGCTCTTTGGGGACATAATGGGTACTCAGCCATTCCTATAGCACTTGTACTTGGTTAGCATACTGGACACTTGCTTCCAGTAGAACTCGCTGCTTTTCCTTGGCCGCTTGCAGACTTGCTTGTACTGTAGTTCTTGCAGCTGGCTCTGCCGTAGGTGCGCTGCTTGTGTGTGCTGCTCCAAATATACACATTGCACCCTCTCTGCATTCTTAAGTGCTTCCTGCACTTCTTACTTTTCCTGGATCAATTGCTTCTCACGTTTTCTGCTTGGTGAAGCTTCTTATCTGAATTTTTCTGTCTCAGACTTGTATTTGCTCTTTTTACCGTCTCTATATGAGTCATGTTCTCTTCCTCAGCATCCTTCAATTCACAGATCTCTCTGCTGAGAGCGTAGACCTCATGGCTTGAAATTTCCAGTTCTGCTTTGAGCGCGCGAGCCTCTTGCTGAGAAACTTCTAACTCTGTGATGAAGTTTTGCACATCTTTATGGGAAATCTCATAGTATAGTTTCTAGTCAGTACTTGTTTTCTCTGATTCGCTCGGCTCTCTGCATATGGTTGTAGTGGTAGCCTTTGCCATCTCTAGGCTGGTCTTCATTCCCGTGACTATTGCACCAAGTGCTCTGGGCTGTAGCTCATCTCGGGTCTGGTGTAGGAACATCACCATGTGTTGCAAACTCTGCTTTAAGCAGCAACACTTTCTGCTTGGTTCCACTGTAATACAGCAGTATTCTCCTCAAGGCTCTGCTGCAACTTCTGCTTTAAGGTAGAAAAACTGGGCACACAGTCTTTCTCTTTATCATCATCATACGGCCTGAAGGGACAGTCTTTGGTATAATTCAGCTTTCCGCACCATAAACATCTCTGGTGCGGTTCCTTTTGTGGGACCACACCTGGATAGTCATTCCTGAAAGGATATTGTTTAGTGTGGCCAGGCACATTACACATAAATCACATTGTATCCTCCATTTTCTACCTTCAGATGTATTCTTCACCTTGACCTATTGGAGGCGCTATTTCCTCAATTCTTCATACCAGACGGGACAGACATTGCACTTGCTTATGGCATTATCTTTAAACAGCACAGCAATCTATGGTATACTTGACAGGCAGATTTATACTTTCTTCAGAATTTTTTTTCTCTCCTTCTTTAATTCAGCACCTTAACCTACAGCTGCGGCCGAGCTTAGTCTAACACTTACCCGGTCTCGGCCGCAGCAGATCTCGGGCACGCGCCGAGGTGTCCCGCGTGCGCGCCGGAGCCTCGGAGGATCGGTCCTCCGATCGGGGCTTCCCCCTCCCCTCTCCTGGTCCGCCGGGTCCCCCGGGTCCCCCGGGTCCCCCGGAGCCCCTCACCGCATCCCCCACATCGCACGCTCCCGATGAAGCGTGACCGCGCATCGGTGACGCACAGCACGCCGAGGGGATTCTCCATCAAAGCTGGGAAACCTCGCGGCTTGCAGCTCCAGCCGCATTAGAATAAACTTGGTCGGTACTGTATCTTCATTTACTGACCTCTGGGTGCTATTGCATCCATACTTCACACATCTTTTGTGCACGCTGTCAGCACAACTGGTCATACACAGTAGGACAGACTTTGCTTGCATTTCACTTCATTTGGGCGGCCAGTTTAAATCCCGCATTTATTTTGAAACCCACAGGTTCACCTTCTGGACTGCCCACATTAAACTCAACCATATTGTGATGTCCACACCATGTTGCAGTCTCTTTTGCCCCAATTTAAGGCAGGAAACACTGTATTTTCTAAGCAGGGGTTTATTCACAGGGATTAAATCAAACAACAGGCCCACCGTCCCGTTAAGAAAACCAAATAATAAAATCCAATCCTATTCCCATTAGGGAAACTAACTCACTTTCCTTCAGTTCTCTTTAAATTTCCAGTGGCGGTTGTGGGGAGCGCAGATATCACCATATGTGAAAAAAATATATAGAAATATATAGTGTAGTAATTCTTAGATAAAGGACATCTTGAAAACAACAGAACTGGGGACTCAGACTTTCCCAGTGGATGAACAGCAGTGGAAACACAAATGGTTTTCAGCTCAGGTGGTCATTGTAATGTTCTTCGTTTGGAAACAGAAGATCACACAGTGCAACATTTTATGATGACTCCTGAGGAAGCTTTTTTTAAAGCGAAACGCGTAGAGTTAAGTTCGAGTAGGCTACGCAAGCTCCTGTGACCGCCCCGCATCCACAGCTCCTGAAAGCAGGTCCACCCATATCCGGAAGTGACGTGGATGACCGCCGGAAGAGACATGACGGCGTGCAAGCGGCCAGAGAGATCAGAGGGATCGAGCCACCTATAATTTTTATGTGTCTATGCCATATTGTACAAATGTAAGTGCAATATTTTTAATTTAATACATCATATTTATTAACATACAATGTTGCACTAAGTGTGATCTTCTGTTTCCAACTGAGGAACATTACGCTGACCACCTGAAAACCATTTGTGTTTCCACTGCTGTTTATCCACTGGGGAAGTGTGAGTCCCCAGTTCTGTTGTTTTCA
The DNA here is from genome assembly GCF_040206685.1 of Ascaphus truei. NCBI lineage: Eukaryota > Metazoa > Chordata > Amphibia > Anura > Ascaphidae > Ascaphus > Ascaphus truei. The sequence goes on along the minus strand of NC_134486.1, from coordinate 199,537,322 downwards.
AGATGTCCTTTATCTAAGAATTTCTACACTATATATTTCTATTTTTTTTTTTCACATATGGTGACATCTGCACTCCCCACAACCGTCACTGGAAATCTACCTAAGGAGAATCGGACCGTCTCTTCAGAGGGTTGTAGCTGCGATTGTATACCCCCATTATTTATTTATTTATTATAAGCATATTTGCACTATATTATAATATTAATCAAATTACTATTTAGAATTTATCACTACATATTTTCTATTTCATTTTTTTCACTTCATAAAGGAGCATCTTATTCACGCATTTTTTGTATAAGTCCTCTTTAAAGACTGCTGGCCAACTATACTGGTTCCCAGCTAAAACATGCCCCGGCATATACACCAATGTAACACAGTCTTTGCATACAATAGGGGTTTTGCTTATCTTTAGTCCTTATGGAGCAGATGTCACCGCTTCAGCACGATCTCTCCTCCTTTTCTTCCTTAGGGAACTCAGCCCCACGTGAGCTCAGAGAAACTCCTGTAGGTCCTCTGTAAATAGACATCACTGCTTCAGCATGACTCTCTCAGCAGTGTCTCATTCTTTACCAGCTTCTTTAACCAGCTTCGGCAGCTGGGGAGCACTCCTGTCTCCCCCCCTTCTCTGGGGAAAACAGTCTCTTTGTGCATAGCAGCTTTCAGTCTTTTAAAGCACTTCCTGACTATTCAGACCAGGCCGATTAGCTTCATTAGTTAACAGCTGAACAGCCATTCCAAGGAGGATTAACTCTCTATGCTGCAAAAGTCCTATAGCTGCCCTATTCAGCCCCTAGAGGACAGCGATGGCACCACATAATATATATGCTCCAAATAATCAACACTGAATTTCTGAAAGCAGTTTTAGAGGATATTGGGGAGTTCCCCCTGGGGGATATAATATTTGGTGGAGATTTCAATATGACCCTGAACCCTGAATTGGACAGGTGCTCATCACCAAGACAAAAGTTAGCGCTTATAAAAGAATTTATACTCGAGGACGCTTGGCACATGAAGAATAAAAAACAAAGAGATTATACATTTTATTCTTCCCCTCATGACATCAGACATGTATAGGTCCAATAACATTGTTGGATCATGCTCCAGGTGAAATGGTCCCGAAACCCCCTTTTATTCGGCCCAAGTTTTTTCAGTGGCGCCTAAACGAGTCGCTTTTGAATCAGACGGGGATTGAGGACGGATTGCACCTCAATGAAGAGGGAACTTCTGTGCTAGGGGGGAGAATGCTAAAAAGGTTGGAGGAGATTTTAAACTAGGATGGAGGGGGGAGGGGAATGAAACAGATAATGAACTAAATGGAATAGATGAGGATACAAGGTGGTATGGAGGTAGAATGGGGGCAAGTGCAAGTTTGACAAGCAGTGAGATACCCATAGTAAATAGAGATAATACTAGAAAACTTCTAAAGACTAAACCAAGTGGGAGCAGAAAGGAAGGAGCAGATAAGATAATAGTACAGGCTGAAAAAAAACTTAAATGCATACTTGCTAATGCAAGAAGCCTGACAGATAAAATGGGGGAGCTTGAATTAATAGCTACAAGGAAGCAGTATGATATCATAGGCATTGCTGAAACATGGTGGGATGAAACTCATGACTGGACAGTTAATTTAAAGGCGTATTCTCTTTTTCGGAAAGATCGAACAAATAGAAGGGGAGGTGGAGTATGTCTATATGTTAAACCAGATCTAAAACCTACTATAAGGGATGATGTCTATGAAGGGAATGATGAAAATGTAGAGACCTTGTGGATAGAAATTAGCAGTGGAGGTAAAAGTATAAAGACAGTGTTTGTGGGAATATGCTTTAAACCACCAAATATCTGTGAGATTGAGGAAGCTAAAATACATTTGCAAATGGAGAAGGCATCAAAACTGGGTCATGTTTGCATAATGGGGGATTTTAATTATCCAGACATAGACTGGGGCAATGAGATTAGCGTTACAACAAAAGAAAACAGGTTTTTGGGGGTGCTTAAAGATAATTATATGACCCAAATTATTGAGAAACCAACCAGGAGAGGGGCAGTTCTGGATTTGGTCATATCAAACAATGTAGAAGTAATAACAAATATTCAAGTCCTGGAACATTTGGGTAACAGTGATCATAACATGGTCTCATTTGAAATAAATTATCAAAAAACAGATTACTTGGGTTCAACAAAGACTTTAAACTTTAGAAAGGCAGATTTTAATAAACTGAGGTCTAATCTAGTAGTAATACAATCGGATGATGTTTTTGCAGGGAAAAATGTAGAAGATAAATGGGCAGTCTGTAAAACATTGTTAGAAAAGCAAACTTATACACTTGGGTAATAAGTATAAAAGAAATAAGCCAAAACCAAAGTGGCTAAATAAACAGGTAGGGGAGGAAATGGACAAGAAGAGGAAGGCGTTTAGATTCTTTAAGTCAGAAGGGACAGAGACATCGTATCAGAATTATAAGGAATGTAACATAAATTGCAAAAGGGCAATAAAATTAGCAAAAATGGATAATGAAAAAAGGATTGCAATAGAAAGTAAGGTCACCTTAATAACAAAAATATGAGAAAAGAAAATATAGGACCCTTTCAGTGTGTGAAGGGGTAGGCAGATTATTGGAGATAAGGAAAAAGCAGAGGTATTAAACAAATTATTTGCCTCTGTGTTTACCAGGGAAGAATCAAATTCAATAGTAGCGCCACAGGAGGAAGCCACAACCTCCATATTAATGACCAATTGGTTAACTGAGGAAGAAGTTCATAAGCGACTTGAAAAAATTAAAGTAAATAAGGCACCTGGCCCCGATGGCATACATCCAAGAGTTCTCAAGGAGTTAAGCTCAGTAATAGCTAAACCATTATATTTAATATTCAAGGACTCCATTTCCACAGGCTCAGTACCACAAGATTGGCATAAAGCAGATGTGGTGCCTATATTTAAAAAGGGAGCTAGATCAAACCCGGGGAATTACAGACCTGTAAGCCTGACTTCAATAGTAGGGAAACTACTTGAAGGTTTAATACGGGATAATATTCAGGAATACCTAATGGAAAACAAAATTATTAGTAATAGTCAGCATGGATTTATGAAGGATAGATCTTGCCAAACTAACCTTATTTGTTTATTTGAGGAGGTAAGTAGGAATTTAGACCAGGGCAATGCAGTTGATGTGGTCTACTTAGATTTTGCAAAGGCTTTTTATACGGTTTCACACAAGAGGTTGGTGTACAAAATAAAGAAAATTGGACTCAGTAATAATATATGCACCTGGATTGAAAACTGGTTAAAGGACAGACAACAGAGGGTTGTCATAAATGGAACTTTTTCAGGTTGGGCTAAAGTCGTGAGTGGAGTACCTCAAGGATCGGTACTTGGCCCCCTGCTTTTTAACTTGTTTATTAATGACCTTGAGGTTGGGATCGAGAGCAAAGTCTCCATCTTTGCTGATGATACTAAATTGTGTAAGGTAATAGAATCAGAGCAGGATGTAATTTCTCTTCAGAAGGACTTGGAGAGACTGGAAACGTGGGCAGGTAAATTGCAAATGAGGTTTAATACAGATAAATGTAAGGTTATGCATTTGGGATGCAAGAATAAAAAGGCGACTTACAAATTAAATGGAGATATATTGGGGGAATCCTTGATGGAGAAGGATTTAGGAGTGCTTGTAGACAGCAGGCTTAGCACTAGTGCCCAATGTCATGCAGTAGCTGCAAAGGCAAACAAGATCTTATCTTGCATCAAACGGGCAATGGATGGAAGGGAAGTAAACATAATTATGCCCCTTTACAAAGCATTAGTAAGACCACACCTTGAATATGGAGTACAATTTTGGGCACCAATCCTAAGAAAAGACATTATGGAACTAGAGAGAGTGCAGAGAAGAGCCACAAAATTAATAAAGGGGATGGACATTCTAATTTTTGATTAGAGGTTAGCTAATTTTGATTTATTTACATTAGAAAAGAGGCATCTAAGAGGGGATATGATAACTATATTCAAATATATTCAGGGACAATACAAGGAGCTTTCAAAAGAACTATTCATCCCACGGGCAGTACAAAGGACTCGGGGCCATCCCTTAAGGTTGGAGGAAAGGAAATTTCACCAGCAACAAAGGAAAGGGTTCTTTACAGTAAGGGCAGTTAAAATGTGGAATTCATTACCCATGGAGACTGTGATGGCAGATACAATAGATTTGTTCAAAAAAAGGTTGGACATCTTTTTAGATGGGAAAGGTATACAGGGATATACCAAATAAATATATATGGGAAGGATGTTGATCCAGGGATTCATCCGATTGCCAATTCTTGGAGTCAGGAAGGAATTAATTTTTCCCCTTAATGGGGTTTTTTGTTTGCCTTCCTCTGGATCAATAAGTAAGTATAGATAAAGAATAAAGTATCTGTTGTCTAAATTTAGCATAGGTTGAACTTGATGGACGTACGTCTTTTTTCAACCTCATCTACTATGTAACTATGTAACTATGAGGAATAGATTAGAGGTCAATTTATCTCAATGGCTTCATATAGGAAAGGAACTAAACATTTTGGTCAGAGAAAACGTACGGCAAAAATAATTGAACAAGAAAAGGAACATAAATCACGCCCATGCAGGAAGATAACTTCTTTGTCAGACCAGAGAGGATTTACATAAATTAAGATTGGAAGACACAGAGAAATCATTAAAGTGGACTTGTCAGACTACAGTATTATGATAAGGGTAATATTGCAGACAAGCTACTCGCAAGTAAGTTAAGAAGAGTTAAATCTAAAATGTAAGTCTCAGAGATGACAGGGTAATGCAGAGGTCATACATACTGTAACCCTATCCAAATTGCAGAGTATTTTTCTAAATATTATAATAATGTGTATAATCTGGACCCATCAGACCCTAACAACAATAAAACATCTAGTGAATAAATAGATAGCTATCTACAGGCTTGTGAGCTGCCAAAGTTGTCTGATGAAGAATTGGAGGGTCTTAATGCTAAAATAAATATTTCAGAGTTAAAAGAGGTTATTAAAGGTTTGAAACTCTCAAAATCCCCAGACCTGGACAGATTTTCACATTTATATTATAAAAAATATTGCGAAATTTTAGCACCATATATTTTAGATATGTTCAATAGTTTTTTATTGGGTTCCCAGATTCCCATGCAAATGTCAAAAGCACATTTACTAGTGATACCTAAAGAAGGAAAAGACGCAATGAGTTGCGCAAGTTACAGGCCAATTTCACTTCTTAGTTGTAATGGGTGCTCACCACAAATAAGACCAGACTGCAAGGCTGAGGTGGAGGTGTTAGTAGCCACCAACCTGCAACCAAGCAACCATGTCTGGAGTGCAGAGTGAAGGTCATGTAGCCGGGTCATGGTAGGAGAGGTAAGAATGGTCGTGGCACTTTCTGTGGTCTAGGGTTGGAGAAATCGGATAGTCAGAGTGCGGAGCCGGGTTCCAGGGGTAGAGAAGGTAGAAGTCCAAATGCGAGCTGAAGTCAGGGATCAGAGAAGGTGGAGGTCCAGATACAAGCCAAAGTCAAACAGGAGCAAGAAAGGCAAAGCAAGGGTTAAACAAGGCAATAGCAAGGCAGCAGGGTGCTTGGGGCAAGCACTTCTTCACATAAACAGAAGTTTATGCTCAGCCAATTTGCAGCAGGTTTGGCTGAGCATTTAAGGAACAGGTAGCCAATAGCCAGTTAGTACAAGGCTGCAGGGTAATGAATGAGAACCGCCCCCTCAGGCATATTCAGTCCACTGATAGGCAGGGGCGGGGAGAAGAGCAGGTGTGAAATAATTATTGAGAGTTAGACTTCTCAGAGCCGTGCGGTGCCTGCGCGTAGCTTGAGTGTGATGCGATTCTCCCGTGATGTTGCAGGGGTGGAGCCTTAGCGCGGTGTGAGTGGTGTCCTTAAGCCTTGTAGTGTGACGTGCGGCATGTGTCTCGTCGTGGGGCGTGATATGGGGACGGGGGCTGCTCACGGTGTATGCGGTGTCCCCCAACCTGGCAGCGAGACATGCGTCACCCGCCTCATCACAGAACGCGTCACGTGGCCGGGGCCGAAGACCAATCCTCACATTAATACAGATTTAAAAATGTATAGTAAAATAGTGTGTGTTGTGTATTATGACACGTATTTACAGAAAATCCTGAAAAATACTCCAAGTATGACCTGTAGACGTGCACGTAACATCAAAGAACACCTAGTTCATAGCCATTTTCAGGAGAGTCCAACTAGAACATGGCAAGGTCCAAAACCAACCGGTACTTACTGGTGTGGTAGGTGTAAAGCCTGTGAAAGCATCAAATGTACTAAAACTTTCTCTGACTCCACCAACCAAAAACCTTTATTACAAAGGAATTCATAAATTGTCAAACTACGGGAGTAGTCTATTTGATAAATTGCAGGTGCAGAATGCAATATGTAGGGAAAACCCACAGACCCTTCAAAATCAGGGTCCTCGAAAATCTGGGTACTGTCCGCAATCAGACAGATACCCCTGTTTCTAGACATGTCTGGAAAGAACATGGAGACGATAGTAAGGTGCTAGAATTTAATGGCATAGAGCATGTCCCTTGGGGTATTCGCAAGGGTGACTGGGATAAAAAAAACTTTTCCAGAAGTGGTGTCGCTGGATACACAATTTGCACACAATTACACCATATGGCCTAAACGTAGCTTTCCTTTTTTCACCATTTTTATAAGCATACTATGGGATAATGTTAACAGCTTTCCCTAGTATAGCATTTCATATGGGGGGATCGGGATACAGCTTAATGACTCTTAGGGCCTCATGCACTAAAGGTTCATAAAAAAATCACCGGACCATTTAAATCACCGTTTTTATGAGCGTTGCTATCACGGTATTCAGAAAGCCTTCATTACCTGTCATAGCAAAATTCACAAAACGGGTGATAAGCCGGGTGATCTGATGAACGACCATCTGAAAAGGCCTAACCCGGCGAGTTGTATCTACTGCAGAGATAGCTGCTCTGAGAGAGCCGTCATTCCCTGTGCAAATATCACCCGAAATGTATGTGTCTAAATTTTAATTTTGTTAATAGTTTAGATGAGCAGGGGGGCTCCTGAGCTGACCCCCTACTTCCCGAGATACAGGCCGGTATCTCCTATGCATTTTATTCCCATGGTCACGTTACACGGACATTTAAATGCATAGGAGATACAGGCACCCCATAACGGGGCCTGTATTTTGGGAATTAGGGGGTCCCTGAGGCTATCCGCTATGGTAATGAAGTTTATTGTAAATGCATTTTTATTGCATAGGGTTCATGCCAGGAGTCTCTGGTGCTAATATTAATGGATATCAGCTCCAGAGATTCCCAGCATCTATCATATGCAGGAAAAATGCATTTTTTTCTAAGTCCCATCTCGCCGCTTCTCTGCAGGTTTCAAACATCTTTAAGCCAACTTTTTCTGGTGTGAGGATTTTGTGATAAAATCACCATTCTAGAGCGGTGATAGGCGTTCATAGCCTAATCACTGCTACTAGAATTGCACGAGTTTATGAACATGCCGAAAAGCTGTGATAAGTGGATTATCACCGCTGCCTCAGTGATTTTTTTTATGAGCAAATTTTTTTGAGCGATTCAGGGCCTCATGTACTAAGCGCTGAAAAAGTGCAATCGCCAAGTGTTCCCTATCGGCATGATTTTAGCGATTTGCCCTCGCAGTATTCAGTAAGGGCCGAATCCATGCTGAATCCCTGGCGAATCACTGCGAAAGCAAAACGCAGATGAGCCGGTGATAAAAAAGCCTGGCTCCCGATAACCTGGCGATAGGCCATTTCTGCCGATATGTGTTTGCAGCAGAGAGAGACCCACTGCTCTCTCTGCGCAAACATCGGCAAAATAAAAAGATATCAAAACAACTTTTACTCATAATGTACATGTGCAGGGGGTATCCCAAGCTGAACCGCATTGGTTTCAGGTCCGGGGACCCCCTGCTTCCTGAGATACAGGCCCCTTTATGAGGTGCCGGTATCCCTCTGCATTTAAAGGTCCCGATCACGTGACCGCGGAATGTAAACAAAGCAGAGGGATACCGGCACCCCATAAAGAGGCCTGTATCTCGGGAAGCGGGGGTCCCCGCACCTAAAACCAAAGCGGTTCAGCTCCGGAGACCCTCTGCACATCTACACTATAAGTAAAACACACATATCAAAAAAGAATAATTCCTTACCATAGCGGCTATCCGCTATGGTAATTAAGCAGCCTTAATGTATTTTTAATAATATTGTGCGGGAGCAGGGGGTCCCCTGAACTGAACCACATTGATTTTTGGCTGAGAGACCCCCTGCTTCCTGAGTTTCATGCCCCAGTAAGGGGCATCGGGTGCCAGTGTCGCCGCCATCTTCATAGAGCCCACGTCTCGACTTGGACGCTATAAAGAAGGCGGCGACATTGGAACCGATGCCCCAAACCGGGGCCTGTAACTCGGGAAGCAGGGGGTCCATGAGCCACAAATCAATGCGGTTCAGCTCAAGAGACCCGTAGAACAAAGAAGCAAAAGGCGCACTGCCAGGGAGTCAGGTGGTAAAAAAATAAAATCCATTTATTTCAGAACATATCTGATAAAAAACATCACCCCAGGGGGGGCAACAAACAACCTCCTATGCGTTTTGGACAGGTAGGTCCTTTATCAAGGAGTGTGGAACATATGGCAATAAGGGCATCCTATATACCCCTCACTAAATGAGGCAAAACTAAATCACCTGAAAAAATTGCCTCAGACAACCCCATTGCGCCACTGTCGCTAATCAAACATCCCTCGGTAAGCACAACCCCCTGCTCGCCACGCGCATGCGCACCCACGAGAGGAGCACCTAATGGATCTACTAGAACCCTAAGTTACATGGTAATCTAAAGAGCTCGGCCCAGACCTCACCGCGCATGCGAGTGACGTCACGCGAGGCGCCACCATCACTAGCCCAGCAACGACTGATGGACATTGCCCCCACTCGCCACGCACATGCGCATAGCAGGGAAGGACACTCAATTGGTATGTAAAGGGTTCATAATGACAGAACAATACTCCGTCCCCAAGGTCCGTCCCTAACGGCTACCCATAGGTACAGAGGTGCCGCTCCCAAACCAATCAGAGATTGGAGTAAGTAACACACACTCCCCCCTACTAGGTGCCGCTCCTGACGGCCCTGGATGGTCAGAGAAAGATGAAAAATGAAAGTGTATACCAGCGCTCGTAATATGAATATAACACCCATGTTAAAAAATAATAAAACCTAGGAAATAAAGCGCAAAATACTGTAAACAGTAGGGGCAGGAAACCCTTTTCAATTGCCTCATATTCCACAATGAAAACATGTACAACAACATATATACATCAAAAAATTACTTAACTTTACATAAAAACATATACGTAAATTCCACCCAGAGCAGGGTGATATCCATACAGCCCTTAAACACATTACTCATACAATCAATGAAAAAAATCCATGGATATCACACTGCTCTAGAAATGTATACATCCTCCCTGGAAGATGCAATAGTGAACCTACAATGTAATTAAAAATTAATAATGATAATAAAAACATAATTAATTAATCAATGCAATAAATCAGAATAACTCCTTGTGTTCACTGGTAGTAAGTGAACCTTGTGTGGAAAAAACAGACACAATCATAATGATCTAGACAGTATAAAAGCCAAGATTCAGTCTTAAGCAGAAGCATATACACTCAATTTTATTTAAGTCAAAAAGTGGCTCAAATTCCACTCAATATTCAGACCGCAGGGGGCTCTAGTTTGTAACATGAATATCCAGTAAGCCTCCCTCCAGGCCAAAAGATTGAGCAAATCGCCTTTCCTCTCGTTCAAAAACACCCTTTCAATGCCTCTCACTGTTAATCCTTTTATCCCTCCTTTATCACAAGTTGAAAAATGCTTCGAAACTGGGTGTGAGTAGTCTTATTTTTTAATTAACCTTATGTGTTCTAATATCCTAACCTTTAAGGATCTCGTTGTTCTTCCTACATAATTAATTCCACATTTGCACGTAAGAAGATATATCACGTACTGTGTGTCACAATTAATAAAGGTTTTAATCGGAAATGAACGCCCAGACGAAGCACTTTCAAATTGGACTGAGGGTACCATAAATTGACAGATTTTACATCCTCCACATCTGAAGGACCCTTTTGTAATAAATTTTCTAGTGTTAGTAGGTGTATTCACATAACTTGGAGACACATACTGCACCGACACACTTTATTCGAGCAAATGCCCAGTATGTACCTGGCAGATACCTGGAATGCACCGCTCCTCACCTCTGACAAGCCCCGTTGCGTTTGCCTTCCCAGCCTGGGTTCATGCCTGGCTGATGGGCGGCTGATCTGTTAAATGATAATGATTAGGATTTAATAGGCTGCAATGCTTAGCGTGTCTACCAGATGGCATAAATTCATGAATTGTAATGCAGTATATATATATATATATACTGTGCAGTATTGCAGCCAGCGGGAATAAAATGCTTCAATCCCTGACTGAAAAATACCTCAATGCACTCGGGCAGAAAACAGTCACAAACCTCAATACACCCGGGTATACCCGAATTCGTGGGACTAGCCGAGCTCGAATAAAGTGTGTCGCCACTGTAAGAAGCGATTGTCTTGGCTTTCCGATAAACAAACCACGGACCCTTTGTAATACAATTTTTTAGACCCGTATCTAGTGATAGGATATTCCAATATTTGCGAATAATATTTTGAACTTGATGACTACATTTGTTATATTGTGTAATCATAAGTGGTATATCCTTACCTATGTGGCCTGAATGTCCTTTCTTGTCCCTATTCCTATCTTCTTTAATTGAAACATTGTGTTGAGAAACCCTTCTTTCTGCTGTCTCATCCGTTCTAGAGCCCTCTTTAGCTTGAACATTCAACAAAGTCTCTCTATCAACCCTAGATACCTGATCCAGGGTTCTGGTCACATCTTTAACATTATAACCTCGTTGTTAGAATCGTTGACTCAATTCCCCAGACTGTCTAGAAAAGCCCTCCTCAGTGGAGCAATTTCTCCTCAGTCTGAGGAATTGGCCCTTAGGGATACCTTTAATGACCGTATGGGGATGGCAGCTGTCTGCTCTAAGTAACATATTTTTCGAATTTGGTTTCTAAATGTTTTGGTTTGAATATTTCTTTTGATATCTATGAATAATCGAAGGTCCAGATAGTCAATATGGTGCAAATCATATTTATAAGTGAATTTTAAGTTATTGGTATTAATTAATATAATAAAAAAAGCGTGCAATGTGGCCAAATCCCCTTCCCAAATCATAATGAGGTCATCAATAAACCTCTTGTAGAACGTGATATACTTCCTAAAACTATTAGTGCTCGTAAAAATGAATTGTGATTCCCACCACCCCATAAATAAATTAGCATACACCGGTGCAAAACTTGTGCCCATTGCAGTGCCCTGACATTGTAAATAAAATTTGTGATCAAATAAAAAATAATTGTGAGTGAGTAAAAAATTAATGGCGTCTAAAATAAATGCCATGTGGAATTGATTACTATCTGGACCCCCTATAAAATAACTGACAGCTGCCACCCCCTGGTCATGCGTAATCACAGAATACAGTGATGTAACATCTAGAGTTACCCACCAAGATTGGGCTCCCCATTTTACAGGTTTTAATTTATTAATCAGATCCCCTGAGTCCAACAAGAAGGATGGTAAACCTCTAACAAATGGTTGCAGATACTGATCGATATATTTAGATAGACCATCTCCCAAAGATCCAATAGACGAAACGATTGGTCTCCCCGGAGGGTCGACCAATGTCTTATGGACCTTTGGGAGATGGTAGAAGACAGGAATAGTAGGATTGGGATTCCACAAGAACACTCTTTCAATTTTATTCAAGACTTGAGTGATTTCACCCATCTCTATAAGTTCCTTATACACTTTAAGGAACCCTTCCGTGGGGTCACCTGGTAGTACAGAGTAGGTAGAGACATCCCCAAGTTGCCGGTAGGCTTCCTTGAGGTTGGCAGCCCTACTCTGCACCACCACCGCACCCCCCTTGTCCGTATGTTTAATTACAATCATGGAATTTTTTTTGCAAGGACAACAGTGCCTGTTTTTCTCCTCTGTTCAAATTATGATTCGCCGTATATGAACATGAAAAGCCGTCTGCCAAAATACGTAAGTCCCTTATTACCAAATTCTCAAAAGTAGTTAAAAACGGACCTTTGGCAAACTGGGGATAAAAGTTTGAGACCTTTTTAAGGCTGGACTTCCATGAGCTAAATTCTGGGATCAGTGTCCCCATAAGATTTTCACTTTGATCTCCTAATAATTCTTCAAGATCCAACAGATCCTGGTGGTCACATGCCTCCCTAAAGGCTAACACAGATGGCCCCATTGCCTCCGATGCAATAGGTATATTTGATTAATATCAATGGGATCCGGTCCTTCAATGGATGTAGATGAATTATCAACAATGTTCATTATTCCGCCCCCCTCCTCCATAGTTGAAGCTAGGGCGCGTTTCTGAAAAAAAGACTTTAAGGTTAATTTACGTACAAATTTATGAACGTCTATGACTGTATTGAATAAATCAAAGTCCATTGTTGGTGCATATTTTAGCCCTCTCTTAAGTAAAGAGAGTTCCGGGATAGATAACTCATAACCTGAAATATTAATAACATCTGTGTCTTGACTATCAATCACTTCTTCCTCTTGGCTGATCGTCTGCCCCTTCTCTTCTTCTTTCCTCTTCTGGTTCTTTTTGATTTTTTTGGAAGAGCGGGAAGTTTTTTTCCTGCTGCTGTTTTGTTGATTTCTGATGATCCTCTCTCGTCTCGTGATAAGACTTATCATAATCTGCTGCAAACGACCTTTGTCCAGAGGAATGTCCTGATTCATAGGATTGATGTCCCAATCTGTCTGTCTGTGGAAAGGAAACTGAATGGGATAAATTTTCGACATCTGAGAGATCCGAGTCCCCACTGGGTTGATCATGACTCCTCCTTTTTAGTATAGATTTACGGGGTGTAGACCTCATTATGTTATCCCTCTGTTGGTAACTTTTTTGGGAACCTTGGGAAACTCGTTCACGAGTGGGATTTGGACGCTGCCAATTATATATCTGCTTCTTCTCGTAATCCATACGATCCCTCTCGTATTTACTTTGCTTCTTGGCCATTATGTCATCTTCTGCTTTAAGGACTGTCTCTGATAGAATTTTGTCATAATGTCTAAAACCCTCTAAATCTTGTAATTGCTGTAATTGATTTTGAAGTTCTTTTATCTGACTGAAGACTTTTTCTTTCATTCACCTTTTGTTCCACAATAAGCTCCATTCATTTGAAAGAGCACTGGTTTAGCGTAGCAATCCAGTCTTGTTCAAATTGTGGAGTTGAAAATCCAAAGGTTGGGGTTTTCTTAACTCTTAAACCCCTAGGTATACGTTAATTCAAAATATAATTTTCAAGGGAGATAATTTCCCACCATGCTCTAATATTCAGAATCAGTAATCTCTCAAGTCTCTGGAAATGAGTTTTTAAATCTGTTATATCATTAGTCTCTATATCCACTGTGCGTTCAAAAACTTGTAAAGCTCTCTTTTTTCTTTTTGTGTCATCAAAACAGTTAAAAGCATACATTGTAGGTTCATCATGTATTGCCTCGCCCTCTTCAGTATCTGACATAATAGATTTTAAATAGTCGTAATTTCACGTGAAGAAATGGCAAACAAATATATCAGTGTCCTGAAAAAATGGGTTAAAAGCAAACCCTTTAAGGGATTCTTTCCATCTCCTTCAATTGAAGAAAAACAAATACACACACCTGCTCCCTTTTTTCTCACAATCTTGATAGTAGATAAAGCAGTGTTCTAGAATGAGCAAACCCCACAGAAAGTGTAAACACTTGAGTATACAGGGATAGCTGCTATCCCTGGCAGCTCAGGAGACCCCCTGCTCCCGCACAATATTATTAAAATACATTAATGCTGCTTCATTACCATAGCGGATAGCCGGATGTCTGGGAGCCCCGGGTCAGACGCACAAATGTATGCGGGGCCTCGGGTGGTTCCCACGGCTGGGCACTACGGGTCCGCGGTGCCCCCACAGATGTGGGGCCACCGGTTCTTCCCCGCACACTACGGGTCCACGGTGCCCCCACAGATGTGGGGCCACCAGTTCTTCCCCGCAGGTGTCCCCCATGGACCCACCAGCCTGATACCCGTGAGATACCCGAGGATACCGCAGGTGGTCTCTAGAGGTCTCACGCAGAACCAAAAGGAATAAACCCTGAATGTAAAATAAATAAACATTTAAATAAACATAAATACATTCAATACATCAATCCTCCCCCCCCCCCCAACACACACAGTACAATAATGTGCCAAATAACTATTATCCAGATAGGGATAATAGATTATTTGCCCATTATTAAACACATTAACTAGCATATTAAAATAAATAAAGTACTACTGACCTCATCAATAAGAAGCCCCCATCGACAGCACAATCCTTGTCCTCCATTGCCCACAAAATACATAGCCAATACATTGCAATAACATTCAGATATCAATTGACCCCTTAATCAGCTTATCGGATAATAACCGCAAAGGTATTGTATTGTATGTCTTTATTTATATAACGCCATAAATGTACATAGCGCTTCAAAGTAGTAATACATATCATATAAATAACAAATAATATAAATAACAGATCATGGGAATAAGTGCTTCAGACATACCGTAAAAGTAACATTAAGGAAGGAGTCCCTGCTCCGAGGAGCTTACAATCTAATTTGTAGGTAGGGAGAACGTACAGAGACAGTAGGAGGGAATACTAGTAAGTGTGTCTGCAGGGGGCCAAGCTTTATGTGTCATGTGTCCATGATTATCTAGTGCTACTCAAATGTTTCTTTAAGCAGATGTGTCTTAAGGTGAGTCTTAAAGGTGGATAGCGAGGGGGCTAGACGGGTATTGAGGGGAAGGGCATTCCAGAGGTGTGGGGCAGAAAGTGAGAAAGGTTTAAGGTAGGAGAGAGCTTTAGATACAAAGGGGGTAGAAAGAAGACATCCTTGTGAAGAACGCAAGAGTCGGGATGGTGCATAGCGAGAAATTAGGGCTGAGATGTAAGGAGGGGCAGAAGAATGTAAAGCTTTAAAAGTGAGCAGGAGAATTGAGTGTGAGATACATGATTTAATCGGAAGCCAGGAGAGGGATTTCAGGAGGGGAGATGCGGAGACAGATTTAGGAAAGAGTAGAGTGATTCTGGCAGCAGCGTTTAGGATAGATTGTAGGGGAGACAGGTGAGAGGTAGGAAGGCTGGACAGCAGGAGGTTGCAGTAATCGAGACGTGAGAGAATGAGGGCCTGAGTCAGAGTTTTAGCAGTTGAGTAACAGAGGAAAGGGCGTATCTTTGTGATATTGCGGAGGAGAAAGCGACAAGTTTTAGAAACGTTTTGAATATGAGAGGAGAATGAGAGTGAGGAATCAAGTGTAACCCCTAGGCAGCATGCGTGGGCTACTGGGTGAATGATCGTATTTCCAATAGCAATGTGGAAGGAAGTAGTAGGGCCAGGTTTGGGAGGAAGTATAAGGAGCTCTGTTTTTGCCATGTTAAGTTTCAGTCGGCGGATGGCTATCCAGGATGATATTCCAGAGAGGCATTCAGAAACTTTGGTCTGTATAGCAGGTGTAAGGTCAGGGGTTGAAAGGTAAATTTGTATGTCGTCAGCATAGAGGTGATATTTAAACCCAAAAGATGTGATTAGGTCACCTAGAGAGAGTGTGTAGAGAGAAAAGAGAAGGGGTCCCAGGACAGAGCCCTGGGGTACCCCCACAGAGAGATCAATAGAGGAGGAGGAGGTGTTAGCAAAAGAGACACTGAAGGTACGATGGGAGAGGTAAGAGGAGATCCAGGATAAAGCTTTGTTCCGAATACAAGAGTATGGAGAATGTGAAGGAGAAGAGGGTGGTCCACGGTGTCGAATGCTGCAGAGAGGTCGAGTAATATGAGCAGAGTGTAATGACCTCTGTCTTTGGCAGTGTGGAGGTTGTCAGTTATTTTAGTGAGGGCTGTTTCAGTAGAGTGAGCAGTGCGGAAGCCAGATTGTAGAGGGTCTAGGACAGACTAGGTGTTGAGAAAGTGTAGCAATCGAGAGAATACAAGACGTTCAAGGAGTTTGGAGGCAAAAGGCAGGAGGGAGACAGGTCGATAGTTAGAAGGACAGGTAGGGTCAAGCTTGCTGTTTTTGAGTAATGGTATGACTGTTGCATGCTTGAAGGATGATGGAAAGGTACCAGAGTAGAGGGAAGAGTTAAAGATCTGTGTGAGCATAGGGATTATAGAAGGAGCAAGAGGTTTTAGGAGATGGGAGGGAATGGGATCAAGAGGGCAAGTGGTAGAGGGGGAAGAGGAGATCAGCAGTGACACATCATCCTCCGAGATAGCGGAAAAAGAGTCAAGAAAGGCAGGAGGAGAGTTGGGAAGCATTGTGGGATGGGAGGAGGCAACAGATGGGATGTTCTGCCTTATGGACTCCACCTTTTCCTTAAAAAAGTCAGCAAAGTCCTCAGGTGAGATGGAGGAAGAAGAGGAGGCAGCTGAGGGTGGTCTGAGTAGAGAGTCAAAGACAGAAAAGAGACGGCGTGGGTTAGACTTGTGTGTGTTAATTAGTGATGAAAAGTAGGTTTGTTTAGCTTGAGAGAGGGCAGAGTTGAAACAGGATAGCATAAATTTGTAGTGAATGAAGTCTGCGAGCGTATGAGATTTCCTCCAGAGGCGTTCAGAGGAACGAGTGGATGAACGCAGCATGCGTGTGTGGGAGTTTTGCCAGGGTCTGGGGTTAGAAGGGCGAGGACAGCAGAGAGAAAGCGGGGCATGAAGATCAAGAGAGGAAGATAAGGCAGAGTTCTAGTTCCTGACCAGGTTCTCAGGGTCTGAAGCAGAACTGAGAGAGGAGAGGGAGGAGCGTAAAGTGGAAACAAGAGCTGGTAGGTTAATAGAGCGCAGGTTTCTGCAAAAACGAGGGCGAGATGGAGATGGAGATGGAGAGAAGCGAGAGAGAGAAAATGAGATGAGGTGATGGTCAGAGAGAGGAAAAGGGGAGATGGAGAAGTCGGAGAGAGAAGTTTTTAGTGAAAACCAGGTATAGGTAGTGTCCATCCTTGTGGGTGCTGGCTTCAGTCCACTGTTGAAGGCCAAAAGAAGAGGTTAGAGAAAGAAAGCGGGAAGCCCAATAGAGAGAGGGGTCATCAATGTGGCAATTGAAGTCCCCAAGGAGAAGAACAGGGGAGTCTGAGGAGAGAAAGAAAGAGAGCCAGGATTCAAAGTGAGAGAGAAAGGCAGAAGGGGGATGAGTAGAGGAAGGTGGATGATAGATGACTGCCACATGGACCGGGTGAGGAGAGAAGATCTGGACTGTGTGAACCTCAAAGGAGGGAAAAGCAAGAGAGGGTGGAATAGAAACTGTTCGGTAGCGGCAGAGAGAGGAGAGCAGGAGCCCCACGCCGGCACCCCTGCCACCAAGGCGCAGAGTGTGGGAGAAGGAAAGGCCACCATAGGAGAGGGCAGCTTCCAGAGCAGAGTCAGTCTGAGTGAGCCAGGTCTCAGTTATGGCAAATAGGAGCAGGGAGTGAGAGAGAAAGAAGTCATGCACAGAGAGGAACTTGTTAGAAAGGGAGCGAGCATTCCAAAGGGCACAGGAGAAAGGGAGAGAGGAGGGAGGGTGGCAGGGGATGGGTATGAGGTTGGAGGGGTTAAAACCAGAAGGAGTAGAAGTTGCATGTGGAAGGCGAGGACGAGAGCAAGTAGAAATAAGGCAGGGACCAGGATTGGGAGAGATATACCCAGAAGCAAGGAGGAGAAGCATGGACAGAAAGAGAATGTGTGAGGATGATTTGTAGGGGTGTGTTTTAGTGCAGGAGGTATAGCTTTGTGGTGAAAGAGGGCGCAGGTAAGAGAGGAGTTCATGTGAACTGAGAAGTGGTGAAGTAAGGAGAGATGGCGAAATATGAATAGAGATAGAGACATGATGAGGCTGGTGGAAGGAAGTGCATAATTTGAAAATAAGTGAGGTTACAGCAAATATAAAAAGTAAACGCGGCATCACAGCAATAGTAATGTGTTGAGATGTGCAGTCTGGTAATGAAGGGGTTAAGCCACCCTGGCCCGATACACACCCTTCACCCATTAATTTGTACAGTGGCTTCCTCATGCAACTATATATATACACACATATATATATATATATACATATATATATATATATATATATATATATATAATAGTATACATTACCGCATAGCAGCAAAAAGGGAGACAGCACTCAGGTGAATGAAAATAAATGTATTAAGTATAGCACATAACTCCAACGTTTCGATCCCACAAGGGGATCTTCCTCAGAGTGGTGCAACAGACACAGGACAGTGAGTGACTTATAAACCCCAACACCCAAGTGACATAAACATCTCCACATCATCAGAAAGCATCATCATCGGGCGACAAAACAGCTGTGTATAATACAATTTAATTAGATCATGCTCCAACTCCATGTCTGTACAGTAGAGGCAACTCTTATTCTAACAAAAACCAGTGGCAATTCCCCAAAAGACCCAGGAAACACCCAGGTACATTCTGAATACATGCCTTAAACTTTCCTTAAACTAGCACCAGCATTTCTGCATTGATTAATGGCCTGTCAGATTAACAGCGGGGGTCCCTGGCAGTCCCATTCAAACTGAATGGGACTGCCAGGGATCCCTGCTGGGTTAATCCTATGGGTCGTTAGTCAATGCAGAAATGCCTTAAACGTGCCTCAAACTAGCCCAGAACATACCCAGCACATACACAGCACATACCCAGAATGTAACCCTGCTAGTTTACAGCAAATGTTAGAATAAACGTTGCTTCTACTGTACTCCTATTGGGGAATCCAAGTCACATGATCAAACCAAAGCTGTCAGTGTGATTGCATGTAAACAAACTGATGCTGCATCAGCAGGCCTGGTTGTCAAGGCAACCACATGTGTGCTCAACTCTTTAAAGGCAGCAGACACCAGTGGTTGTCATGTGTACTGCACGTGTACAGATACACCACTGCAAATATGTACAGTATGTGCTGTAGCAGTGATGAATTTACTTCTAAAAAGCACCTAAGAATAACAGATACTGGCATGCTTATATCAGTAGAAACCTATGACAGATGGAACCCACTGTAATCCCAGTCGGGTAACCCATAATAAACCTGTCGGCGTCACATGCTGCATGGATATACATAGGTTGCTAGTTAACCCCTAGTATACCAGTACTGCTGAAGGCACAAAGTGCGATCAAATAAAGGAACATGCTGTCTGTAGAACTACATAAATATACAATATACGGACCTGCAAAAATGTGTAATAAAGAACACCCAATACACAGTGCGGGTAAAGTGAAGAGAACCGGGAGGGGAAAATAAAATCAATGGAAGAAGCTGAACGACAAGAATATACAAGCTGTAGTAAAATATACTGTATAATAAATGCATTTTAAACTAATCATTTTGAACTACGCTGATCCATGTACACATACAGTTGATGTTGAACAGTAATAATTACAAAAAATTACAAAAAACAACCCAAGTTCATGTCCTCATTCAGGCCTTTGGGGGCCATAGAATCCAGTCTGTGAATCATCCTCGTCTCAAGCTGGAGCAAAAGCCTGTGTCTATTTCCTCCCCTGGCTGGAGTATGGGCTTGTACAACGGGCATACAACGAAAGGTTGCCAAGCTGTGCTGTTTAAGCTTAAAGTGCCTTGCCACTGGTAACAGCTTAAGATCATCAGAATTGGTGGGGTCAGCAAGGGCCTTGCGTATTGTGGAACGATGCATTGCTATTCGTTCCTTAAGCATACGCGATGTCTTGCCCACGTAAACAAGCCCACAGGGGCATTTTATAATGTACTGTAGACTACAAATTTTGAGTCACAATTGAGAAAATTCACAATTTTCATTGGATAACCTTTATGCGGATGCATAAAAGTGTTGCCCAGCATTAAATACTGGCAATTTACACAACCTCTACACTTGTGCACCCCCGGAGCCTTTGTGAGCCAGGTCGTTGTCGCTGCATATTTATCCACTGGGTCCGCCTTTATGAGGTAATCCCCCACATTCCGACCCCGCCGATAGCAAAAGAGGGGTGGGGACTCAAAATGTTTTCCGATACGTTTATCATTCGCCAAAATGTGCCAGTTTTGCTTTATACTGCGTTGTATCTGGCTTGATGCAGTACTATATGTTGTTACTATATGAAACTGATCATTTTCCTTGGTTGTCACCGTAGGTTTCAGTAGATCACCCCTTGATGGTAAACGTGCTTTGGCTAATGCTTGATCAATTTCTGTCCGATCGTAGCCCCTCTCTCTGAAGCGATATGTCATTTTCTGTAAAGCTGCTTCAACATGTGTAGGATCGCTTGTAATTCTCCGTACCCGGAGCATTTGTGAAAAGGGGAGTCCCCTCTTGAGAGGGGGAGGGTGATGACTCTGAGCGTCTAAGAGAGCATTCTTATCTGTGTCCTTGGTATGTATTCTAGTACACAATACATTATTTTCCTTGTATACCACGGTATCCAGGAACACTATATTAGTGGCACTGTACTGGTACGTGAAGCGTATGTTTGATGGTATGAGATTCACATAATGAATAAATTCCAACAGATCATGTTCGCCCCCACACCACAGGAGGAACACATCATCGATGAATCTAGCATAATATAAAATAGACTCAGCGTGTGGAGCATCATGTAGAAGGTGTGTCTGCTCATATGTGTCCATATAGATATTTGCATAAGATGGGGCAATATTAGACCCCATAGCAGTTCCCATGAGTTGGAGATAGTACGTCTGTTCGAATCTGAAGTAATTCTTATGTAATATAAGATCTATGAGAGTCATAAGGAACTCTGATGGAGGACCATCTCCTCGGCCGGTACTGTGTAGATGGCTCCTGACAGCTTCCATCCCCTCCTGGTGGGGGATGTTAGTGTACAAGCTTGACACGTCAAGTGTCACAAGCAAGACATCTGTTAAATCCAATGATAGTGCTGACAGTTTATAGTGCAGACAGTCCGTAGTATCTTTAATATATGATGACATCTGTAGGACCATAGGCTGTAGGTGAAAATCAACAAACTGTGACAGTGGGTGGCATAGTGATGACCGCGCCGAGATTATTGGTCTACCCGGCGGTGCTATGAGAGACTTATGTACCTTAGGCAAGGTGTAGAGTACGGGCATAATCGGAAAGTCAGTGGTCAAAAATTTAGCCAAATCCTCTGAGATCCAGCCATTATTTAGTCCCATTGTGATAATTGAATCCACCTCACGCTTATATACCGCTGTAGGATCTGCGGTTAGCTTTTTATAATGGTCCTGGTGGGCGAGTTGACCCAGAATCTCATTGCGGTAACCTCTATCAGAGTTCCTTATGACTCTCATAGATCTTATTTTGCTATCGGCGGGGTCGGAATGTGGGGGATTACCTCATAAAGGCGGACCCAGTGGATAAATATGCAGCGAAAACGACCTGGCTCACAAAGGCTCCGGGGGTGCACAAGTGTAGAGGTTGTGTAAATTGCCAGTATTTAATGCTGGGCAACACTTTTATGCATCCGCATAAAGGTTATCCAATGAAAATTGTGGATTTTCTCAATTGTGACTCAAAATTTGTAGTCTACAGTACATTATAAAATGCCCCTGTGGGCTTGTTTACGTGGGCAAGACATCGCGTATGCTTAAGGAACGAATAGCAATGCATCGTTCCACAATACGCAAGGCCCTTGCTGACCCCACCAATTCTGATGATCTTAAGCTGTTACCAGTGGCAAGGCACTTTAAGCTTAAACAGCACAGCTTGGCAACCTTTCGTTGTATGCCCGTTGTACAAGCCCATACTCCAGCCAGGGGAGAAAATAGACACAGGCTTTTGCTCCAGCTTGAGACGAGGATGATTCACAGACTGGATTCTATGGCCCCCAAAGGCCTGAATGAGGACATGAACTTGGGTTGTTTTTTGTAATTTTTTGTAATTATTACTTTTCAACATCAACTGTATGTGTACATGGATCAGCGTAGTTCAAAATGATTAGTTTAAAATGCATTTATTATACAGTATATTTTACTACAGCTTGTATATTCTTGTCGTTCAGCTTCTTCCATTGATTTTATTTTCCCCTCCCGGTTCTCTTCACTTTACCCACACTGTGTATTGGGTGTTCTTTATTCCACATTTTTGCAGGTCCGTATATTGTATATTTATGTAGTTCTACAGACAGCATGTTCCTTTATTTGATCGCACTTTGTGCCTTCAGCAGTACTGGTATACTAGGGGTTAACTAGCAACCTATATCCATGCAGCATGTGACGCCGACAGGTTTATTATGGGTTACCCGACTGGGATTACAGTGGGTTCCATCTGTCATAGGTTTCTACTGATATAAGCATGCCAGTATCTGTTATTCTTAGGTGCTGTTTAGAAGTAAATTCATCACTGCTACAGCACATACACATTTGCAGTGGTGTATCTGTACACGTGCAGTACACATGACAACCACTGGTGTCTGCTGCCTTTAAAGAGTTGAGCACACATGTGGTTGCCTTGACAACCGGGACTGCTGATGCAGCATCAGTTTGTTTACATGCAATCACACTGACAGCTTGGGTTTGATCATGTGACTTGGATTCCCCAATAGGAGTACAGACATGGAGTTGTAGCATGATCTAATTAAATTGTATTATACAAAGCTGTTTTGTCGCCCGATGATGATGCTTTCTGATGATGTGGAGATGTTTATGTCACTTGGGTGTTGGGGTATATAAGTCACTCACTGTCCTGTGTCTGTTGCACCACCCTGAGGAAGATCACCCTGTGGGATCGAAACGTTGGAGTTATGTGCTGTACTTAATACATTTATTTTCATTCACCTGAGTGCTGTCTCCCTTTTTGCTGCTATGCGGTAATGTATACTTTTATTATTTCTATGGGACATGCACCTATTCATTATTGAATTTCTATTGGAGTGCCAGTGATTTTTTTATCATATATATATATATATATATATACAGTGGCGACAAAACTTTTTTCTTACTTGGCTAGCTCCGCGAATTTCGGAATATCCCAGTGATGTGCGGTTTTGTATAGTTTTCGCCCGGGATGTATTGCGTTATTTTCGCGGCTGTGATTTAAGCATTTTATTCCCGCTGGCTGCAATACTACAATGCCGTGTAAAAATGCATGGGGGCGTTTGCGAGCTGTTGTCTTTGAAGCCGAGAAATTCATGAATTGTAATGCAGTATATACTGTATATATACAGTATATACTGTATAACAGCAACCCCTATAACCCCTAACATACACATACAGTACTGTATATGCACATCATTGATAATATAGGCCGTCCCCTGGCGAGATGTGTTTGCAGCAGAGAGAGAACCGCTGCTCTCTCTGCGCAAAAATCGGCACATTAAAAATTATTTAAAATACATTTTTAATTCATAGTGTAGATGTGCAGGAGGTCTCCTAAGATGAACCGCGTTGGTTTCAGGTCCGGGGACCCCCTGCTTCCCGAGATACAGGCCCCTTTATGAGGTGCCGGTATCCCTCTGCATTTAAAGGTCCCGATCACGTGACCGCGGCATGTAAACAAAGCAGAGGGATACCGGCACCCCCTAAAAGGGCCTGTATCTCGGGAAGCAGGGGGTCCCCGGACCTAAAACCAAAATGTTTCTGCTCCGGAGACCCTCTGCACATGTACAGTATAAATAAAACACATATATAAATAAACACTCGTTCCTTACCTTAGCGGCTATGTGCTATTGTAACGAAGCAGCATTTCTGAATTTTAATAATATTGTACAGTGAGCAGGGGGTTCCCTGAGCCAGAAATTAATGCTCAGGGGACCCCCTGCTCCTGCACAATATTATTAAAAATACAGAAATGCTGCTTCATTACCATAGCTGATAGCCGCTAAGGCAATGAAGGGGTTAACCCACCGTGCCTGCATTATTGTGGGTAGCGGGGGTGGGTGAAGGGGGTATTTGGCCCTTGGTGTGAGTTTAGGACTTGCGGGGGGGTTGCGGGTGCACTTAACCCCTTCACGACCGTAGCAGTTAATACCGCTACGGTCATGAAGGGGTTAACCCCTACCGCTACCCCCCGCAAGCCCTAAACAACCACCGTTGGGGCTAATACCCCCTTCACCCACCCCCGCTACCCACAATAAAAAAAACTCACACACAGCAGCCGCCCAAAAAATAAATAAATAAATCTAAATAAATAAATAAATAAATGAATATAAATAAATACATTTAAAATACATTTTTATTCATAGTGTAGATGTGCAGGGGGTCTCCGGAGCTGAACCGCATTGGTTTCAGGTCCGGGGACACCCTGCTCCCCGAGATACAGCCCCCTTTATGAGGTGCCGGTATCCCTCTGCATTTACAGGTCCCGGTCACGTGACCGCGGCCTGTAAACCAAGCAGAGGATAACCGGCACCCCCTAAAGGGGCCTGTATCTCGGGGAGCAGGGGGTCCCCAGACCTAAAACCAAAACGTTTCTGCTCCGGAGACCCTCTGCACATCTACAGTATGAATAAAACACACACATCAATAAAGAATCGTTCTTTACCTTTGCAGCTATGTGCTATGGTAATGAAGCAGCATTTCTGTATTTTTAATAATATTGTACAGTGAGCAGGGGGTTCCCTGAGCCAGAAAGTAATGCTCAGGGGACCCCCTGCTCCTGCACAATATTATTAAAAATACAGAAATGCTGCTTCATTATCATAGCTGATAGCCGCTAAGGCAATGAAGGGTTAAGGCAGAATAAACAATAAATACATTAAATACTTGACTGTAATCTGCGTAAGACCCTCTCCCCCTATTGTGTGTGTTAAACTTCCCTGCCTTGACTAATCTATGTAAAAAACCCTCCCCCTATTGTGTGTTAAACTTCCCTGCCTTGACTGTAATCTATGTAAAAAACCCTCCCCCTATTGTGTCTGCTAAACTTCCCTGCTTTGACTAATCTGTGTAAGCCCCCCTCCCCCTATTGTGTCGGTTAAATCTCCCTGCCTGTGTTTCTGTGAGTGCAGTGTACTGTATGTAAATGTGAGGAGGGGGAGGGGGAACCCGTGTAAATAACCACACCCACACCCACTACCCATTACGCACCTGCACATGGCCCCTCCGCTGCTGCAAAACAGAGACAAAAATTAAAACTTACAAAGTAATGTCCCCTAACCCCTTAATCACCATAGCGGTTTTTAACCGCTACAGTCATTAAGGGGTTAACCCACCCTCACCCACCACTCGGGATGCCTACATACCCTCCCACACTAACCCCCCCGTGAGGCCTAACCACCCTCACCCAGTACCCACAAGGGAGGCCTACCCACATACCGTTGGGGATACACCCCCCACCCCCACCCCCAGTACCCACAATAAAAAAAACACAGTGACCCACAATAAACATCATTATATTTATTAAATACATTACTCACCCCCTGTGCCCCCCCATAAATACAAGATTTATCCTTTTACAAACAGGGTTCATAACGCAGCCCCACGCGAGTCCCCGGTGGGCTGGCGGGGCACCTGGACAGACCTACAGGGTACCAGCCGCCCTTTTTAAATAGGTTCTGGAGGCCTGCTGGTGGGTCCCGCTAGCACCATGGCCCCCAGGTGGTCTCCTTGGGTCACCGTGGGCCACAATTAGGTCCCCACGTTAGGCCCAAGGATGTCTGGGAGCCCCGGGTCAGACCCACAGGTGTCTGCGGGGCCTCTGGGTGGTTCCCACAGGGGTCTGGGGAACTCACGGGTGCTCACTACAGGTCCGCGGTGCCCCCACAGAAGTGGGACCACACATAATTATCCCCACACCTACGGGTCGGCGGTGCCCCCACATAAGTGGGACCACACAGCTTCATCCCCGCAGACTACAGGTCGGCGGTGCCCCCACAGATGTGAAGCCACCTCTTCAACCCCGCATGTGTCACCCATGGAACCACCAGCCTGATACCCGTGGGATACCCGAGGACAGGTGGTCTCCAGAGGTCCCACGCGGAACCACGGAACAAACCCTGAATGAAAAAAAAATAAACCTGGCCTATACATTCAATATATACACCCCCCCCCAACACCTACAGTACAATAATGTGCAAAATAACTATTATCCAGATATGGATAATAGATTAATTGCCCATTATTAAAAACATTAACTAGCATATTAAAATAAATAAAGTACTACTGCCCTCATCAATACGAAGTGTCCGTCGCCAGCAACATCCTTGTCTTGCCCACAAAATACATAGCCAATACAAAGCCAATACATTGCAATAACCCCTTAAACACCTTATCAGATAATAACCGCAAAGGTAATTAAGGGGTTAACCCACCCTTCACCCATGAATTTGTACAGTTGCTTCATCATGCAACTATATATACAGTATATATATATATATATATATATATATATATATATATATATATATATATATATATATATATATATATATACACAGAGATATATATATATATATATACAGATATATATATATATATATATATATATATATATATATATATATGTATATATATATATATATATATATGTATATATATATATATATATATATATATATATATATATATATATATATATATATATATATATAAAAGTATACATTACCGCATAGCAGCAAAAAGGGAGACAGCACTCAGGTGAATGAAAATAAATGTATTAAATACAGCACATAACTCCAACGTTTCGATCCCACAGGGGGATCTTCCTCAGGGTGGTGCAACAGACACAGGACAGTGAGTGACTTATATACCCCAACACCCAAGTGACATAAACATCTCCACATCATCAGAAAGCATCATCATCGGGCGACAAAACAGCTGTGCATAATACAATTTAATTAGATCATGCTCCAACTCCATGTCTGTACTCCTATTGGGGAATCCAAGTCACATGATCAAACCCAAGCTGTCAGTGTCATTGCATGTAAACAAACTGATGCTGCATCAGCAGGCCCGGTTTTCAAGGCAACAACATGTGTGCTCAACTCTTTAAAGGCAGCAGACACCGGTGGTTGTCATGTGTACTGCACGTGTATAGATACACCACTGCAAATGTGTATGTGCTGTAGCAGTGATGAATTTACTTCTAAACAGCACCTAAGAATAACAGATACTGGCATGCGTATATCAGTAGAATCCTATGACAGATAGAACCCGCTGTAATCCCAGTCGGGTAACCCATAATAAACCTGTCGGCGTCACATGCTGCATGGATATACATAGGTTGCTAGTTAACCCCTAGTATACCAGTACTGCTAGAGACACAAAGTGCGATCAAATAAAGGAACATACTGTCTGTAGAACTACATAAATATACAATATACGGACCTGCAAAAATGTGGAATAAAGAACACCCAATACACAGTGAGGGTAAAGTGAAGAGAACCGGGAGGGGAAAATAAAATCAATGGAAGAAGCTGAACGACAAGAATATACAAGCTGTAGTAAAATATACTGTATAATAAATGCCTTTTAAACTAATCATTTTGAACTACGCTGATCCATGTATACTGTACATACAGTTGATGTTGAACAGTCATAATTACAAAAAATTACAAAAAATTACAAAAAACAACCCAAGTTCATGTCCTCATTCAGGCCTTTGGGGGCCATAGAATCCAGTCTGTGAATCATCCTCGCCTCAAGCTGGAGCAAAAGCCTGTGTCTATTTCCTCCCCTGGTTGGAGTATGGGCTTGTACAACGGGCATACAACGAAAGGTGGCTAAGCTGTGCTGTTTAAGCTTAAAGTGCCTTGCCACTGGTAACAGCTTAAGATCATCAGAATTGGTGGGGTCAGCAAGGGCCTTGCGTATTGTGGAACGATGCATTGCTATTCGTTCCTTAAGCATACGCGATGTCTTGCCCACGTAAAGAAGCCCACAGGGGCATTTGATAATGTAGACTACAAATTTTGAGTCACAATTGAGAAAATCCACAATTTTAATTGGATAACCTTTATGCGGATGCATAAAAGTGTTGCCCAGCATTAAATACTGGCAATTTACACAACCTCTACACTTGTGCACCCCCGGAGCTTTTGTTAGCCAGGTCGTTTTCGCTGCATATTTATCCACTGGGTCCGCCTTTATGAGGTAATCCCCCACATTCCGACCCCGCCGATAGCAAAAGAGGGGTGGGGACTCAAAATGTTTTCCGATACGTTTATCATTCGCCAAAATGTGCCAGTTTTGCTTTATACTGCGTTGTATCTGGCTTGAGGCAGTACTATATGTTGTTACTATGTGAAACCGATCATTTTCAATGGTTGTCACCGTAGGTTTCAGTAGATCACCCCTTGTTGGTAAACGTGCTTTGGCTAATGCTTGATCAATTTCTGTCCGATCGTAGCCCCTCTCTCTGAAGCGATCTGCCATTTTCTGTAAAGCTGCTTCAACATGCGTAGGATCGCTTGTAATTCTCCGTACCCGGAGCATTTGTGAAAAGGGGAGTCCCCTCTTTAGAGGGGGAGGGTGATGACTCTGAGCGTCTAAGAGAGTATTCTTATCTGTGTCCTTTGTATGTATTCTAGTACACAATACATTATTTTCCTTGTATACCACGGTATCCAGGAATACTATATTAGTGGCACTGTACTGGTACGTGAAGCGTATGTTTGATGGTATGAGATTCACATAATGAATAAATTCCAACAGATCATGTTCGCCCCCACCCCACAGGAGGAACACATCATCGATGAATCTAGCATAATATAAAATAGACTCAGCGTGTGGAGAATCATGTAGAAGGTGTGTCTGCTCATATGTGTCCATATAGATATTCGCATAAGATGGGGCCATATTAGACCCCATAGCAGTTCCCATGAGTTGGAGATAGTACGTCCGTTCGAATCTGAAGTAATTCTTATGTAATATAAGATCTATGAGAGTCATAAGGAACTCTGATGGAGGACCATCTCCTCGGCCGGTACTGTGTAGATGGCTCCTGACAGCTTCCATCCCCTCCTGGTGGGGGATGTTAGTGTACAAGCTTGACACGTCAAGTGTCACAAGCAGGACATCTGTTAAATCCAATGTTAGTGCTGACAGTTTAGTTATGAAGTCCGTAGTATCTTTAATATATGATGACATCTGTAGGACCATAGGTTGTAGGTGAAAATCAACAAACTGTGACAGTGGGTGGCATAGTGATGACCGCGCCGAGATTATTGGTCTACCCGGCGGTGCTATGAGAGATTTATGTACCTTAGGCAAGGTGTAGAGTACAGGCATAATCGGAAAGTCAGTGGTCAAGAATTTAGCCAAATCCTCTGAGATCCAGCCATTATTTAGTCCCATTGTGATAATTGAATCCACCTCACGCTTATATACCGCTGTAGGATCTGCGGTTAGCTTTTTATAATGGTCCTGGTGGGCGAGTTGACCCAGAATCTCATTGCGGTAATAGGAGTATGGCATTATTACAATGCCTCCCCCTTTGTCCGCAGGCTTGATGATAATTTCCCTTCTGTTGTTAAGGGATCTTAATGCCAGACGCTCACTCTTGGTGAGATTGTGATAGCTAATCTGACGGTTCATAACTCGTGGTTTAGTATTTGATTCAACCAGTCCCATGAAGGTGGAAATGCTATGATTAGTAATCTGCGGATCAAAAACACTTCTGGGTCTGAATTTCTTAGTATCCGAATAGACGCTCAATCCTCTGCCAGTGGTAGCAGACTCATCTCTCTTGCAGAAAAAGTCTTTCAATTTCAGCTGACGGTGCATCCTGTATAGGTCTACTTCCCAGTCAAAGGGCTGTTGTGCGTTAGTGGGAACAAAAGAGAGCCCTTTATGGAGTACCGCCACCTCTGCCGGGGTGAGGGTATAGTCCGATAAATTAAAGATTACCGATTCTGTGTTCTTCCCCTCGCCCCTTTCGTCTTCGACTCTCGTGGTAGAGACCTTTGATTTCCAACCGCCCCTCCGGATTGGTCCCCGGCGTCTGAATCTGGTAACGGTGGTTTCTTGCCGAGATTCTGTGGTTTTGCTAAAAAAGGTTCAGTAGTGGTGTTGTCCTGGGTGTCAGATAGGTCCGTGTCACTGGTATTATATCTTGACCCTCCAAAAGCTGCCTTTCTGGATTTGGAATAGTATCTCCTTTGCCCTGGTCTACCCTGAGTGCTGTCACTAAGCCCCAAAAGCCATTTATACACTTTGCGTTCTTTATAATCAGATTTGACCTGCTTCAACTTATCCCGTTTGTATTTGATAAGGTTGGCCCTGTGTAGGTCAACTGCGGTCTGGAGTTTGTCAATCCAATTAGTTGAAGAGTCTGATTCCAGAATGTGTCCGTGTTTGTCCTTGATGTCAGCAATGTCCTGTTTAATTTTCGTTATTTCCTTCGTGGACTGTTCAATAACCAGCAGGGTCAGGTCAAAGGAGCATTTATTTAAAATGGCCACCCACTTCTTACAGAATTCCGGATCCGTGCGTCCAATCGTAGGTATGTATATATATATATATATATATATATATATATATATATATATATATATATATATATATACACAGTATATACACACATGATGAACCAATATACAAATAAATGTAGAAGGGTTATCAAAACCATACTGTCCTACGAATAACACTTCTCCATACAGATACACTACATTACAATGAATTTCCTTTAATAATCCTAACTGATCTTACAATCTAAATCATCAAATGCCAATGAAACACCTCACATTCCAATCAATACATTGCATTTACATTGTATAATTGATGCGTAAAATCTATGCACCATATACATTCTGCAAATGAATGTTAACAATATCATTGCAAGCTAAATACAAATACTGTACTCCAAACAAGTCAACTATTTTAACCAATCAAGTAAACAAAAATCAATTAGCAATCATTATTTACATCCCTAAACAATTCACACTCCATCCTGAACAATGAAACAATTAACTAATTCACGCCTGGAGCAGAACAATTTAGCATGTGAAAAAATATAAGTACCAATCAGAATACAAACTTTAAAACCAAGGCTAGCCCTGACCTCCCTCAAACACACAATAAATATCAACAATTACATCTATCTAATTATAAAATACTTAAAACTCACAATAAAGCATAGCAGCATAGACAAATTAATTTAAAACACATCAAATCAAGCTTTTAAAACAACATAATTTGTTACCCTGTATGTATATATCTCTCTAGACATATATACATACATACATACAGTGGCAAGAAATGATATACCACAAAAAAAAAAATACACATGTTAAAAAAGCTTTTAAAAAAATTAACAAGTTAAATAAAATACATTTCTTTAGGTCACTTACCATTACTTGCCCCCACCGACTCCCGTTGCGCAGCTTACTCACGAACCAATCCACGAACAGGAACCCATAAAATAATAAACCATACAAAAAAATAAACATTAAACTAAAAATCCAAATCAATCCACGGGTCTTCTATTTGTAATCCATCTTCATCTGTATTCTTCTTTCTTCTATCTTCTCCGGGCGGGGCGGGGTCTTCTTTCCATCTTTGGCCACGCCCTGGTCTTCTTTCTTCTCCGGAGGTCCTTCCTCCGTGGCGTCTGGCTTCAAAATGAGACGACATAGGCTTTTAAAGGCCTATGACGTCACGTTTTCGTCATATGGTTCCCACGGCCCTGATTGGGCCGTGAAAACCATGTGTTTTGGCCGATAAAAATAAAAATGATGACGTCACTTAAAGGCAATGAAAGCACAGCCAATCAGAATGGCTTTGCTTCAATTGCCTTTAAGATGATGTCATGAAAAGACACATGGCCGCCCTCACATGGTATGGTAGCCAATCAGAGCGTGGGAACTCCATCCCCACTCTGATTGGCTCTAGTATACCATGTGACAGGGGCTCCCAGACATCCTTGGGCCTACCGTGGGGACCCAATTGTGGCCCACGGTTACCCAAGGAGACCACCTGGGGACCATGGTGCTGGTGGGACCCACCAGCAGGCCTCCAGAACCTGTTTAAAAAGGGCTGCTGTCCAGGTGCCCCGCGAGCCCACCGGGGACTCGTGTGGGGCTGCGTTATGAACCCTATTTGTAAAAGGATAAATCTTGTATTTATGGGGGGGCACAGGGGGTGGGTAATGTATTTAATAAATATAATGATGTTTATTGTGGGTCACTATTGTTTTTATTGTGGGTACTGGGGGTGGGGGGGGTTCCCCAACGGTATGTGGTAGGCCTCCCTTGTGGGTAGTGGGTGAGGGGGGTTAGGCCTCACGGGATGAGGGGTTAGTGTGTGAGGGTATGTAGGCATCCCGAGTGGTGGGTGAGGGTGGGTTAACCCTTTAATAACCGCTATGGTGATTAAGGGGTTAGGGGACATTACTTTGGATGTTTTAATTTTTGTGTCTGTTTTGCAGAAGCGGAGGGGCCATGGTAAGGATGGGGGGGTAACGGTATGTGGGTAGTGGGTGAGGGTGGTTAGACCTCACAGTATGCACATAGTGTCCCCCCCCCTCCCCACATTTACATAAACTGCACTCACAGCAACACAGGCAGGGAGATTTAACCGACACAATAGGGGGAGGGGGGCTTTATACAGATTACACTCAAGGCAGGGAGATTTAACAGAAACATTAGGGGGGAGGGGGCTTTACACAGATCACAGTCAAGGAGGTGGGGTTATAACCCACTCCCCCTCCCCACATTTACATAAACTGAACTCACAGCAACACAGGCAGCGAGATTTAACAGACACAATAGGGGGAGGGGGCTTTATACAGATTACACTCAAGGCAGGGAGATTTAATAGAAACATTAGGGGGGAGGGGGGGATTACACTCAAGGCAGGGAGATACAGGGGATGTACTGTACTGTATGTTGTTTATTGCAATGCTTTAATGTGTGTACAGTATAATGTTTTTTACAATTAGATAGATGTAATCCTTGGTATTGTAAGGGTTAGCCTTGGTTTTAAATTTTGTTTTCTGGTTGGTACTTATATATAGATTTTTGTTTACTTGATTGGTTAAAATAGTTGACTTGTTTGGAGTACAGTATTTGTATTTAGCTTGCAATGATATTGTTCACATTCATTTGCAGAATGTATATGGTGCATAGATTTTATGCATCATAAATACAATGTAAATGCAATGTGATGATTGGAATGTGAGTTTTTTCATTGGCATTTGATGATTTAGATTGTAAGATCAGTTAGGTTTATTAAAGGAAACTAATTGTTTTTATAACCCTTCTACATTTATTTGTATATTGGTTCATCATGTGTGTGTATATACTGTATATATATATATATATATATATATATATATATATATATATATATATATATATATATATATATATATATATATATATATATATATATATATATATATATATATATATATATATATATATATATATATATGTAGAGGTATCAGTACCGTGTTAGCCGAGCTTCAATAATCAAAAAATAAATAGATGATACCGTTCTGTGGCTATCGAAATGCTTTTATTTGAGCGAGCTTTCGAGATACACTGATCTCTTCTTCCGGCGATGGTACAATGAATGAAGCAAGGATAACTTAAAAACAGTGTCTCTTGGAATGTTATCTGTGCTGGTCCTTCCCCCGGTGCGGATGAGATTTATGGCTGGAGGTGTCAAAGGGTAACTGAAAGCAAGTGAAGAAAGAGTGTATATGTGTATCAGTGTGAATAAAAATGAATGGAGAGCCCACAGTATAAACTGTGCTCTACACAAGGTGTGTGTGGAGTGAGAGAGGATATAAATGGTGTGGGTGGGTGTGGAAATGTGAGAGTTTGTAGCACAACTAAAAGTGTGTGTGGATACTTAGTGGTCCCTATTGGTGTATAGGGATGGAAAAATAAGGAGTATTAGTATGTGTGAGAGACAGCTGTGTGTGCATACATATAGCATAGTATGTACATACATGGCCTTTAGCGCTCATGGGAAGAGAGTTCGCTAGTGTCAGTAATGACTCATAAAATTTCGATCTCTGTTTAGGCCACTGCTAAGTGTCCCGAACAGTTGCATAAATTTGTATTCATGCAACCGTCTCTCTTTCGGGGTTTTAAGATTACCTTTTAGTATGGCAACCCTCAGATCGTTCATCTTATGGCCAGAGTCAGAGAAATGTTCGCCAACAGGACTGTCTCTTGTTCCGCGTGTGATGCTGTGGCGATGCAGGTTCATTCTCTTGTTTAGCCCCTGTCCTGTCTCACCTATGTAGTAGCAGCCCCCTGGGCATTTCATGCACATGATGAGGTACACGACATTGCTGGAGGAACAGGTGAACCCTCCTCTGATTTTGTACTGCTGCGGCCGAGTTTATTCGAGCATTTGCCCGTTCTCGGCCGCAGCAGTAACCTGGTGCGCGCCAGAGGGTGCCGGGCGCACGCCGAAGACACGGAGGAGCGCCCTCCGATCGGGGCTTTCTCCCTCCCGCTGCCAGGTCAGCCGGGTCCCCCGGAACCCCCTGCCGCCGTCCCCCACATCGCGGGACACCAGGGCTCCCTCGGGGAGCCCTGGACGCGCGTGCAGGGGGCGCAGGCACCCGATGACGCATGACCGCGCGTCGATGACGCGCGGCACGCCGAGGGAGTGCGGCTAGCATGCCGGGGCATCCCCAGGCTTGCGGAACTAGCCGCACTCAAATAAAATGTGCCGCCTCTGTATTCCCGGTTCTTGTGTGGTATTTGTATTGTGTCCGCTGTGTAGAGCATTGTGCAGGTTTTGCATCTTGGGTCCTGGCATGGTTTTGTCCCTCATTCAGTTGTACTATACAGTATATATATATATATATATATATATATATATATATATATATATATACAGACAAGAAGCATACAGCGCAAACCTTAACAGTATGTTTAAGTGGGGGAGAATATACACACCACCTATTGAGCCAATATAATTTTAAAAGAGGTACATACCCTGGTGTACAACTATCCCTACAAACTGCAGCCAGATTAGGTCTGCGGCTCCACAATCGCCGCCTTGAAGATATGCAGAAGAATGACCTAGGCGCAAATAAAACAGGGAAGAGAAGAAACACGAAAAGGAATCATAGGGCAGTATATCTGGTTATCAACAGACTATATGATGGTAAGAGATGCGCTTACACAGGTAGGTTTGGTTAAAGCCTGTAATCCTCGAAGGGACTCCCGAACTCAGCTACTTCAGCTCCTCTCCTTGGCTTCTGGATCTCAGGGGTACTTGTCCACGGGAACTCAGCAGCGGCTGCAGCAGTCACAAATGGTCTCTGGAAGCCACTCGTCTCTATGGATGGATCTCACAAGAGGGGGTGGGGAGGGAATTAAGGGAGGGACACCATACAGTAGAGGCAACGTTTATTCTAACATTTGCCGTAAACTAGCCGGGCTTCGTCAGGGGATACCAAGTGGAGAAACGCGTAGGGCCAGCGTTCTTTTGGAGCAGAGAGAGAGACACGCCGAGGCACCAAGCAGAGAGACAATCACAAGGAGCTACGGCGGTGATTCCCTGCACTGGCAGATACCAATTCCTGCGAGAGCCGAGACGCGTCATACCGCGTCAGACCACGTGACACGGAAGTGACCGTGAACGCGGAGAGGACTGGTAATCGGCGCTTCTGTACACGAGTGTGAAAGACTCGCTAATCACTCTCTACTGCCTGAAATTCACTCACAGAATGTGAGTTGTTTACCTGTTTTTACAGTGAGTTATTTTTTAGATTAAAAGGTTTTACACATATGGTGTCCCTCCCTTTATTCCCTCCCCACCCCCCCCTTGTGAGATCCATCCATAGAGACGAGTGGCTTCCAGAGACCATCTGTGACTGCTGCAGCCGCTGCTGAGTTCCCGTGGACAAGTACCCCTGAGATCCAGAAGCCAAGGAGAGGAGCTGGAGTAGCTGAGTTCGGGAGTCCCTTAGAGGATTACAGGCTTTAACCAAACCTACCTGTGTAAGCGCATCTCTTACCATCATGTAGTCTGTTGATAACCAGATATACTTCACTATGATTCCTTTTTGTGTTTCTTCTCTTCCCTGTTTTATTTGCGCCTAGGTCATTCTTCTGCATATATATATATATACAGTATACATATATATATATATATATATATATATTTATTTATATTCATGTATTTATATAGATTTATTTATTAATTGTGGGGCTGCTGTGCGTGAATTTTTTTTATTGTGGGTAGCGGGGGTGGGTGAAGGGGGTATTTGGCCCTTGGTGTGAGTTTAGGACTTGCAGGGGGGTTGTGGGTGCACTTAACCCCTTCAGTTAATACCGCTACGGTCGTGAAGGTGTTAAGTGCACCCGCTACCCCCCCGCAAGCCCTAAACTACAACCGTTGGGGCTAATACCCCCTTCACCCACACCCGATACCCACAATAAAAAAAATTCACACACAGCAGCAGCACAATTAATAAATAAATCTAAATAAATAAATAAATACATGAATAGAAATAAATAAATTTAAAATACATTTTTATTCATAGTGTAGATGTGCAGGGGGTCTCCGGAGCTGAACCGCTTTGGTTTTAGGTCTGGTGACCCTCTGCTTCCCGAGATACAGGCCCCTTGGGCTTTGATTTGTGGCTCAGGGAACCCCCTGCTCACTGTACAATATTCTTAAAAATACAGTCATGCTGCTTCGTTACCATAGCACATAGCCGCAAACGTAAGGAACGAGTGTTTATTTATATATGTGTTTTATTCATACTGTAGATGTGCAGAGGGTCTCCGGAGCTGAACCGCTATGGTTTTAGGTCCGGGGAACCCCTGCTTCCCGAGATACAGGCCCCTTTAGGGGGTGCCGGTATCCCTCTGCTTTGTTTACAGGCCGCGGTCACGTGATCGGGACCTTTAAATGCAGAGGGATACCGGCACCTCATAAAGGGGCCTGTATCTCAGGGAGCAGGGGGTCCCGGGACCTGAAACCAACGCGGTTCAGCTCCAGAGACCCCCTGCACATCTACACTATGAATAAAAATGTATTTTAAATAATTTTTAATGTGCCGATGTTTGCGCAGAGAGAGCAGCGGATCTCTCTCTCTGCTGCAAACACATCTCGCCTCCGCCGGCCTATAGTATCATTGATGTGCATATACAGTTCTGTATGTTGTTGTTGTATGTTGTTGGGTTGTTGTTATACAGTATATATATATATATATATATATATATATATATACTGCATTACAATTCATGAATTTATGCCATCTGGCGGACACGCGAAGCATTGCAGCCTAGTAAATCCTGAACCATTATCAATTAACACATCAACCGTGCGGCAGCCGGGCATGCGCCTGGCTTGGAGCGCGGCATGCTCCGGGTGAACAGCGTGGCATTCCAGGAACATGCCAGGTAAAAGCTGGTGATTTGTTCGAATAAAAGTTGCCGCTGCTGTATATATATATATATATGTGATAAAAAATCACTGGCACTCCAATAGAAATTCAATAAGGAATAGGTGCATGTCCCATATAAATAATAAAATTATACATTACCGCATAGCCTCACATGGTACGGTAGCCAATCAGAGAGTGGGAAAATACATCCCAAATCTGATTGCCTCTAGTACCATGTGACAGGCTTTCAATGACGTCACATCCGTTCTCCCCCAAGCCTCTGTCACATGGTCTACTAGAGCCAATCAGAGTTGGGATGGAGTTCCCACGCTCTGATTGGCTACCATACCATGTGAGGCCGGCCATCTTTCTTTTCATGACGTCATCTTAAAGGCAATTGAAGCACAGCCATTCTGATTGGTTGTGCTTTCATTGCCTTTAAATGACGTCATCATTTTTTTTTTATCGGCCAAAACACATGGTTTTCACGGCCCAATCAGGGCCGTGGGAACCATATGACGAAAATGTGACGTCATAGGCCTTTAAAAGCCTATGTTGTCTCATTTTGAAGCCAAACGCCGCGGAGGAAGGACCTCAGGAGAAGAAAGAAGACCAGGGCGTGGGCGAAGAAGACAAGAAGACCCCGGAAGAGAGCCGCAGATACAAGAAAGAAGAATACAGATGAAGATGGATTACAAATAGAAGACCCCTGGATTGTTTTGGTTTTTTATTTTAATGTTTATTATTTTATGGTTATTATTTTATGGGTTCCCATGCGTGGATTGGTTCGAGAGTAAGCTGTTCAACGGGAGTCTGTGAGTGGGTCAAGTAATGGTAAGTGAACAAAAGAAATGTATTTTATTTAACTTGTTCATTTTTTGGGGGATTTTTACATGTGTTTTTTTTCTTTTTTTGGTATATCATTTCTTGCCACTGTATGTATGTATGTATGTATGTATGTATGTATGTATGTATGTATGTATGTATGTATGTATGTCTAGATCGATATATACATACAGGGTAAGAAATTATGTTGTTTTAAAAGCTTGTTATGCTGTGTTTAAAATGTTTTTGACTATGCTGCTATGCATAAATGTGTGTGTAATGTATTTTAAAATTAGATAGATGTAATTTTTGGTCTTGTATGGTGTACTTTAGGTTAGGGTGAGGCTTGCTTTTGTATATTGTATTCTCTTTGGTACTTATATTTTGTATGATGGTAACTTGTTCTGTTTAACGATTGAAATAGTTAATTGTTTAATTGTTATGGATGGAATTTAAATTGTTTAGTTATTTAATGAATGAATGCTAATTATTTATGGTTACTTGATTGGTTTAAATAGTATACTTGTTTGGATGTATTGGTATTTTGTTTGGAATATGTTATTGTTAACATTCATTGTCAGAGTGTGCATGGTGCATAGATTGTATGCATCATGTTTACAATGTAAATGCAATGTTTTGATTGGCATTTGAGGATTTTGATTGGAAGATGAGATTGGATTTTTAAAGGAAATATAATTTTATTGTACTGTGTTTGTATGGAGAAGTGGTATTTGTGGTAGAGCATGTTTTTGATAACTCTTCTACATTTATTTGTATATTGGTTCATCAGGTGACGCGCTGCAGCTCCCGACACCGGTCGCAAGTTGCGGAAATCAGAGCAGGCAGCCCTGATCACGAGAGGTATCCCCTTGCTCGTGGATTTAGGACGTTAGTCGCGGACGTCAGAGCTGGCTGCCCTTGATCACGAGATTGATTTCACCTGCTCGTGGATCCAGATGGCTCCTTCCTGGTCCAGGTATTGGTTGCTTATGTGTGGTGCTCAGCTGCCTAACATGTGTCTAATGACTGGTTGTTGGTGATTGGTTAAGTTTTAACTGTTTGCACTTGGGGTGTGGGTATATAATATGGTCACTGTTAGTTTGGTGTTTGCACGGCCCTGAGGAAGGTCTCCCTGTGAGACCGAAACGTTGGCTTTCGTGTATCTGTTTACTTCAATACAGATTATTTTGGATTACTCCTTGCTGGTTGCTGTCTCTTTACTGGTCTTTGGGCTGGTTCATATGCTATGTGGATTCCTATGGGACTAGCAACTGCCTTTTGCCTTACATTAGAGTGCGGACTGCTTGTTTTGTGTTGTATATTGTGACAGAAACCAGGGGATGGTAATAAATTCCGTATATAGGGCTCCCAGGATACTAGACAGTTTCTATCCTGTTTGGCCTGGGAGTGCAGCCTTATAATACATACACTCCATCCCACAGTTTGGCAAGCGCTGGAACTGAGGGATGAGAGATCCAGACCAGAGTTTGTCTGCTGCCTGATTTCTGTCACCTGTCATGCTAATTAGGAATCAGGTATGAAAGACTGATTTCCTGTTTGCTCTGGTCTCCCCACAAGAGCCAGGAGGCTGGAAGGCTGCTGAACTACAGAGGGGAGAATCCTCTTCCCCAAACAGGTTCAATCTTTCTGTTCATTTGTGTAAGACTGCAAAAGTACCGTGTTTTGATGTTGGAAGTGGAAAAGCCACGTCCAACCCTGAGTCAGGGATATCTAAGTTAAGTTATCGCTCAGGTGAGCAGCTTTTGTTTTGATCTGTTTTCTGTTGTATGCACTGTGGCAGTCTCAGTGCCTGGGACTGAATAAACCAGGCATAGCCTGTTTAAAGGAACAGTATGTGACGCCTCATCATTTAACCTACCCTAAAAGACCGTGTTCTATACAGTCCCGGACAAACGACGGAGTTCCGGAGTAAGCCGTTTGTCACATATGGTGGAGAATGCGGGCAGAGCACTAGGGGGTCTGCGGGTTGAAGAACTTTGAAAGAAAAAAAAAAAAAAAAAAAAAAAGTTTTTTTCATCCTCTGCAAACAAGATGGAAGACGTGGTGGGTGCGCTGGTACGCAATGTCGCTGCCCAGAAAGACGCGAATGAAACCCAGCAACAGCTGTTAATAGCCCAGCAAGAAACTAATGCAAACCAGCAGCAGACGAATGCAGCCCAGCAACAGCTGCTAATAGCCCAGCAAGAGATTAATGCAAACCAGCAACAGGCGAATGCAAACCAGCAACAGGCGAATGCAAACCAGCAACAGACGAATGAAGCCCTGCAAAACGCGATTGCAAACCAGCAAGAGACAAACCGCTTGCTGAGAGAGGAGCAACAGCGGTTCGCTCAGGGCTTACAGCAGGAACTCGAGATCCTGAGGGGGACTATCAGTAACCTTCCACTGGCAGCGGCAGCCCCAGTTCCGAAAATGACCAGGGCAAGCCACTACCTTCAGAAGATGGGACCCTCGGATGATGTGGAAGCCTATCTTCTCACGTTTGAACGCACGGCACAGAGAGAGGGATGGCCAGAAGCTGAGTGGGCTGGTCTAATCGCACCCTTCCTAAGCGGCGAACCCCAGAAGGCTTACTTTGATCTAGAGCCAGCCGAAGCTAACGTCTATGCAAAATTGAAGTTCGAGATCCTCGCCCGCCTCGGCGTAACCACGGCTGTTCGCGCCCAAAGGTTTCACGCATGGTCCTTCACGATGGATAAAGCCACCCGAAGCCAGATGTATGACCTCATCCACCTCGCCCGGAAGTGGCTACAACCCGAGATCAACTCAGCCAGCCACATCGTGGAACGGTTGGTCATGGACCAGTTCTTGAGGAAACTTCCCTCTGCCTTACGCCGTTGGGTCAGTCGGAGTGACCCCCACAATGCGGATGAGCTTGTGGCCCTCGTAAAAAGGTACAATGCAGCAGAAGAGCACCCGCAACCCACAGTCGTGGAGCAACCCCACTACCCGAGGTTCCAGGACTCTTCCAGAGACGGTAAAAGGATACCGGGGTTAAGGGGCGCTGAAGAGCGGCGACCACCTTCACGCAGCACCAGCAACAGTGGTTCGCACACTAAGGGCAATAGCCAACATGGGGAGCCGGGAAAAGGCTCTAAGTGGGACACAGACTATGTACCTAAATGTGTAAATTGTCATGAGAGGGGCCACACAGCAAAAATCTGCCCACTAAATGATGAGCCCATGCAATGCAACAGCGTGGAACCTTATTCGCTGTTGTCCCAATGTATGGGTCCTAGCCCAGAGGACCCCTTGAATAACCATCTGTGGGCATTTGTAAAGGTTAATGGTAAGAGGGTTCGGGCACTTCTTGACTCTGGGAGCATGGTCACACTAGTGTCCGAATACCTCTTGCCCATTAAGAAGAAACAGGGAAACAGTTCACAAAGAGTGGCAATTTGTTGTATACATGGGGATAATCATGAATATTCCACTGTTGATGTTTTTTTTGAAACAGAGTTTGGTTCTTTAGATTTCAAGGTGGGTATTGTACCCAAACTGGCACATGATGTGTTAATAGGGACTGACTTTCCCCATTTTCTAAAAATGTGGTCCCCCGCTCAGAATAGCGCCCAGAGTTCAATAGCGGACCATAACGAAGTATTAGAAGAAACAAATCCTTTCCCTTTTTCAGAAATGGAGGTTGACGAGGGCCCAAATAAGAAGGGGGAAAAGGAGGAGTGCTGTAAAATTCCCTTCCCCATCACTACTTTGGTAGGGAATACCCCAAATCAAGATGTTGAGCAGACACTTACCACCCCAGAACCGGATAAGACCCTCGCTGACCTAGAGGTCAGTCCTGGGAGTTTTAAGAAGGCCCAGTGGGAAGACCCCACATTAGCGGTAGCAAGGGGAAATATACGGGACCAGAATAGTACTCCTGGCCAACCAGATAGGTCACTTGCTTACCCCTACTTCGAGGTAGAGAACGACCTAGTATATCGGGTTGATAAAAGGAAATCAGTTACAACTAAACAATTGTTGGTACCACGGACATTCCGTAACGTAGTATTACACCTCGCACATAGTCATCCATTGGGGGGACACCTAGGGGTGGAAAAGACAAAAGAAAAGGTTCTCCGAAGCTTCTATTGGCCTGGGGTTCTGGCAGAAATTACGAATTATTGTTCCTCATGCCCAGCATGTCAGATCACCGCCCCGTTCAAGGCGTACCGCAGCCCATTGGTACCCCTTCCCATAATAGAGGTACCATTTGACCGGATTGCTATGGATCTAGTAGGACCCCTAATAAAGTCTGCTAGGGGACATCAGCATATATTGGTAATATTAGATTATGCCACCCGATATCCGGAGGCAGTTCCCCTACGTAGCACCTCGGCCAAAAACATAGCAAAAGAGTTAGTAGTTCTGTTTTCCCGGGTTGGAATTCCTAAAGAGATTCTATCTGACCAGGGAACACCATTTATGTCCCAAGTAACAAAAGAGCTATATAAACTCCTAAAAATCAAGCATCTCAGAACCTCAGTCTATCATCCACAAACAGATGGTTTAGTGGAAAGGTTCAATAAAACCTTAAAGAGCATGTTACGGCGGGCGGTTGATAAAGATGGGAAAAACTGGGATTGTTTGTTACCGTACCTGTTATTTGCCATTAGGGAAGTTCCCCAATCATCCACAGGCTTCTCCCCGTTTGAACTATTGTATGGCCGACACCCAAGGGGCTTATTGGATATAGCCAAAGAGACTTGGGAACACGAGGTTACCCCTTACAGAAGTGTAATAGAGCATGTTGCCCAGATGCAGGACCGCATTGCTGCAGTCCTACCCATAGTGAGGGA
The DNA here is from genome assembly GCF_040206685.1 of Ascaphus truei. Taxonomy (NCBI): domain Eukaryota; kingdom Metazoa; phylum Chordata; class Amphibia; order Anura; family Ascaphidae; genus Ascaphus; species Ascaphus truei. Next base: position 199,494,245 of record NC_134486.1, on the reverse strand, counting down.
ACACATGGAGAAAGCTCAAGAAGCACAGAGGAATACGTATAATAAGGGTGCTAGGGTCAGAATTTTTTTTCCAGGTGATAGGGTACTAGTTCTGGTTCCCACCGTGGAGAGTAAATTCCTTGCTAAATGGCATGGGCCATATGATGTCTTGGAAAGAGTGGGAGAAGTAAATTATAAGGTAAGACAGCCAGGTAGGAGGAAACCTGAGCAAATTTACCATATAAACCTACTCAAGCCCTGGAAAGATAGAGAAGTCTTGTTAACCCTAGTACCCCCAGGTCCGTCAGAGAATCAAGAAACTGACCCAGAGGTTAGCATAGCTGAAACCCTGTCTGTTCATCAGAAACGAGAGGTTCAGAATTTAGTGAGAAGAAACAAAGAAATCTTCTCTATACGGCCAGGTAGAACTAGCGTAATTGAACATGACCTAGTCTCTGAACCAGGGGTCCGAGTTAACCTTAAACCGTACCGAATCCCAGAGGCCAAAAGAAAGGCTATAAGTTTAGAGGTTAAAAAAATGCTAAAACTAGGTGTAATTGAGGAATCCCAAAGTGGGTGGAACAGCCCTATTGTCTTAGTCCCAAAGCCAGATGGTACAACAAGGTTTTGTAATGACTACCGGAAACTAAACGCAGTGTCAAAATTTGATACTTATCCTATGCCCAGGGTAGATGAACTTGTAGAGAGACTGGGCAAAGCCCGATATCTCACAACCCTAGACCTAACAAAAGGGTACTGGCAGGTTCCCCTCACAGAAAGGACAAAAGAAAAGACAGCCTTCTCAACCCCAGGCGGCCTCTTTCAGTATAAGGTGTTGCCTTTTGGCTTACATGGAGCTCCCGCCACATTCCAAAGAATGATGGATAAAATTTTAAAACCACATGCTCGGTATGCTGCCGCCTACCTGGATGATGTGGTAATCCATAGTGAAGATTGGCAATCCCACCTTCCAAAGGTCCAAGCTGTGCTTGACGCAGTCCGGTCTGCTGGACTAACTGCTAACCCCGCTAAATGCACTATTGGTCTGGAGGAGGCCAAGTATCTGGGATATTCTATTGGCAGAGGTTTACTCAAACCCCAAACACTCAAAGTGGAGGCGATACAAAATTGGCCAAGACCAGTTACAAAAAAACAAGTAAGGACTTTTTTGGGGTTAATTGGGTACTATAGAAGGTTTATTCCCAATTTTGCAACTAAGGCAACCCCACTAACTGACCTCACAAAAGCAAGAGGACCGCTAATGGTAAAGTAGTCCCCCGAAACCGAACAGGCCTTTAGAAGCCTGAAAGAAGCTCTCTGTGCCCAACCAGTGTTGGTCACACCTGACTTCTCCAAAGAGTTCGTAGTCCAAACCGACGCATCTGAGGTTGGGCTGGGGGCTGTACTCTCCCAGGAGTCTCAAGGTGAGGAGCACCCCATCCTTTATTTAAGTAGGAAACTAAATCCCCAGGAGAAAAATTACTCCATAGTAGAGAAAGAGTGTCTCGCAATAAAGTGGGCTGTAGAGACGCTCAAATACTACCTGTTGGGGAGAAAATTCCGGTTGGTCACAGATCATGCACCCCTTACCTGGATGTGTCAAAACAGGGAAAAGAATGCTAGAGTGACCAGGTGGTTCCTAAGCCTACAACCCTTTAAATTTTCTGTGGAACACAGGTCAGGGCACAAACATGGCAATGCTGACGGGTTGTCAAGGATGCACTCCCTAATATCCATGGTCGCTCATCCCTCGAGGTCTGAGCTGGGGGGGAGGATATGTGACAGAAACCAGGGGATGGTAATAAATTCCGTATATAGGGCTCCCAGGATACTAGACAGTTTCTATCCTGTTTGGCCTGGGAGTGCAGCCTTATAATACATACACTTCATCCCACAGTTTGGCAAGCGCTGGAACTGAGGGATGAGAGATCCAGACCAGAGTTTGTCTGCTGCCTGATTTCTGTCACCTGTCATGCTAATTAGGAATCAGGTATGAAAGACTGATTTCCTGTTTGCTCTGGTCTCCCCACAAGAGCCAGGAGGCTGGAAGGCAGCTGAACTACAGAGGGGAGAAGCCTCTTCCCCAAACAGCTTCAATCTTTCTGTTCATTTGTGTAAGACTGCAAAAGTACCGTGTTTTGATGTTGGAAGTGGAAAAGCCACGTCCAACCCTGAGTCAGGGATATCTAAGTTAAGTTATCGCTCAGGTGAGCAGCTTTTGTTTTGATCTGTTTTCTGTTGTATGCACTGTGGCAGTCTCAGTGCCTGGGACTGAATAAACCAGGCATAGCCTGTTTAAAGGAACAGTATGTGACGCCTCATCATTTAACCTACCCTAAAAGACCGTGTTCTAAACAGTCCCGGACAAACGACGGAGTCCCGGAGTAAGCCGTTTGTCACAATATATATATATATATATATATATATATATATATATATATATATATATATATATATATATATATATATATATTTATCTCTCTCTCTCTCTCTCTCTCTCTCTCTCTATATATATATATATATATATATGTGTATATATATAATTGCATGATGAAGCCACTGTACAAATGAATGGGTGAAGGGTGTGTATCGGGCCAGGGTGGCTTAACCCCTTCATTACCTTTGCGGTTATTATCCGATAAGGTGATTAAGGGTTAATTGATATCTGAATGTTATTGCTATGTATTGGCTATGTATTTTGTGGGCAACGGAGGACAAGGATTGTTCTGGCGATGGCGGCTTCTTATTAATGAGGTCAGTATTACTTTATTTATTTTAATATGCTAGTTAATGTGTTTAATAATGGGCAAATAATCTATTATCCCTATCGGGATAATAGTTATTTTGCACATTATTGTACTGTATGTGTTGGGGGGGGGAGGGGATTGATGTATTGAATGTATAGGTCAGGTTTATTTATTTTACATTCAGGGTTTGTTCCTTTTGGTACTGCGTGAGACCTCTGGAGACCACCTGCGGTATCCTCGGGTATCTCATGGGTATCAGGCTGGTGGGACCAATAGGGGGCACCTGCGGGGAAGAACCGGTGACCCACATCTGTGGGGGCACCACGGACCCGTAGTCTGCGGTGGAAGACCAGGTTGCCCCACATCTGTAATTGTGCCCATTACTATACTGTATGTGTTAGGGGGGGGTATTTCTTTATAAGTATGTATGTGTTTTGACATTAATTGGGGGGGGGGCAAAGAATTGGTACTGCAGGCCTGCGGGTAACACCCGAGGGCCCCCGCCGGCCTATAGTATCATTGATGTGCATATATGTGTATGTTAGGGGGGTATAGGGGTTGTTGGGGTAATATATATATATATATATATATATATATATATATATATATATTTTTTTAATATTTATTTATTTAGTGTCGGGCTTGTGTGTGTGTTTTTTGTTGTTGTGGGTAGCGGGTGTGGGTGAAGGGGGTATTTGGCCCCAACAGTGGTTTGTTTAGGGCTTGCGGGTGGGTAGCGGGAGGGCTTAACCCCTTCATGACCATAGCGGTATTAATCGCTACAGTCGTAAAGGGGTTAAGTGCACCCGCAACCCCCCCGCAAGCCCTAAAAAAAGCAACAAGGGCCAAATACCCCCTTCACCTACCCATGCTACCCACAATAAACCTGGCACAGTGGGTTAACCCCTTCATTGCCTTAGCGGTTAGCCGCTAAGGTAATGAAGTGGCCTTTAAATGCATTTTCTTGCCTCGGATGCATGCCGGGGGGCTCCGGTGCTCGTATTAGCGGGTATCAGCTCCGGAGACACCCGGCATCAATCACAGACAGGAAAAAGGCCTGATTTTTTCTAAGTGTCGACCTTGCCGATGCTTCTTCCCCACCAACCCGCCAACTTTAGTTGGCGGCACGGATTGGTGAAAAAATCTCAATTCAGGAGTGCCGATTAGCAGCGAAAAGCTGATCGGGGCTACCTGAATTTAGCCGAGTTCAAAAAGTGCCGATAAATGGCTTATCGGCACCCGGCTGCCAATAAGTTTTAATCGGGAACAAAAATTGCCGATTTTGGCCACTTATCGGCGCTTACTGAATCGGAAAGGCTTTTTTGGTGAGAAATTGGCGATAAAACGCTTTTCGGCGCTTAGTGCATGAGGCCCTCAGTCTTTTATCACCCACTTATCACCGCTTACTGAATAGCAGTAGGCATTTTGGGTGATAAGTGCTTGATAAGTGGCTTATGAACACTTACTGCATAGGCCCCTTAAAGTCATATGAACCGTATTGACCTTCTTTAGGGCGGTTTTAGTTTAACTGGTCAACACACTCCTACAGTACTGATCTGAACTTTATTCTCTATCAATATGGTGGTCAGAACAATAACTGCTGTGTGGTATCCCATCCTCCCTGCTTCAATATAGTCACTCATGCCAGACCCATAGGATTATGCTCTTGCTGCTCCTGCTGATTTTAAGACATTAGGACAATCTACCCCCTTTACTGCAAGTTAGTATCTCTTTAAACTTAACCATTTCAGTCATAATATGCTCAAATTGTATCGTGGGTAGGGATTTCTTCAGGACTGATCTTTATCCGTTTCGCATTTTGCGATTTGAATGCTACATAATTACTGAACAGTGTTCATATAGGCATGCCAGGCTTGTAAATAATTATATAAAGCGATTATATGCATGAATAAGTGCCAAACTCACAATGACATTGGGAATGGTGAAAACTAATAAGACACACCAACAAGGGAGTGTACTTAAAGACCAGTTTAGCCTCATATCTTAACTCCACCCCTGATGAAGTATGTCAAACATTCGAAACGTGTGTAGGGTTGTAATGTCATGACGGTGGCGTCTCTGAGGGAGGTGGTTCGTGCGACGCGGGCTGTGTGTACAGGAGGCTGGTAATGTAGTATCCACGCTGGGACATCAAAGGCTGTTTCATTTAGCCTGCTGCAACATATACACAGGGTCTCCATATCAAGACTGTAGTAATATACTACAAATATGCTCATGTAGATACTGAATGGGGCAATGTGATGTTATTTTATTAGATGCTAACCTCAGCTCATATGCTCACCATTGTATGAAGCATCATCATCCCAGCTACTATATGGGTGATTAACTGTGTGGTTACTTCCCATTCAGCATCAACAGCCTCACTGGGCATTACTGTGTTAATATATCATATGGTGAGAATCCTTCCTACGCGTTTCGTGTACACCCGTACACTTTATCAAGGAGCAATGGAACAATAAAGGAATATTTATCATTCAACCCTGGGACCCACTTCTTTGGCTGTGCGCCAGTCTCTCTATCTTCTTCACATAGCAGCAGCATTTCAGCTTGGCAGCACGTCTTACAAGATTGAATTGGGCAATATGTGAGTAATGTTTATTTCATATTTGGTTGCATTGTACACCAAGGGAATTCCTATGAGGAATACATAGGGGCTTCATTGTCAACCCCATCTTCAGGAAGTTTTGGCCCCACAAGAGGATATCAATTTCATTATCTCACTAGCCCAGGTATATATATCTATTTGAATTGCATGAATGATGTGGATCCAGCGCTGGAGCGCATTAATCACTAACTGTTTATCTGTTCTCCGGAGCTGAACCACATTCATTTCAGGTCTGGGGACCCCAGCTTCCAAAGATACAGGCCCTAGTATGGGGTGCCGGTATCCCTGCCATGTTAAAATCTCCCGAGTCACGGCCCTCGTGACTGGGAGATTTAAATACTGCAGGGGGATACCGGGACCTGTATTTCAGCCAGAAAGGGCCCAAGGCTGAAATGAATGTGATTCAGCTCAGGAGACTCCCTGCTTCCGTACTCTTTAAATTAAACAAATTCACATTAAAGCAGCTGCATGACCTTAGTGGCTACTGTAAAAAACAGAAACAATTTATGCTGGTCCTAACACTAAACTGTGAGTCTTCTCATTTACCTCAGTTGGAGGGAGATTGACTACAGTGAGTCTGTCCATACAGCAAAATGAAAAAGTAGGGAAGGATTTTTCATTTTGCTGTATGGACAGACTCACTGCAGTCATTGTCCCTCCAACAGAGGTAAAAGAGAAGTTTCACAGTTTAGTGTTAGGACCTGCAAATTTGGTTATGCCTTGATGCGGCTTGCAGGCTTATAACGCTTTGGCCAAAGGGTTTAACTAAATGACCCTTAAATATGAGAATATTATTATTGAAGTATTTAACTATATACTATTTACTATATATTTTGTCACATTGATGTAGCATCGGGCTTTTCTGTCTTTTGTTGTATACATTTGGCCACAATCAGTAGCACTCCTTTTGACATAAATGTATATGTATATGATGTGGCGGGTTCTGGGGTTGGAGCTTGCTGGTGTTGTGCTGGTGTTGTGTGTTTGTTAATTTCAATTTTCAACTGGAATCAGTTGTTTGGAGGTTAGTGGCCTCTACTCCCCGGGTTTAAGCTCAACCCCCTCTCACAATAATACTCACTTTCCACACAGTCACACTACAAAAACAAAGATAAAGATAACTGACAAACAATTTACAAATTACAGAATGTCACACAAAGTCAGCCACAGAAGTGCCCACATAGACAGACAACAATTAGCACATGATGACCCATACAGATATCCCCAAAAACACAAATTCCATGTCTCACAAAATCTCCAACTCCTTATGACTTGGTGTATCCTCTCTCCCTCCTAAAAGCACTGCCAGTGTGTGTGTAGAAAATAGATGTTTATACTGTATACTGTATGTTAGTGCCTACAAAATTATTCAGTGTTTACCTTTTTATTCATTAGATTTCTTTTATGTAACAGTGTAACACGCAGATCACCACAAACGAGGTGCGACCGCGGGGCTGAGGTAGGGAATTGTATAGAACGCCAACCGCAACCACGAGGGCACATCTAGAGTGTAGGGTAGTCGTGTAACAGAAGACAGCGTTAGTGAGGTCTTGGCATATAGAGCAACGAATCGTTGGGGTACATAGCCAGAGTCAGGGTTGGAGAGCGTAGAGTAGTCATGGAGCCAAATCAGGGTCAGTCAGGAGAGAGCAGGGTCATCGTGGTTCCAAAGCCAGGGTCAGTGCAGGAGAGAGTAGAGTAGTCATCCAAAGCCAAGGTCAGCACAGGAGAGTATCACAGGGTAGTATCCAGGCAGGATCAGGCAGCAGGGAAAAGCAGACAGGAACTAGGCAGTGAGTGCAGCATCACACAAACAGAGGTTATGCTCGGCAATGACTGGGAGCACTGAGAACATATTTATAGGACCTCCCACCAATGGGAGGCGACCAGGAAGCAGGAGAATGACACAGGATAGTCTGCTGGACCACACAGGTGCATTCTATTACACAGCCAATAGCCAGTGCGTCAGAATGAGCATGCAGCGCCCAACCCGTACAACACGTAGGCGACCCGGTCAAACGCAATAATAATGTGCCGCAAGAGCTGTACCAACACGGGGGCGGAGACCAGAGGCGGGACCGGCGGGACCCACGGGACAAGAGGCGGAGCGAGGGGCGACACCGCGCCACGTAACCGTGACGTCATGGTGGCGATTAAAGGTGGGACCTGCGGAGGTAGAGGCGGAACAAGGGGCGCGACCGTGCTGTGTAATGGTGACGACAGGCCGGGGGCGGGACCGAGAACACTGAGGAGACCGTGCACTGCGCACCAAGACAGGAGGAACGAGAGCGCGCCCCAAGCCTAGGAACAGAGGAGGGCCGCAAGGAACCCACGCGCCACGCGTAAGTACCACCACCAGGTTGCCACTCTTGAATGCCATGGTAGTCCAATGGGTGGGTGAGGATTAAAGGGACAGGAGCAGCAGAACCCTCACAATACCCCCCCCCCCCCTCTAGGAGCAACTTCCGGGCGACTCCATGAAGGCTTTTCTGGAAAATTCATATGAAAGTTCCTGACCATCCTTGCCGCATGAACCCGATGACTAGGAACCAATGATCTGTCCTCAGGGCCGAATCCCTTCCAATGAACGAGATAATGTAGAGAACCTTGAGATATCTTGGAATCCAGAATCGATTGGATCTCGTATTCCGGCTGACCCTGTACCAACACGGAGGTGGTGGGAAGAATGGGAATGGAATGAGTGTTCTGGATCACAGGTTTAAGCAAGGACACATGAAAAACCAAAGGAATCTTCATGGGCGAAGGCAAAGACAAACTATAGGCAACAGGGTTAATTTTTTTCAGAAATGGAGAATGGACAGAGAAATCTAGGGGCAAACTTCATGGATGGAACCTTTAACCTAATATTTTTTTTAATAAATTTACGAGCCGGTCTGCGATGACGATCAGCTTGTTATTTTTGTCACTCCACAGCAGATTTAATATTCCTTTGAGTCCTTCTCCATAGACCCTGGAGTACCTTGATCCTGTCATCGGCGGCTGAGACCCTTGAGGTAGAAGCTGTAAGTGGAAGAGTAGCTGGATGGAATCTGTAATTGATGAAGAAAGGTGATTCAGTGGTAGATTCATTACGAAGATTATTGTGTGCGAATTCCGCCCAAGGAAGAAGGTCCGACCAATTATCCTGAGAATCAGACACGAAGCAAAAAATGAATTGTTCAACGACTGATTAGTCCTCTCCGTCTATCCATTAGTTTGCGAGTGATACCCGAAGAAAAGTGAACAGATATACCCAACTGCCGGCAGAAAGAATGCCAAAATTTAGATATAAACTGTGATCCTCTATCGGATACAATTACTGTAGGAACTCCGTGCAGGCAAAAAATCTCCTTGATGAATATCTCAGCAAGTCTGGGAGAGCTAGGCAAACCTTTGAGACACGAAATGTGATTGCTTGGAGAACCGATCTACGACAACATGAATGGTGTTCATACCTTTAGAGTTAGGTAAATCCACTATGAAATCCATGGACAAGTGTGTCCATGGCCGAACCGGGACAGGTACTGGCTGAAGAAGCCCAGCAGGAAGATTTCTAGAAGTTTTAGTCCTGGCACAAGTTGGGCACGCAAGTACAAAGTCCTTAACATCCTTCTGTATAAGAGGCCACAAGAAAGACCGGGAGATGAGATCCAATGTCCTCCTTGCTCGGGATGACCAGCCGATTTAGAAGAGTGTCCCCATTCCAGGACCTGTTTGCGCAGGGAAGGAGAAAGAGACAGCCCTCCGGGACCGAAAGATTGTCAGGAATCTGATTTTGCTGAAGAACGATATCCATTAAAGCCTCAAAATTGGTTGACAACAGAATGAGTTTGGAAGGAAGAATAGTCTTGAGTTGATCCTCTGAATTATCCTCAAGCGAAAATTGACAGGACAGAGCGTCCGCTTTAACATTTTTTGTCCCAGGAAGGTAGGAGATAACAAAGTTGAACCTCGAAAAGAAGAGTGACCATCTGGCTTGGTGGGCTCCCAGGCGGCGAGCTCCCTCGATATACAACAGGTTCTTATGATCTGTAAGAATTGTTGTAGGGGTCTCGGCTCCTTCTAGATGTCTCCATTCTTCTAAATCGAGTTTCATGCCCAAAAGTTCGCGATTCCTAATATCATAATTCTGTTCAGATGCGGAAATTGTTTTGGAGAAAAAAGCACAAGGATGCAACCTGGCCTGAGGGTTTCTCCTCTGAGACAAAACTGCACCAACACTGACATAAAACGCGTCCACCTCAAGGGTAAAGGGTAGATTAGGATCAGGATATACCAGAACCGGGGCGGATACGAACGCTTTTTTTAAGAGATCAAAAGATTCTACTGCAGTGGTGGACAAAGACGAGGGATCTGCTCCTTTTGTAGTAAGGGCCGTCAGGGTGGCTACTAAAGAAGAAAAATTCTGAATAAACCTGCGATAATAATTGGAAAATCCCAGGAAACGTTGCACAGCCTTTATTGCAGTGTGCTGAGGCCAATCTAGGACCGCTTTGACTTTGGCAGGATCCATCGTGAGGCCAGAGTCCGAAATTATGTATCCTAAGAAAGTGGTCGAAGACTGGTGGAAGTGACATTTTTCAAGTTTAGCAAACAAATGGTTTTCACGTAACAGGAGTAGCACTTACTTGACATGTCCTACATGTTCCTCAAGAGTCTTAGAATAAAATGAGAATATCATCCAAGTACAGTATTACAAAGGAATTGAGTGGGTCTCTGAATATTTCATTGACAAAATCTTGGAAGACAGTGGGGGCATTGCAAAGACCAAAAGGCATTACCAAATACTCATAGGGCCTCATGCAGTAAGCGGCCCAAAAGGCACTTTTTGCCCGTTTTGCACCAAAAATGCATACCCCGATTCAGTAAGGGGCGAAAAGTTGGCGAAAAGCAAAAAAAACGCTAAGTATGTTGGCGTTTTTTTTTTCCACCATCGGCGCGGCGAAAAGGCACTTTGCGCCGCAACTAGCCATGTTTTGAAACACGCTCAATTCTAGTAGTGTTGAGTAGCTTTGCGCCACTCTAGAATTGAGATTTTCACGGCAATCTGTCTCGCCCCAAAAAGTTGACAAGTTGCTGGGGAGAGGCTGCGGATGAGCGGCGGAATGGCACTTAAAAAAAATCAGGCCTTTTTCCTGCCTGGGATTGATGTGGGAGGTCTCCGGAGTTGATACCATTAAAATCAGCACCGGAGCCCCACGGCATTCATCCGAGGCAGTAAAAAATGCATTTAAAGGCAACTGCATTATCTTAGCGGCTAACCGCTAAGGCAATGAAGGGGTTAACCAGCCGTGCCAGATTTATTGTGGGTAGCGGGGGTGGGTGAAGGGGGTATTTGGCCCTTGGTGGTTGTTTAGGGCTTGCGGGGGGGTTGTGGGTGCAATTAACCCCATCATTACCGTAGCGGTTAATACCGCTACGGTCATGAAGGGGTTAAGCCCTCCCGCTACCCACAAGCAAGCCCTAAACAAACCACAATAAAAAAAATACACCACAACAGCCCCACACTAAATAAATAAATAAATATATAAATAAATATATAAATAAATATATATATATATATATATATATATATATATATATATATATATATATATATATATATTACACCAACAACCCCTATACCCCCATTACATACACATATATGCACATCAATGAAACTATAGGCCGGTGTGGGCCCTCGGTTTTACCCACGGGCCTGCAGTACCAATTCTGTGCCCCCCCAAATTAATGTCAAAACACATACATACTTATAAATAAATATCCCCCCCCTAACACATACAGCATAGTAATGGCCACAAATGGATAATAGTGCATTTGCCCATTTAAAATACATAAAGAACAATAAATACAATAAATACATATTGCACTCACCCTTGTCCGGCTGCCATGATGAAGGCCATCCTCATCTTCATCACCGTCCATGCCCCCTCCGATGCTGCAAAACATAAACAAAAAAAAACCAGCCAATGTAATTCCCCTAACCTCTTAATCACCATAGCGGTTATTAACTGCTACAGTCATTAAGTTGTAAACCCACCCTCACCCACCACTCGGGAGGCCTACATACCCTCCTCCACTACCCCCCCACCCCGTGAGGCCTAACCACCCTCACTCACCCAATACCCAGCCTGGAGGCCTACCCACATACCCTTGGGACCAATATCCCCTTCCCCACCCTCAATACCCACAATAAAACAATACACAGCCCCACAATAAACATCACTATATTTATTAAATACATAACCCACCCTCTGTCCCCCCCCATAAATACAGGATTTATTATTTTACATACAGGGTTAATACCCCAGGCCCACGGGAGTCCCCGGTGGGCCTGACAGGTCATCTCACAGACCTACAGTAGCCCAGCACCATGTTTCAAACAGGGTCTGGAGGGCTGCGGGTGGTCCCCGCCAGGCGCCATGGTCCACCAGGTGGTCTCCATGGGTCACCGTGGGCCACAATGGGGTCCCCACGGGTAGGCCCGCAGCGGTCTGGGGGGCCCCGGGTCAGACCCACAGGTGTCTGAGGGGCCTCGGGTTGTTCCCACAGGGGTTTGGGGGCCCTTGGGTGGTCCTTACGTGTCCGCGGTGCCCCCACACATTAAGTAGCATAATAAAATAAATAAAGTTCTACTCACCTCATCAATAAGGAGTCCCCTCGCTAGCAAAATCCGTGTCCTCCGTTGCCAACAAAATACATAGCCAATACATTGCAATTACATTCTGATATCAATTAACCCCTTAATCACCTTATCGGATAATAACCGGAAAGGTAATTAAGGGGTTAAGCCACCCTGGCCTGATACCCACCCTTCACCCATTCATGTGTACAGTGGCTTCATCATGCAACTATATATATATATATACATATATATATATATATATATATATATATATATATATATATATATATATATATATATATATATATATATATATATATATATATATATACCATCCATAACAATTACATAATTAACTATTTCAATTGTTAAACAGAACAAGTTACCATCAGACAAAATATAAGTACCAAAAAGAATACAATATACAAAAGCAAGCCTCAGCATGACCTAAAGTACAGCATACAACACCAAAAATTGCATATATCAATTCCAAAATACATTACACACTCATTTATGCATAGCAGCATAGCCAAAAACTTTTTAAAGACAGCAAAACAAGTATTTCCAGCAAACCATTTCTTACCCTGTATGTATATATTGATCTAGACATACACTCTCGGGCGCGCGCCAGGCTACTGCTGCGGCAGAGAACGGGAAAATGCTCGAATAAACTCTGCCGCAGCAGTACATACATATATACATACATACATACATACATACATACATACATACATACATACATACATACATACATACTGCACCGACACACTTTATTCGAGCAAATACCCAGTATGTACCTGGCAGATACCTGGAATGCGCCGCTCCTCACCTCTGACAAGCCCCGTTGTGTTTGCCTTCCCAGCCTGGGTTCATGCCTGGCTGACGGGCGGCTGATCTGTTAAATGATAATGATTAGGATTTAATAGGCTGCAATGCTTCGCGTGTCTACCAGATGGCATAAATTCATGAATTGTAATGCAGTATATATATATATACTGTGCAGTATTGCAGCAAGCGGGAATAAAATGCTTCAATCCCTGCCTGGAAAATACCTCAATGCACTCGGGCAGAAAACAGTCACAAACCTCAATACACCCGGGTATACCCGAATTCGTGGGACTAGCCGAGCTCGAATAAAGTGTGTCGCCAGTGTACAGTGGCAAGAAATGATCTTTAAAAAAAAACATGTCAAAAAATTAAAAAAAACATGTACAAGTTAAAAATAAACCAATTCTTTTGTTTACTTACCATTACTTGACCAACTCACCGACTCCCATTGAACACCTTACTCTCGAACCAATCCATGCACAGGAACCCATAAAATAATAAACCATAAAATAATTAACCATAAAATAATAAACCATAACAATCCAGGGGTCTTCTATTTGTAATCCATCTTCATCTGTATTATTCTTTCTAGTATCTTTTTCCGCTCTTCTTCTCTTCTTCGGCCATGCCCTGGCCTTTTTTCTTCGGTAGGATGTCCTTCCTCCTCGGCGTCTGCCTTCAAAATGAGACGACATAGGCTTTTATAGGCCTATGAGGTTACATTGTCATCATATGGTTCCCACGGCCCTGGATAATAGTTATTTTGCACATTATTGTACTGTAGGGGGGGGATTGATGTATTTAATGTATAGGACATGTTTATTTGTTTTTACATACAGGGTTATTTCTTCAGGTCTGCGGGGGACCTATAGAGACCACCTGCGTTCTCCTCGGGCTTCTCATGGGTAAACGGCTGCCGGGTCCACGGAAGACACCTGCGGGGAAGAACCGGAGGCCCCACATCTGTGGTGGAACCGCGGACCCGTAGGGACCACCCATGGGCCCCCAGACCCCCATGGGAACCACCCGAGGCCCCTCAGACACCTGTGGGTCTGACCTGGGTCCCCCTAGATAGCCGTGGGCCTACCCATGGGGACCCCATTGTGGCCCACGGTGACCCACAGAGACCACCTGGTGGACTATGGCGCCTGGCGGGGACCACCCGCAGCCCTCCATACCATGTTTGAAACATGGTGCTGGGCTACTGTAGGTCTGTGAGGTGACCCATCAGGCCCATCGGGGACTTCCGTGGGCCTGGGGTATTAACCCTCTATGTAAAATAATAAATCATGTATTTATGGGGGGGCACAGGGGGTGGGTTATGTATTTAATAAATATAATGATGTTTATTGTTGGGCTGTGTATTGTTTTTATTGTGGGTTCTGGGGGTGGGGGAAGGTTGTATTGGCCCCAAGGGTATGTGGGTAGGCCTTTCGGCAGGGTATTGGGTGAGTAAGGGTGGTTAGGCCTCACGGGGTGGGTGGTAGTAGGGGAGGGTATGTAGGCCTCCCGAGTGGTGGGTGTGGGTGGGTTAACCCCTTAATGACTGTAGTGGTTAATAACATTACATTGGCTGTTTTTATTCTTGTTCATGTTTTGCAGCATCGGAGGGGGCATGGACGGTGATGAAGATGAGGATGGCCTTCATCGTGGCAGCCGGACATGGGTGAGTTGCTATATGCATTTATTGTATTTATTGTTCTTTATGTATTTTAAATGGGCAAATTCACTATTATCCATATGTGGATAATATTAATTTTGCACATTACTATACTGTATGTGTTAAGGGTGGTGTATTTATGTGTTGTAATTTTTTTAGGGGTGCACTGAATTGGTACTGCAGGCCTGCGGGGAACACCCGAGGGCCACCGCCGGCCTATAGTATCATTGCTGTGCATCCCAAAAATGTGATAAATGTAATGGGGTTATAGGGGTTGTTGGGGGCACAGGGGGTGTATGTTGTTTATTGCAATGTTTATTGGGGGCAATTGTCCCCAATAATCATGCTATTATGCCTTAACCCCTTCATTGCCTTAGCGGCTATCCACTATGGTAATGAAGCAGCATTAATGTATTTTCATAATATTGTGTGGGAGCAGGAGGTCCCCTGAGCTGAACCGCATTGATTTGTGGCTCAGGGACCCCCTGCTTCCCGAGTTACAGGCCCCGGTTTGGGGCATCGGTGCCTGTGTCACCGCCATATTTATAGCGGGCACGTCGCGTATGGGATGCTATAAAGATGGCGGCGACAATGGCACCCGATGACACATACCGGGGCCTGTAACTCGGGAAGCATAGGGGTCCCTGATCCACAAATCAATGCGGTTCAGCTTAGGGGACCCCCTGCTCACAGTACACTATTATTAAAAATATATTCATGCTGCTTCGTTACCATAGCACATAGCTGCAAAGGTAAGGAATGATTGTTTATTGATATGGGTGTTTTATTCATAGTGTAGATGTGTAGAGGGTCTCCGGAGCTAAACCGCTTTGGTTTTAGGTCCGGGGAACCCCTGCTTCCCGAGATACAGCCCCCTTTATGGGGTGCCAGTATCCCTCTGCTTTGTTTACATTCCGTGGTCATGTGATCGGGACATTTAAATGCAGAGGGATACCGGCACATCATAATGGGGCCTTTATCTCGGGAAGCAGGAGGTCCCCGGACCTGAAACCAATGCAGTTCAGCTCCAGAGACCCCCTGCACATGTACACTATGAATAAAATTGTATCTAAAAGAATTTTTAATGTGCCGATGTTTGCGCAGAGAGAGCAGCGGATCTCTCTCTCTGCTGCAGACACATCTCGGCAGGGTACGGATTCTCGGCAGCTTCTCGCCAGGCAGAATGTCTCGCCACCGGTTACTCGCCATGTTTGGCAATGTTGCTCTCGCTGTTCGCCAGGGATTCGGCCCTTCCTGCATACAGCAAGGGCAACACGCCAAAAATATGGCGAATTCAAACCCCTGGCGAATGCAATTTTCCGCTGCTTAGTGCATGACCCCCATAGAGTCCATCCTGGGTATTGAAAGCGGTGTTCTATTCGTCACCTTGACGGATTCTGATAAGGTTGTATGCACCTCGTAGATCCGATTTGGAGAAGCTTTTAGCTCCTTGAAGACAATTGAAAAGTTCGGAAATGAGAGGAAGCGTATAGCGGTTTTTAATCGTGATTTTGTTGAGTCCTCGATAATCTATGCATGGCCGCAAGGACCCATCTTTTTTCTTAACTAAGAAAAACCCGGCCCCAGTGGGAGTGGTAGATTTGCAAATTAAGCCCCTTAACAGATTCTCAGCAATGTATTCTTTCATGGCTTTATTTTCTGGCATAAACAAGAGATAAGAGGCCCCTCTGGGTGGTGTCTTACCTGGAAGTAACTCGATGAGGCAATCATAGGGGCGATGAGGAGGAAGAATTTTGGACTTAACTTTGTCAAAGACATCCTTGAAGTCAAAGTATTCCTCTGGCAACTGTACCCTTTCCTTCTCTTCAAATACGGTGGTTGCACAGACGCTACTCGAACCTTCCAGACAGTTCTGAACACAGTGTGAGATCCACTGAATAGGTTCATTGCTCAATCAGTCAATTTGCGGATTATGAATCTGTTGCCAGGGTAGGCCTAAGTTTACTGCAATAGAGGGGGTATGAATAGCGTTCAAAGAAATATATTACACATGGTTATTTACAGACCTTAACTGGATAACCTGGGTCTCCAAGAAAATGAAGGCAGGCTGAAGGGTTCTACCATCAATGGCTTCTAAGGCGATGAGATTCTTCTTGCACACTAAAGGAATCTTGTGGTGCTCTGCAAAGCTCTGATCAATAAAGTTACCCCCTGCACCAGAATTGAGAAAGGCCAAAGTGGAAACCAAGAACCCCATACCAGACAAGGAGATGGGTACAAGGATCTTAGTGGGATTAGAAATGGTTATAGGGGAAAGAGAAATCGTTCCCAATGAGACTCCCGTGGGCCTCATGGGAACTTTGCGTTTCCCGTCTTGTTGGAGCAAGAGAAAGCGAAATTTCCAGGACCCCCACAATACAGGCACAGTCCAGCATCTATGCGGCGTTACCTCCCCGGGCGCGAGAGTAAAGTGACTCCCAATTGCATAGGTTCAGAGGAGTCGGGGAAAGGAAATTCAAACTGACCGACCTGATTCAGGGTAATCCTGGAGGTTGGTGAGCGATGAAGTCTTCTCTCGGTCCTTCTCTCCTGGAGGCGGTGATCCACCTTGATGCAGATTGCAATGAGATCCTCTAGGTCAGTGGGCCGGTCATGAGTAGCCAGTTCATCTTTTACAGTCTCAGATAATCCCTGCCAGAAGGCAGCAGACAAAGATTCTCCGTTCCAATCCGTCTCCCCGGCAATAGTGCTAAACTAGTATGTAGCGAGCAACAGAGCGGTTACCCTGAGAAATAAAAAAGAGAACAGAAGCTACGGATACCTTTTGACCTGGTGTATCAAACACCCTGCTGTACTCTTTGGTAAAATCTCCAATGCTCTGGGTGAGTTCGGATCTTCGTTCCCAGATTGGGGAGGCACAGGCAAGCGCATCATCAATGAGGAGAGAAATGTTGTAAGCTACCTTGGACCCGGGAGAAGAGAAATGGGAAGGATTCATCTCAAACTGAATCAAACATTGATTAAGGAAGCACCGACATTCGTGAGAATTTCACCCGTACCGGTTGGGCGTGGGATGTCGGGGATCGGAAAGATAGGCAGGCATGGGAGGAGTACTAGTTGCCAGTGGGATGGGATCTGGACGAGAACCTTGAAGGTGGAGGGATAAGGTTCTAAAATCCTCTCGGAGGACTCAAGTTTTGGTCATTAGACTCCCATTTATCTTGAAGACTGGACAGGGCGTTGGCGTGCATGCTCAGGACTCTTCCTACCTCAACGGGGTCGAAGTTTGTTTGGCCAAGCATACTGAAACACGTAGCTCACCACAAACGAGGCGCGACCGCGGGGCTGAGGAATTGTATAGAACGCCAACCACAACCGCGAGGGCACGTCTAGAGTGTAGGATAGTCGTGCAGGACGGATCAGGGTAACAGAAGACAGCGTTAGTGAGGTACATGCCTGGTCCTGGAGTATAGAGCAGTAGATCGTTGGGGTATGTAGCCAGAGTCAGGGTTGGAGAGCGTAGAGTAGTCGTGGTTCCAAAGCCAGGGTCAGTGCATGATAGAGTAGAGTAGTCATCCAAAGCCAAGGCCAGCGCAGGAGAGTATCACAGGGTAGTATTCAGGCAGGGTCAGGCAGCAGGGTACAGCAGACAGGAACTAGGCAGTGAGTGCAGCGTCACACAAACAGACGTTATGCTCGGCAATAACTGGGAGCACTGAGAACATATTTATAGGACCTCCCACCAATAGGAGGCGACCAGGAAGCAGGAGAATGACACATGATAGGCTGCTGGACCACACAGGTGCTTCCTATTACACAGCCAATAGTCAGTGTGTCAGAATGTGCGCGCACAACCCGCGCAACACGTAGGTGACCCGGTCGCGTGCCATAAACAAGCGCCGTAAGAGCTGTAACAACACGGGGGCAGATACCAGAGACGGGACCCGCGGGACAGGAGGCGGAGCGAGGGACGAGACCGTGCCATGTAACCGTGATATCACGGTGGGGGCGGCGACCAGAGGCGGGATCTGCGCAGGTAGAGGCGGAACAGGGGGCTGTATCGCGGTGTGTAATGGTGACGTCAGGCCGGGGGCGGAACCGAGAACACTGAGGAGACCGTGCACCGCGTGCACGCAGCACACCAAGACAGGAGGGATGTGAGTGCGCCCCAAGCCCAGAAACTGAGGGGGACCTTCTCGGAACCTGTGCGCCGCGCATAAGTAACGCCACCAGGTTGCCACTCTTGAGTGCCATGGTAGTCCAATGGGCGGGTGAGGGTTAATGGAACAGGAGCAGCTGAAAGGTGAATCCTCACAAACAGTGTGCAGATTTGTGCAGAAGATGCACATTTTATAACTAAAGACATTTGTAAGTTAGTGACGTGCATAATTTTTTTCTACCGGATGCGATATTTCCTCCTATTTAACAGTATTTTATTAATCTAGGCCTTATTGTTTTCTGAGGAGTAACATTTAAGATAGTAATAAACATGTGGAGTATACTAGTTATATAACTTACACATATATAAAGGATTTCCACGAGGTACAGAAGGAAAGCATATTTCAAAGAAAGAGAAGTGCTAGAATAAGAGTTCATTCTGTGAATCTGGAGGGTAGCAGGCTCAGGGGAAATGTGAGGAAGTACTTTAATCATGGAATATCCTCCCAACAGAAGGGGTAGATGCTAACACAGCGAGGGAATTGAAAAATGGTTGGTATGGACAGAAGGAATTTCAAAATATATTAAAAAGCCAATCATCAAAGAGCATCTGAGATCTTACAACAGATATGGAAATGGACAGGTTAGGTTAGCCACAGGGTTCTTATCTGTAGTCATTTTCTGTAGTTCTAATTTTAAAAGTATTTATCTGTGAGTTATTTGGATGTATTCCTGAGCTTGATTTTGGACACTGATTTGTCTGTAAATTTAGCATACAAATTATGCTTTTGGTACTTTTCTACTTCATCAAAGTCATTGGGGTCTAGAAATATGAAAAGCTCTCAACCAAGTTTTGAACCATATGAAATTATACTTTCTTTCCACTAACATGTTCATGAAATGTTTAGAGCTCAGTCTCAGTACTGTCAAAATTCGACAAGCATTGCAAATAATTATGCTGCTAAGAATTGGTTAGTGTAGCATTCAAAGCCCGAGATATGGATGTGTTGAGAAAGGAGAGGAGATTATAATATGCTTGATGAAACACTTTTGAATTGGGAATGAGCTGGGATTTCTTTGCGAAACCGCAAATTATTGGTGGAAATGTGTGATTTCTGAGACATGTTAAGACCTTTAAAAGTTTGGCAAACCAGTTCAGCAGGAATCGATTTTGCAGCCAGGATACTTTAATAAATAGACCACATTATGTTTAGTTAACTATTATGAATAATTTTGACAGTGGCTGAAAAAGAATAATAAAAAGGCAGATATTAAAATTTTACAAATTAATCAAAATGTACTGTACAGTATGGAAGATTTATTAAAATAAGATTTTGCAATGCAGTGATATACTCTTTACTATTTAGCTCGTCTAATGGGATACTACACTTACATAATATCAATTACAGTAAGTTTAGAAGTTTTTTAATCTCTAATAAATTGATATAAAATAAATAGCGTATGATCTAGCATAATTCACTTATAGGAATTGCTAAGTGTCTGCTATTATTTATAACAAGTTTTACCAGGAAGTAATATATTGAGAGTTAACTCTTGTTTTTAAGTATGTCCTGGGCACAGAGTTATGAAGACAAATACGTGGTTACAAATACATACATTACATTAAGTGAGCAGGGTTATAAATTATATACAAGACATCGCATGCAGAGTAAGAGATAATATATGTTATAGGCTTATGTAACAGTTACAGACCAGATTAAAATGTTAGATAGCTTTAGTTTTGAAAGAACTTTAGACACGTGGCGGCTGTGAGAGTCTCCAGTTTATTGTTCCAGTTTTGGGGTCCACAGTAAGAGAAGGAGGAGCAGCCAGATACTTTTTTGAACCTTGGGACCATGAACAGTCTTTTGGAGTCAGATTTAGATGATAAGTACTGCATGTGGTAGAGATGAGGAGCTTGTTTAGATAGATACGTAGCTTGCCCATAAAGTATTTGAAGGCAAGACAGGAAACATGAGACAGAGTTTTTGTCCCCACTTATAAAGATTGGGACAACTCTGTGTAACGCTCGCGCTGCCCACAAACAAGACAAGACCCCGGCACTGAGGTGGGAAGGTATAACACCACACACCCCCAGCAGCAGAGGCGTGCCTGGAAGGCGGATAGTTTAGCATTGCCGGGTCTGGTTTGTAGAGTTAGGAGATGCGGTATACTTGCTGAGTCCTTGGATTGCAGAAGACAGGATAGTAAGGGTCCGTAAGCCGTGGTCTGGGATTGTAAAGAGCAGCGTAGTCCGAGTCTGTATGCCGTGTTCAAGGGTAGGAGAGATCTTCATAGTCGAGGGTATGCCAAAGTCCAAATTCCAGAAGGGTCCACAAACAAGCTGAGTCGGTACACAAGAGGTTAACTGCAAAGGAGACAGAGCACTGCACAACTGAAGTGAGCTTCATGAGGCTACATAGGATTATGCTGAGCAAAGCATGGGAAGAAGCAGGAAGTATTTACAGACAGGGCAGGCCAATGGGGACAGGGGGCGGAGCAGAAGCGCAGCCCCAGCAGAGCAGGGATAGGCTGCAGGCAACAAGGCAGGGAGGAGAGACTTGCCACGCAGCTGGGGATCGTCGCATGTCATTGCGTGTGCACGCCGTGCAGGAGAGAGGGACCAGGTTCTGTGCGGCACCTAGGAGAGCTGTGGGTGCACGCGCACTCTGTAATGAAAGCAGGGGTGCACGCATGGGCAGGAACAGTGGTTGCGGTGGCAGCAGCAGGTAAGGAGGGAACACGACGCAAAGGACGTGTTCCCAGATTCCTTACACACACACCCCCCCTTGCGGATCGGCCTCAGGATGATTCCTATACGGCTAAGGCCTCGGGCATAGACACTTCGCCCGTGCGGAGGCATGCTGAGGCTCAGTGAAAGCAGTGTTTTCCCTGGCCTTAGAGCGTGCGCGCCATCCGTGGATGTGTCTGGGGGCGGGCCAGTGACGTCACGGAGCTGGTTCGACCTCATTGGGCGAAGCGCTCATGTGACCGGCCATCGCTCCGGCAAGCGAAGAAACTAAAGATTTGTTAAGACACACGCTTCCGCAGGCATGCGGAAGCATGCGCAAGCCCCTGCTAAAGCCACTCTCATTGTGGCTGCAGGGGCTCAGTGCCGAGCAGCAGTGCACCTCAGCACGGGTCAGCGCCTAAGCGCTGACCATGCCCGAGGCTTTAGTCAGAAACCTGGCATGGAACCGCCTTAGTAATCCCAGAGCATGGATCTGACGAAGTGGTATCCATGAGCATTCTTCGTGTCCGAAACCTTTCCAATGAACTAAAAATTGGACTCCTCCACTGGAGTGTCTACAATCAATAATTGACTGAATCTCGAACTCTTCCTGTCCCTGAACCATGACCGGAGGTGTCCTAGGCGAGATGTCAGGGAATCGAGAGCTTTGAAGTACAGTCTTTAACAACGAGACATGGAAGACTGATGGTATCTTCATCGATGGAGGCAGTTGTAGGCGATAAGCCACAGGATTGACCTGTTCCTGATTGCTGAAGGGACCAAGGAATCGTGGAGCCAGTTTCATCGTAGGCATCTTCAACCTTATATTCCTTGAAGATAGCCAAACCTAGTCACCTGGCATATATTTGGTTGCCTTTTGGCGATGGCGATCTGCCTGTCCCTGAATTCTCCTCCATGAGTATTGAAGAAAGTTTACTCTTGAGTCTGCTGCCGGGACTCCAGAGAGATTGGATGAGATAGGGAGATGGGTTGGGTGAAAGCATAATTTAAAAAGAAGGGCGACTCTTGGGTGGACTCGTTCCTGAAGGAATTGTGAGCGAATTCAGCCCATGGGTGTAGATCTACCCAGTTATCTTGTGCATCAGATATTAAACCCCTCAGGAATTGTTCAAGAGATTGGTTCATTCTTTCTGTCTGACGGTTAGTTTGTGAGTTGTATCCAGAAGAGAATAGAAGCAAAATGTCTAGTCTTTGGGCGAATACACGCCAGAACTTAGAAACGAACTGTGATCCGCGATCGGAAACAATAGAGACTGGAACTCCGTGAATACGGAAGATTTCCTTTACATAGATGTCTGCTAGGGTGGCAGAATTAGGGAGACCTATAAGTGGTGTAAAATGGGCTTGGTTAGAAAATCTATCTACAATGACCAGGATGGTATTCATACCGTTAGAGAGTGGAAGTTCGACAATGAAGTCCATAGAAATGTGTGTCCAAGGACGATCCAGAGTAGGCAAAGGGTGAAGCAGACCAAACGGCTTGTTGCGAGCGGATTTATTTCGAGCACAGGCTGAACAGGAATGGACAAATTCTTTAATGTCTTTCAACATGTTTGGCCACCAAAACGTGCGTCTGATTAGATCCGAGGTTCTCTTGGTACCTGGGTGACTTGCAGATTTAGAGAAGTGACCCCACTTGAGGATCTTTTGGTGGAATTGTGGAGCGGCATACAAGCACCACTCCGACGCCTCCATACCCTCAGGAATTAGTGTTTGAGACTCCAATATCTTATCCAAAACGTCAAAGGAATTAGTCGAAAGGATGTACTTAGAGGGAAGAATACTCTCAGGGGTATCTTCGGATTTATCCTCGTGGACGAATTGACGGGACAAAGCATCGGCCTTCAGATTCTTGGTACCAGGAATGTATTAGATAATATAATTGAACCTTGAGAAGAAAAGGGCCCAATGGGCTTGACGAGAACCAAGACGGCGAGCACTCTCAATGTACAATACATTTTTAGGATCCACAAGGATTGAAATAGGGCTTTCGGTACCTTCCAGGAGGTGTCTCCATTCTTGCAGGGCAAGTATAAGGGCCAAAAGTTCTTTATTCCCAACATCATAATTTTGTTCTGCAAATTGAATTTCTTAGAGAAGAATCCACAGGGGTGCAACTTATCCTGGGGAGATCTTCTTTGAGAGAGTATGCCTCCTGGTCCAATATCCGAGGCATCTACCTCCAAAGTGAAAGGGAGAGTAGGATCAGTATGATGTAAGATTGGGGCGGAAACAAAAGCCTTTTTGAGAGAGTCGAAGGCTAGGCATGCTTCGGGTGGCCAGGTAAGAGGGATCCGCTACTTTCTTAGTCAGGGCAGTAATGGGATCCACAGTGTCGGAGAAATTACGAATACATTTACGATAATAATTGGCAAAACTGAGGAAGCGCTGAATCACCTTGAGAGAAGTGGGTTTGGACAAATCTAGACCGGCTTTAAGTTTATCAGGATCCATCGCGATCCCTGTATCAGAAATAATGTACCCTATGAATGAAGTAGAGGTCTTGTGGAACATACATTTTTCCATCTTAGCATAGAGATGGTTCTCGCGCAGGCGAGAGAGAACTAACCTAGTGTGCTGAATATTTTTCCGGGAGGGACTTAGAATAGATGAGAATGTCATCAAGGTATACAATGACGAAAATGTTAAGGACAACACGAAAGACTTCATTCACGAACTCCTGGAAAACTGCTGGTGCATTACAAAATCCAAAGGGCATAGCTAAATACTCGTAATGGCCGTTGCGTGTATTGAAGGCCGTCTTCCATTCATCTTCTTGTCGTATACATATAATATTATAAGCCCCACGTAGGTCCAGCTTGGAGAAAATGGTAGCACCTTGTAAGCGGTCAAAAAGTTCGGAAATAAGGGGCATAGGGTAGCGATTCTTCAGAGTAATCTTGCTTAAACCTCTGTAATCAATACACGGGCGAAGTGACCCATCCTTCTTCTTAACGAAAAAGAGCCCTGCGCCGCCAGGGGAAGTGGAATTTCTTATAAAGCCCTTCTTTAAATTCTCTTGAATATAATCAGACATGGCCTTAGTCTCCGGGAGTGATAAAGGATAAGACCTAGCTTTGGAAAAGATGGCATCGGGCAAAAGATCAATAGGGCAGTCAAAGGGACGATGAGGGGGCAGAACCTCAGAACGGACCTTATCAAATACATCTGAATATATTACAGGAAGAGGAGGGTTAGCAGGTTTGGTAGTCTCTAGGCCGGCAACGGCTTGTACGGGGGGTGTAGAAGGACTCTTAGCAACGGGACCCCATTGTATATGTTTGTTATCAGTTCAATCTATCTGGGGAAAGTGGCGTTGGAGCCAAGGTAGACCAAGTATTATCTGCACGGCAGGGGAGTGGATTACGTCCAAGGAAATTTTCTCTCTATGACCATCCTTCGTGGAGAGAGAAAGAAGAACTGTCTCCAAAGAAATTAACTAAACAAAACAGTGTTTGTGGCGCAAAGTGATATTGAGTTAATATGTGCAAATGATCCCAGTGTTGATTAGCACTGAAAAACACATAATACTGTAACTCCAAGTAGAGGATTCTCCAGGTCAGCAGACTCTTTGTAGAACCTCATATGAAGAAAAGAACACAAATTCAGAGAGTATAGTGCATTATCATTTACTTAAGATGACAGAGAACACAGAGGGGAATTGTATTGTATTGTATGTCTTTATTTATATAGCACCAAAAGTGTACTCAGCGCTTCACAAAGAATACAGTATAGGGAATTAAAATGATACAATACGTGCAGCAAAATCAGACAATAGGAAAGGAAATCCCTGCCCCGAAGAGCTTACAATCTAAGAGGTATGGTGGGATACTTACAGAGACAGCAGGTGAGGGAGTAAGTGCTGTGTATGGCAGTGCTTGGTCACAATGGGTGGTAGGAGTGGCTGAGTGTGGGACAGTAACCATGAGTGCAGGCTGTTGGGATGCTTAACTTGTGGGGTGAGTTTTAAGGTTATTCAGTATTAAATCAGAAGGTTAACACCATTTACAGGGGAAGAGATGGCAGGCTGCATGGGTGATATCAGGTGTGTGTCTTGGTTCAGGCTTAGGGTAGATCCCCAGCAGCAGGAAGGAGTAGATAGAGGGTGTGAATAGAGGATTTGTGTGGGTGCTTTTTATTGAGGGGTAAAGAAGTTGTTGGGAGAGAGGTGTATAAATAATAGTGCAGTGGGGAGTGGGGAAGTTGGAGAGAACAGAGACGTTCACAAAGTAGTGAGGAAACAGTAAGCAAAAAAAGCAATAGGCAGGGCATGGTTAGATGCAGGAGGAAACGGTCCAGGTATTGGAGGATAGGAAGAGTACAAAGAATCAGCATTTAGAAAATAAAGTTCTCACAGATGCAGAGTTGTTGTTGTGCAGAGTCCAGATTTTCCTCCAATTTCAACTCCAAAATTAACTCCAGACACTTTCAATGTTACACTTTAAAATGTTGCACAGCCATATGGCTCACAGCCAAAAGAGCCTGCCTTATATAGTTAAACACATTCAATTGACTAACAATTAAGGGAGGGGTCTGCCTATTCAGCTCATACCAGGTAAATGTTAATTTGATTAAAGTTCCTTCAGTTGTTAGATAGAAATCAAACCTGTCATACCAGGTAGATGTTAATTTGATTAAAGTTCCTTCAGTTGTTAGATAGAAATCAAACCAGTCATACCTGTTTAAAGAGATCTGAATATTGGTCCAGATATTCAGAATGCATCCATGATTAAAGATTAATCTCCAAAATTAATTCCAGACACTTTCAATGTTACACTTTAAATGGTAACACACTCACACTTTCCCTGCTGGTAAGTAAACAAGAAGTGACTTTGGGCGCACTTCAACCTTTCTCCTTAGAAGGCAGCTCCCAATGCGACCGCTCCACTTCTCAGTCAGGAACAAACCGTGATTGCCTCTGCCAGCGTCTCTCACCCGCAGTGGGGCACTCCGCCGTGCCACGATCGTATCAGCAGTCTCCTTCCAATCAGGGCTTCTCTGGAGATTGGGTACGGTGGCCTCAAAGCATCAAAAAAGCCCAACCAGTTTCGTCCCACTGGACTTCATCTGGGGTCAGGAGAAATTAAGGCTGGCTGGAGAGGTCTTCCATCAATGGCCTCGAGACCGACGGGTATGGACTTCTGTATCATAGGGATGTTGTTCTTGTTGGCGAAATTCTGGTCCACAATGTTTCTCCCAGACCCGGAGTCTACAAAAGCAGACACGGATACACTGAAGTCAGGACCATAGAGGAAGATTGGAAGCATAATCCTTTTCGGTAGACTTCCCTTAGTAGGGGGATAAGAAGAAATAGTACCCAATGAAATTCCCCCATACCTCAGTGGGTGTTGGCGTTTCACGGCTCCATAGGGCAGTGGCGCACCAGATGTCCAGGTAGACCGCAGTAGAAACATAGGCTCTCATTCTTCTGGCGTTATTTCTCAGAATAGGAGAGTTGATGACTTCCTAAATGCATGGTGTCACGAGAGAACAGATAATATATTATTTATTTATAAAATATTTTACCAGGAAGTAATTCATTGAGAGTTACCTCTTGTTTTCAAGTATGTCCTGGGCACAGAGTTAAGACAAATAATACATGTTTACAAATACAGTTACATAATGAGCAGGGTATACATTATATACAAGACATTGCATGCACAGTTAAAGATAATTTATATTATGGGCGAATGAAACAGTTACAGACCAGATTAAAATGTGTGACAGCCTTTGATTTCAAAGAACTTAGACTGGTGGTGGATGTAAGAGTCTCTGGTAGGTTGTTCCAGTTTTGGGGTGCACAGTAAGAGAAGGAGGAGCGGCCGGATACTTTGTTGAGCCTTGGGACCATGAACAGTCTTTTCGAGTCTGATCTCAGGTGATAGGTGGTGCATGTGGTAGGGGTGAGGAGCTTGTTCAGGTAGCTGGGTAGCTTGCCCATAAAGAATTTGAAGGCTAGACAGGAAAGGTGAACTTTGCACCTAGACTGGAGTGATGACCAATCTAGTTGTTTGAGCATTTTGCAGTGATGTGTATTATAGTTGCATTGGAGAACAAAACGATAAATTGAATTGTAGAGGGTGTAAAGTTTGCTAAGGTGGGTTTGAGGTGCTGAGCCATATACTATGTTTCCATAGTCAATAATTGGCATTAGCATCTGCTGTGCGATACGTTTTCTGACCAGGAGACTTAGGGAGGGTTTGTTCCTGTAAAGTACCCCTAGTTTGGCATAGGTCTTGGTTGTCAGGGTATCAATGTGCATCCCGAATGTTATGTGGGAGTCAAACCATATGCCCAAGTATTTAAAACTAGTGACAGGGGTTAGGGTGGTGTTAGTGTTGGTTCTAATCTGGAGCTCAGTCGCTGGAAGCTTTAAAAATTTAGTATTGGTCCCAAACACTATTGTTACAGTCTTGTCAGTGTTTAAAAACAGTTTGTTTTAGGAAATCCAGTTTTTGAGTCTGAAAAAGTCAGACGGAATTATGTGTTGAAGGTCAGTGAGGCTATGGCTGTGTGCATATAGGATTGTGTCATCTGCATACATGTGTATTAAAGCTTCCTGACAAGCTGTGGGAAGATCATTGATGAACACTGAGGAGAGTAGGGGCCCCAGAACAGAGCCTTGCGGGACGCCACAGGTGATATCCAGGGGGTTAAAGTTAGAGCCAGAGATGGACACATGTTGGGATCTACCTGATAGGTAGGACTGAATCCAGTTTAAAGCATGCTTCCCTATTCCAGAGCTCTGGAGTTTGTTGAGCAGGATAGCATGATCAACAGTATCAAAAGCCTTTGCAAAATCTAGGAATACTGCACTAGTGAGTTGACCCCGTTCCATTCCACACTGGATTTCATTGCAAACTTTTAGCAGGGTAGTTACGGTGGAGTGTTTGGGGCAAAAGCCAGATTGGAATTGGCTAGGGAAATTTGTCTTGTTATAGTAATCGCTTAATTGGGAGTGGACACATTTTTCCATGACTTTGGATAGGATTGGGAGAAGGGAGATTGGTCTGTAGTTTGAGACAGTGTTTTTGTCCCCACTTTTGAAGATTGGGACAAATCTGGCAGCTTTCCAGGTCTTAGGAATATGGCCTGCAGACAGGATAGGGTTGACTATGGAAGCAATTGGTTTGGCAATTGCTGGGGCACCAAGTCTTAGGAACCTAGATTGTAGTAAGTCAGGCCCACATTGGCTGCTTAGTTTTAATTTGAGTAGCACTTGTGTAATCTCCTCTTCGGATACTGGGCCAAATTAAAAATTTTGGGCAATGTTGGGAGGGGGTGGGCTATAGGGGTACTCCCAGGATTAGATTCAGGTTTGTGGTTTGGGTTGCGTTTTGCTAATAAGTTAGTAGCACACCCCACAAAATAATCATTGAATGCATTTGCAATGTCGGTGGGGTTTGTCAGAGTAATATCGCCCTTGGTGATATTACTTGGGTGTTGATGGTTAGAAGGCTGGAATATGTTGTTGATAACCTTCCAGAAGTTAGCTGGGTTTGATGTGTTCTGGAGGAGATTGTCAGAGTAATATTGTGCTTTTGCATGCCTTGTTTGCCTTGTGCACATGTTCCGCAGGCATCTGTAATGATTGAGATCCTTGGTAGTGCCAATTATGTTGTGGCTTTTCCACAAGGCATCCCTGAACTGGTAGAGTGCTATAAGGTCAGGTGTAATCCATGGAAGGTGGGCACCCCATACCCTTATTCTGCGTAGTGGAGCATGGGTATAACAGAGTTTTAAGAACTCGGATTGGAAATAGTCGAGCGCAGAATCAGGGTCAGGAATTAAATCGATTCTGTGCCAAGGGTAGTTGGTAAGGACTGCCAGAAATTGTTGTGGGTTAAAGTTTCTAAATATTCTAGTGAGGAGAACTTTAGGGCTTGATTGGGGCGGTTTAATTTTCCTTACACAGTACACTATTGCATGGTCACTGAAAATGTCAGGAAGGATGCCAGAGGATTGGATTCTGCTGGGATTTGAGGAGAGAATCCAGTCAAGCATGTAATGGTTGAGCGATTTCAGGTTTGTTCATGTGGGTTGGGAAATGAGTTGCGATAGGTTAAGCGACTTGATTTCTGTGTGGATTATATGGTTTTTAGGGTCAAGCCAATTGAAGTTGAAATCCCCAAGAACTAGCAACTCACTCTTCTCATTCAGAGAGGAAATGGAGCCAAGAAACTGGGTGATATCAGTCAGAAATTTTAGAGGGGCTTTAGGGGGGCAGTAGATGCCAGTAATCAGGACGGGCTTAGAGAAGGGGAGGCAGATTCTGCCAACTAGGATTTCAAAAGATGGTGGGCTTGGGGGGCAATTTAACAGTTTAAATTATAAGGTTTCTGCAATATAAAATAACACCCCTCCTTCTCTCTTTGACCTATCTCTCCTAAAAATGGAGTATCCCTGAATGGCAATTGTGCATCAGGAGTTTTAGGGGTTAGCCATGTTTCTGTAAGAACGATGGCTTTTGGTTTATGCATAAGGCACCATGCCCTTAGTTCATCCAGTTTGGGCAGCAGACTCCGGATATTTATATGGGCGAGAGATAGCCCTTTTTGGAATTTGAAGGGGGTATTCTCAGGGGTATGGGACAGAGTTGAAGTTGGAGGACCTGGGTTAGGTTCAGTATCACCTGCTAAGGAGAGTAATAGTATGAGTAAAAATTTGAGTAGTTGTTTGCAAGTTGTTACTTTATGATGTTTGCCATTTGAGTGTGCAGTGGTTGGAGTGCTGGTTTTCAGGGTTCTCCACCAACATTCAGTAGATAGTGCAAGGCTTTTGAGTAATCCCGGGTGTATGGTGATGTTGGGCGTGGGCCAGGAGAGAGGCGTTTGTAGTTGATAGAGAGAATGACATCTCAATGAGGCCATGCGAAAGAACAAAGTGGAGGTAAAAAGCAGGTTCATTATGCCAGAATAGAATATAGAATAACCGGGTCAGATTGAACAAGATTAGGATATAGTAAACTGAATGAGTTTATTTCTTAGGAGCAGAACAGACAATACATCAAGCAAATAACATTACAGAAATATTTACACTTACTGGGGTTGGATAATGAGATATTCAGTCCAATAGCAGCTCATTAGTTGTTACAGTCACGACAAGCACAGGAATAAGGGGTGCAAGCAATTATATAGATGCAGGACCCCATTTCTAACATGGCAGTTCAGTTATTGGTGAACAATTACCTTGTCCCAATCACAGGTTGACAGGTAACGTGAGAAGCAGGGTTTACCAAGCCCCTCATTAATACACCCCTCCCCTGTTCCTACTTGGCCAGCCCATTTATAAAAAAATATGACATGAGGCCTGGGTGCCATCCTGTCTAGCAAAAATGCTTATTGGGCAGGGGCCTTTCATGTAGGGTGTTACATTTAACAGGTCACAATGGTTAGTATCCATCTGTGATAGCTGGCTGCATATGCAATGAGGCGAGTCACCTCCATTGATGTCCAGGTCTTTTCTCACCTCTAGCTAACTTCTCCACAGGGGACCGAGGAGTAAAGTACCTCACAAAGCCTTTCAAGTAGCCTCCTTTGATTGTACAATTACATATTAAAGCTGCCATTTGGCAAGATTCCAAACCTATATCCAAAGTAATAGTAAAAACAGAGATAACTCATAATTATATTTCCCATGCATTAAATCAGATTAACGATATGTATGTGACATGGGTTCTTGGCATAGTACAACATTTCCAAATATCACCGTTCTAGCATGTATTCATCAAAAGTTATAATTTTTTACACTTTATCCATTATCAGGGATACAATAGAATTCTCCCCCTCCCTGCATGTTAATACATAATATAGCAATTATTTCTGCTGAAGCGGAGAAATGCAGATCCACATATACACAATATGGTTAACCCTTTCCCTCCCGACATGATTTATACACATACAGGAATGCTGGAGAAATAAATCTAAGACCTGGGACAATTCTGCTGAAGCAGGGGGATGCAGATCAACATATACACAGATCGCATTAACCCCTCATATCCCGATCATGACACATGGGTTCTTGTGCCTCAAGAACTGGGAGAATGGAGGGAGTAGGACTGCGGATAGAAGGCATAGGAGTGAGAGAGCGAGCATGATGGCGTTCAAGCCGCCTTTCCTGAAAGCGTTGATCCACCCAAATACAAATGGCTATCAGGTCCTCTAGTGCGGGAGGTCTTTCCTGAGCAGCTAATACATTCTTCAGAGTCTCCAAACGTACTTGCCAAAAGGCTGCAGATAAAGCATCATCGTTCCAGTCCATCTCCACAGCGATGGTCCGGAACTCTAGAGCATACTTAGCAATAGATCTGTGGCCCTGGGAAATATGAAACAAAGAAGATGCAGCAGTAACTTTACGACCAGGTGTATCAAACACCTGCTGGAATTCTCTCTTGAACTTAACGAAATCTTGTGTAAGTTCAGGTCTCAGTTCCCAGATGGGAGAAGCCAGGACAATCCATCGCCAGTCAAGAGTGCAATAATATAAGGCACTTTAGTTTTGTCAGAAGAGAAGCGAGAAGGAGTTAATTCAAATTGAATATCACATTGGTTTAAGAATCCACGACACCCATGTGGGTCACCAGCATAGCGATTGGGAGTGGGGAGACATGGCTCCAGAGGTACATTGGGCTCCGGCCTAGGGGAGGACAAGGTTGAAGGTCTGAGAATGCGAGACTGGGACTGATGGAGCGAAATAGTTTCAATTCTCTGGGCCAAGGTGGTGACTTGGTTCTTCAAAACTAGACAGAATATATATTCACTGACACCAGGTTAGTTAAAGTAGTTTCTGTTAATACTACTCTCCCCCTTCCTAGAAGAAAATAGGAATATTTAGATTGTCTAATAGAGATAACAAATATGTTGAAATTTTAATAACATGTACGGTTTATTATAAGTATAGGAGGGCTCTGTGCTCTCTCTGGAGAAGCCGGTGCGTGACACATGGGAAAGTCTCTCAAGGGCATTAAGCCCTCTCCCTTCACCCTTAAGGTTATGACGGGTTTTTTGTTAGGGCCCCTACCCCATTTTTCTGTTTCCCCTTCTTTTTTTCCCCTCGTCCCACCCATTCTCCCCTCCCGCATGGAATTACCTCTGGTGTAAAGCTCCTAAATATAAGAGAAGATCTCTACTTTGTCTCAAAACAAAAACAAAAGCTAAAAACAACAGTCACTTGGGAAAGTGGCTGATACACTCCTTTCTCTGATAAATAAGCAACCATGGCCAGTACATCATCATTAAAATTAATCTCGATGAATGTAAAAGGTTTAAACTCAGTAAGCAAAAGAAGACTGGCCCTGCAGGAACTAAATAAACTTAAAGGAGACATTTTGTTCCTGCAAGAGACGCATTTTAATACGAACTCCCCTCCAAATACTTTTAGCAAAACATACCCTCAAGCATTTTATGCCTCATGTCGAACTAAAAAAAGAGGTGTGGCTACCTTAATAAGGAATAATATACCATTCACCCCTGAAAAAACGATACTAGACCCAGAAGGTATATATTTAATATTACAGGGATCTTTGTCAGGAGTACAAGTTTATGCACCAAATGAAGGACAGGTACCTTTCCTCAGTGAGATTCTAGAGATAGTAAGTAAGCAATCACCTTCCTCAAATTATTTTGGCAGGAGATCTGAATACAGTGAGTAACCCGGAACAAGATAGATCAAATATTCAGGGCTTTGATCCTCCTCGATCAACCATATCTAAAGCCAAGAAATTTAAAGATTTTCTGAAAGATTTCATCCTTTCAGATATATGGAGGTCACAACACCAAGGGCAGCGGGACTATTCATTCTTTTCAGTACCTCATCAGACCTACCCTAGCATTGATTATTTTCTGGGTAACAAGGAATTTCTCCAGGCATTCTCCCAGTCGAATATTGGCTCAATATCTTGGTCAGATTATGCCCCTATTGATCTAGAGCTCTCTCTCCCCTTTGGTAAAAATACGAGATATAATTGGAAATTGAATGACTCTTTACTGAATTCAACAGAAGTAGAGAGCACTATAAAACAGAAAATAACAGAATATTTTTCAATAAATAAGGGTTCAGTTGAGTCTCCGATAACACTATGGGATGTCCCTAAGGCATCAATTAGAGGAACCCTCATTTCAATAGCGTCATATCAGAAAAAAGGAAAACAAAAAATATATAAGGAACTCTCTGAAAAACTTAATTTATTGGAGCAGGAACATAAAAACAAACCTTCTAAAAAACTTTCTAAAATCTTAGATAAAACAAGGAATGAATTAAAACAGGTTCAACTAGAAGAGGAAGAGCGGGCTCTTAGCTGGATTAATCAAAAATACTACGATAAGGGTAACAAAGCTGACCGGCTATTGGCCAATAAATTAAGAGGTCTAAGGGTTAAATCCCAAATCCCTATAATTCAAACTAAAGCAGGTCACTAGAAATTTAACGAGAAAGAAATTGCCCAAGAATTTACTGAATACTATACCAATCTGTACAATTTAAACTCCCCCAAAAAATACACAGCCCGAGTTGACAGCTATCTCAAATTACCTTGAGAAATGTAATCTCCCTATACTTTCAGAAGAAACCTCTCAAAAACTCAATGAGAAGATATCATTAGAGGAACTCTCAGAGGTAATTAAACAACTAAAAATAAACAAAACTCCAGGTCCAGATGGTTTCTCCAATCAGTATTATAAGAAGTTTAAGACGGTGCTCTCCCCATATTTAATAGATGTTTTCAATACATTTATGGAAGGAAAGGAGGTCCCATCCTCTATGTCCATGGCCAACCTAGCAATTATACATAAGGAGGGAAGAGACCCACTACAGTGTGGAAATTATAGGCAAATTTCCCTTCTCAATTCGGACTTAAAATTTTATAGTAAAATTCTAGCAAATAGATTGAATCTAATTTTACCGAGCTTGATTCATAAAGATCAGGTTGGGTTTATCCCAGGAAGACAAGCTTCGGATAATACTCGAAAAATTAATAATATTATTGACCATGTACACTTCAAAGGAGAAAAAGCTATCCTTCTAAGTCTTGATGCAGAAAAAGCATTTAACCGAATAAAGTGGGCCTTTTTAGACAAAACGACGATAACATTTTGATTTAAGGGCTCATATTTAGAGGGTGTTAGAGCTCTATATAATAGGAGACATGAAATCCAGGGGGAGAATGGGGAAGAAACAAACAAACAAAAAACAGATCTAAGTGCAATGGGAATATGATTAGATGGATTCTTTGAGTCTTGGCTCTTGAAGAATGGCTACTTACAAGATGTAAGAATAATAAAAGCGGTGTTGCCAATCAGTCAGTGGTAGATGTATAAGTGTGGCAGTCGTCAGGGCGGTTCAGGTACTCAGATGGATGTGTCCAAGTAAAAGAGAGAGAACAGACTTGCATAGCGCAAATCAACCAAGGTATAAAAAACTTTTATCTACGTAAAAAATGCACTCACAATAAATTGAATAAGACCGGGCATGTCACACTATATAAGTGTACAGGAGAATATGATCAGCCAGCTGGCTCACCATCCCAAGACACTCCGTCCTCCTCCGTCGCTGCCTCCGCTCTGCTGCATTCCCGCACGGCTCGGCGCCTGACATCAGATCCGGCATCGTCTGTTGTTGGGGGCTGGACCTTCCGTGACTCCTCTCCAGACTTTTCTGTTGACAAGACTCCCACTCAACGCGTTTTGCTACGTTCTCACGTCGGCTTCATCAGGAGTGTGAAGTCTTAAGGTCACATTGTATCTTTTTATAGCTTGGTTGCTAATTAGTTAATACATAACCACTGTTCATTAAAGCGCTATGGAGGTTAATATATGCTGGTTCCATGGCATAGTCAGAGATGATCCCTCTATAGTAATACAGGAATATTCAAATTAATCAAATGCATCAGAGAGTGAGGCAAAGAGTATTGAGCAATGAATATTATTGCGTGACTCAGATGAGTCATAAAAATGACACAAATTGAATGGATATTATCCAAATAGAATAGAAATTCCTAATACAATTAGTTCTAATAGAGGAAGATAGAATTCACATTATTAAACAAATTAGTTATAAAATAGTTAAACTAAACAGTTGATGTTCGACAAAAAATATACTGTATATAGAGAGAAAAATAGAACACATATATTTATACAAATTAATTATAAAATAATTATATTCAGTGTTCGACAAACCTATACATTTGCTCGCCCCGGGCGAGTGGATTTAACCCCTGGGCGAGTAAATATTGGCCCAAGCAGCACACGTTTGGTACTAGGTGGCGAGTAGATTTTTTTGTGTGGCGAGTAGATTTTTTGGTGATTTGTCAACCACTGATTATATTAAACAATTAACTGATACGCTTATAAGGAGTATATGTATAAGACATGTATACGTAAAATCTATATATAAATATAGATGGACTGGGGGGAAAAAGTCTAAAACATGGAAATTCTAGCACATGAAAATTCTAGCACATAAAAATTCTAGCACATAAAAATGGAGATAAACAATCCCTAAGAACCAAAGAAATATGCACAGTGAAAAATAATTATAATTATTATTGCCTGGAGGGGAGACACAAAACCAGGGATTAGAACAGATTTATTTCAAGAAAGGCATAATATCCAACTCCATATTTAGTCCTCTTGGTGTAAGACTACCCAAACGGTGAATCCAGAATGATTCCCTCTTCAACAGTTCTAACTCCCTGTCACCCCCTCTCCAATGTTGTTGAACCTGTTCAATGACTGTATATTTTAGACCTGTTGGATCTCCTTTATGAACTGCTGCAAAATGATTAGAAACACTATGCGTGATAAGTTGTCGTTTGATACTGCTTAGATATTCTACAATTCTTGTCCTAATAGGCCTAGCAGTTTTACACACGTATTGAAGTTTGCATGGGCACTCAAGTAAGTATATAACATGATCCGATCTACAGGTAAGACAGGTTTTGATATTGAAAATGTCATTTGTAACATTTGAGCTGAAACTAGCAGTGATAGGAGATTTAAACTGGCATGCCCTGCAAGTTTTGCACCCATAAAATCCCTTATTCTGGCTTAGCCAATTATTGGTTCTCTTTTGTCTGAGTGCACTTGGTGCTAGCTGATTTTTTAGATTATTGGCTTTCCAGAACAAAACACTGTGTCTGTCTGGAATTTCTTTCCCTAATATAGGGTCATTCTTAATAATGTCCCAATGTTTGTTCAGGATCATAGTAATCTTTTTGGATTCTTTGTTGAAACCTGTGATAAATGCAAAATCTAATTGATCGTTTTTCTTTTTCTTTTCCCTAGGTTTCAACGAGTCACTCCTATTTTTGCAATCTGCTTTCGACAATGCTCTGTCTAACATCTCCTCATCATAATTCTTCTCCAGAAATCTGTTTTTAATAAAATCTGCTTGTTGTAAAAATTGATCTCTATCTGTGCAATTTCTTTTGAGTCTATTAAATTGTCCTAATGGCACATTGTCCATCCATCTGGGTAGGTGACTGCTTGATCTCAAAATATATTTATTTTTATCAATTTCTTTGAAGAAGGTTTTGGTCTTAATTACACTATCTTCTATATAAATTTCCAAATCCAAAAAAATTGATCCTTTCCTTACTCTTTAAACTGGTGAAATTTATATTCCATATGTTAGTATTAATATAATCAAAGAACTTATCAAGTTCCTCTTCACTCCCCTTCCATATTAAAAACACATCATCTATGAAATGGCGCCAGAGTACCAGGTCCGCCCGGGCCACCCTTCAGGCCAGATGAATTCCTCCTCCCAAAACGCCATGCGGAGGTTGGCATAACTAGGTGCGAACCGAGTACCTATCGCCATTCCACAGTTTTGTAAATAAAATTCTCCCCCGTACCAGAAATAATTAGGAATCAAGATGAATTGTATGCTTTCTATAATAAAATCTGCCTGACTTTCTGGAAATTCACTATCCTGTTTCAATACAGTTGCGACACAATTTATTCTCGCTCGGCTAGTCCCGCGAATTCGGGTATACTCGGGTGTATTGAGGTTTGTGATCGTTTTCTGCCGGAGTGTATAGCGTTATTTTCCCGGCAGGGATTGAAGCATTTTATTCCGGCTGGCTGCAATACTGCAATGCCATGTAAAAACACATGAGGGCGCTTGCGAGCTGTTCTCTTTGAAGCCGTCCCCTATAATGAATTGCAATGCAGTATATATACTGTATATATATATATATATATATATATATATATATATATATATACTGTATAACAACAACCCCTATAACTCCTAACATACAGTACTGTACACATACAGTACTGTATATGCACATACATAAATGATACTATGGGCCGGCGGGGGCGAGATGTGTTTGCAGCAGAGAGAGATCCGCTGCTCTCTCTCTGCGCAAACATCGGCACATTAAAAATGATTTTAAATACATTTTTATTTATAGTGTAGATGTGCAGGGGGTCTCGGGAGCTGAACCGCACTGGTTTCAGGTCCGGGGACCCCCTGCTCTCCGAGATACAGACCCCTTTATGAGGTGCCGGTATCCCTCTGCGTTTAAAGGTCCCGATCACGTGATCGCGGCCTGTAAACAAAGCAGAGCAGAGGGATACCAGCACCCCCTAAAGGGGCCTGTATCTCGGGGAGCAGGGGGTCCCCGGACCTAAAACCACAGCGGTTCTGCTCCGGAGACCCTCTGCACATGTACAGTATAAATAAAACACATATATAAATAAACACTTGTTCTTTACCTTAGCGGCTATGCGCTATGGTAAAGAAGCAGCATTTCTGTATTTTAATAATATTGTACAGTGAGAAGGGGGTTCCCTGAGCCAGAAATCTAAACTCAGGGGGCCCCCTGCTCCTGCTCAATATTATTAAAAATACAGAAATGCTGCTTCATTACCATAGCGTATATCCGCTAAGGCAATGAAGGGGTTAACCCACCGTGCCCGCTTTATTGTGGGTAGCGGGGGTGGGTGAAGGGGGTATTTGCCCTTGGTGTGAGTTTAGGGCTTGCGGGGGGTTGCGGGTGCACTTAACCCCTTCACGACCGTAGCAGTTAATACCGCTACGGTCATGAAGGGGTTAAGCCCTCCCGCTACCCCCCCGCAAGCCCTAAACAAGCACCGTTGGGGCTAATACCCCCTTCACCCACCCCCGCTACCCACAATAAAAAAAAACTCACACACAGCAGCCGCCAAAAAATAAATAAAAAAATCTAAATAAATAAATAAATAAATGACTATAAATAAATACATTTGAAATACATTTTTATTTATAGTGTAGATGTGCAGGGGGTCTCCGGAGCTGAACCGCACTGGTTTCAGGTCGGGGGACCCCCTGCTCCCCGAGATACAGGCCCCTTTATGAGGTGCCGGTATCCCTCTGCTTGGTTTAAAGGGCCCGATCACGTGACCACGGCCTGTAACCCAAGCAGAGGGATACCGGCACCCCCTAAAGGGGCCTGTATCTCAGAGAGCAGGGGGTCCCCGGACCTAAAACCACAGCGGTTCTGCTCCGGAGACCCTCTGCACATGTACAGTATAAATATAACACATATATAAATAAACACTCGTTCTTTACCTTAGCGGCTATGCGCTATGGTAAAGAAGCAGCATTTCTGTATTTTAATAATATTGTACAGTGAGCAGGGGGTTCCCTGAGCCAGAAATCTAATCTCAGCGGGCCCCCTGCTCCTGCTCAATATTATTAAAAATACAGAAATGCTGCTTCATTACCATAGCTGATAGCCGCTAAGGCAATGAAGGGGTTAACCCACCGTGCCCGCTTTATTGTGGGTAGCGGGGGTGGGTGAAGGGGGTATTTGGCCCTTGGTGTGAGTTTAGGGCTTGCGGGGGGGTTGCGGGTGCACTTAACCCCTTCACGACCGTAGCAGTTAATACCGCTACAGTCATGAAGGGGTTAAGCCCTCCCACTACCCCCCCGCAAGCCCTAAACAAGGACCGTTGGGGCTAATACCCCCTTCACCCACCCCCGCTACCCACAATAAAAAAAACCTCACACACAGCAGCCGCCAAAAAATAAATAAATAAATCTAAATAAATAAATAAATAAATGACTATAAATAAATACATTTGAAATACATTTTTATTTATAGTGTAGATGTGCAGGGGGTCTCCGGAGCTGAACCGCACTGGTTTCAGGTCGGGGGACCCCCTGCTCCCCGAGATACAGGCCCCTTTATGAGGTGCCAGTATCCCTCTGCTTGGTTTAAAGGGCCCGATCACGTGACCACGGCCTGTAACCCAAGCAGAGGGATACCGGCACCCCCTAAAGGGGCCTGTATCTCAGGGAGCATGGGGTCCCCGGACCTAAAACCACAGCGGTTCTGCTCCGGAGACCCTCTGCACATGTACAGTATAAATATAACACATATATAAATAAACACTCGTTCTTTACCTTAGCGGCTATGCGCTATGGTAAAGAAGCAGCATTTCTGTATTTTAATAATATTGTACAGTGAGCAGGGGGTTCCCTGAGCCAGAAATCTAAACTCAGCGGGCCCCCTGCTCCTGCTCAATATTATTAAAAATACAGAAATGCTGCTTCATTACCATAGCGGATAGCCGCTAAGGCAATGAAGGGGTTAACCCACTGTGCCCGCTTTATTGTGGGTAGCGGGGGTGGGTGAAGGGGGTATTTGGCCCTTGGTGTGAGTTTAGGACTTGCGGGGGGGTTGTGGGTGCACTTAACCCCTTCACGGCCGTAGCAGTTAATACCGTTACGGTCATGAAGGGGTTAAGTCCTCCCGCTACCCCCCCGCAAGCCCTAAACAGCCACCATTGGGGCTAATACCCCCTTCACCCACCCCCGCTACCCACAATAAAAAAATACACACACAGCAGCCGCCAAAAAATAAATAAATAAATCGAAATAAATAAATAAATAAATGACTATAAATAAATACATTTGAAATACATTTTTATTTATAGTGTAGATGTGCAGGGGGTCTCCGGAGCTGAACCGCACTGGTTTCAGGTCGGGGGACCCCCTGCTCCCCGAGATACAGCCCCCTTCATGAGGTGCCGGTATCCCTCTGCTATGGTAGCCAATCAGAGTGTGGGAACTCCATCCCTACTCTGATTGGCTACCGTACCACGTGACAGGTTTTCATTGACGTCACATCCTTTCTCCCCCAAGCCCCTGACACATGGTATACCAGAGCCAATCAGAGTAGGGATAAAGTTTCCACGCTCTGATTGGCTCTAGTAC
Source organism: Ascaphus truei (assembly GCF_040206685.1). Taxonomy (NCBI): domain Eukaryota; kingdom Metazoa; phylum Chordata; class Amphibia; order Anura; family Ascaphidae; genus Ascaphus; species Ascaphus truei. Next base: position 199,453,706 of record NC_134486.1, on the reverse strand, counting down.
CATGTGTGCACGGCCATGTGCCTTTTCATGACGTCATCTTAAAGGCAATTGAAGCAAAGCCATTCTGATTGGCTGTGCTTTCATTCCCTTTAAGTGACGTCATCCTTTTTTTTGTCGGCCAAAACACATGGTTTTCACGGCCCAATCAGGACCGTGGGAACCATGACAAAAATGTGACGTCATAGGCCTTTAAAAGCCTATGTCGTCTCATTTTGAAGCTAGACGCCGCGGAGGAAGGACCTCCGGGCAAGAAAGTAGACCAGGGCGTGGCCGCAGACGGGGAGAAGACCCCGCCCCGCCCCGCTGGAAGGAGATAGAAGAAAGAAGAATACAGATGAAGATGGATTACAAGTAGAAGACCCGTGGATTGATTTGGATTTTTAGTTTAATGTTTATTATTTTATGGTTTTTTATTTTATGGGTTCCTGATCGTGGATTGGTCCGTGAGTAAGCTGCGCAACTGGAATCGGTGGGGGCAAGTAATGGTTAGTTAACTAAAGAAATGTATTTTATTTAACTTGTTAATTTTTTCAAAAGGTTTTTTAACATGTGTATTATTATTTTTTTTGTGGTATATCATTTCTTGCGACTGTATGTATGTATGTATATATGTCTAGAGAAATATATACTGTACTGTACATTCAGGGTAAGAAATGATGATGTTTTAAAAGCTGGATTAGATGTGTTTTAAATTATTTTGTGTATGCTGCTATGCTTTATTGTGAGTTTAAAGTATTTTAAAATTAGATAGATGTATTCCTTGGTATTGTATTGTGTGTTTGAGGAAGGTCAGGGATAGGCTTGGTTGTAAAGGTTGTATTTTTGTCGGTACTTATATTTTTTCAAAGGCTTAATTGTTCTGCTCTAGGCGTGAATTTGTTAATGGTTTCATTGTTCAGGATGTAGTGTGAAAGTTTTAGGTATGTAAATAATGATTGCTAATTGATTTTTGTTTACTTGGTTGATTAATTTGCAGAATGTATATGGTGCATAGATTTTATGCATCATATATATTGGAATGTGAGGTTTTTCATTGGTTTGTAATGATATAGATTGTGAGATCAGTTAGGATTTTTAAAGGAAATTGATTTTAATGTAGTGTCTGTATGGAGAAGTGTTTGGTTGTAGGACAGTATGCTTTTGATAACCCTTCTACATTTATTTGTACTGTATATTGGTTTATCATGGGTGTGTATATAACGTGTGTATACAGTATATATATACTGTATATATCTCTCTTTCTCTCTGTCTCTCTGTATATATATACAGTATATATATATAGTTGCATGATGAAGCCACAGTACAAATTCATGGGTGAAGGGTGGGTATCGGGCCTGTGTGGCTTAACCCCTTAATCACCTTTGCGGTTATTATCCGATAAGGTTTTTAAGGGGTTAATTGATATCTGAATGCAATTGCAATGTATTGGCTTTTGATTTTTGTTTACTTGGTTGATTCATTTGCAGAATGTATATGGTGCATAGATTTTATGCATCATATATATTGGAATGTGAGGTTTTTCATTGGTTTGTTATGATATAGATTGTGAGATCAGTTAGGATTTTTAAAGGAAATTGATTTGAATGTAGTGTCTGTATGGAGAAGTGTTTGGTTGTAGGACAGTATGCTTTTGATAACCCTGCTACATTTATTTGTACTGTACTGTATATTGGTTTATCATGGGTGTGTATATAACGTGTGTATATATATATTCTGTATATCTCTCTCTCTCTCTCTCTCTCTCTCTCTCTCTCTCTCTCTCTCTCTCTCTCTCTCTCTCTTTCTCTCTGTCTCTCTGTATATATATACAGTATATATATATAGTTGCATGATGAAGCCACAGTACAAATTCATGGGTGAAGGGTGGGTATCGGGCCTGTGTGGCTTAACCCCTTAATCACCTTTGCGGTTATTATTCGATAAGGTGTTTAAGGGGTTAATTGATATCTGAATGTAATTGCAATGTATTGGCTTTTGATTTTTGTTTACTTGGTTGATTCATTTGCAGAATGTATATGGTGCATAGATTTTATGCATCATATATATTGGAATGTGAGGTTTTTCATTGGTTTGTGATGATATAGATTGTGAGATTAGTTAGGATTTTTAAAGGAAATTGATTTTAATGTAGTGTCTGTATGGAGAAGTGTTTGGTTGTAGGACAGTATGCTTTTGATAACCCTTCTACATTTATTTGTACTGTATATTGGTTTATCATGGGTGTGTATATAACGTGTGTATATATATATACTGTATATCTCTCTCTCTCTCTCTTTCTCTCTGTCTCTCTGTATATATATACAGTATATATATATAGTTGCATGATGAAGCCACAGTACAAATTCATGGGTGAAGTGTGGGTATCGGGCCTGTGTGGCTTAACCCCTTAATCACCTTTGCGGTTATTATCCGATAATGTGTTTAAGGGGTTAATTGATATCTGAATGTAATTGCAATGTATTGGCTTTTGATTTTTGTTTACTTGGTTGATTCATTTGCAGAATGTATATGGTGCATAGATTTTATGCATCATATATATTGGAATGTGAGGTTTTTCATTGGTTTGTTATGATATAGATTGTGAGATTAGTTAGGATTTTTAAAGGAAATTGATTTGAATGTAGTGTCTGTATGGAGAAGTGTTTGGTTGTAGGACAGTATGCTTTTGATACCCTTCTACATTTATTTGTACTGTATATTGGTTTATCATGGGTGTGTATATAACGTGTGTATATATATATATACTGGATATCTCTCTCTCTCTTTCTCTCTGTCTCTCTGTATATATATACAGTATATATATATAGTTGCATGATGAAGCCACAGTACAAATTCATGGGTGAAGAGTGGGTATCGGGCCTGTGTGGCTTAACCCCTTAATTACCTTTGCGGTTATTATCCGATAAGGTGTTTAAGGGGTTAATTGATATCTGAATGTACTTGCAATGTATTGGCTTGGTATTGGCTATGTCTTGTATGGGCAAGAGAAGGAAGGCGCTGGCGACGGACACTTCGTATTGATGAGGTCAGTAGTACTTTATTTATTTGTATATGCTAGTTAATGTTTTTAATAATGGGCAATTAATCTATTATCCACATCTGGATAATAGTTATTTTGCACATTATTGTACTGTAGGTGTTGGGGGGGAGGGTGTATGTATTGAATGTATAGGCCAGGTTTATTTTTTTTACATTCAGGGTTGGTTCCGTGGTTCTGCGTGGGACCTCTGGAGACCACCTGCGGGTATTCTCGGGTATCCCAAGGGTATCAGGCTGGTGGTTCCACGGGTGACACATGCGGGGATGATGATGTGTGGTCCCACTTCTGTGGGGTCACCTCCGATCCGTAGTCTGCGGGGTTGACAATGTGTGGTCCCACTTCTGTGGGGGCACCGCGGACCCATAGTGAGCACCCGTGAGTTCCCCAGACACCCGAGGGAACCACCCGAGGCCCCGCAGACACCTGTGGGTTTGACCCGGGGCTCCCAGACATCCTTGGGCCTACTGTGGGGACCCAATTGTGGCCCATGGTGACCCAAGGAGACCACCTTGGGGCCATGGTGCTGGCAGGATCCACCAGCAGGCCTCCAGAACCTGTGTAAAAAGGGCTGCTGGTAAACTGTAGGTCTGTCCAGGTGCCCTGCCAGCCCACTGGGGACTAGCGTGGGGCTGCGTTATGAACCCTGTATGTAAAAGGATAAATCTTGTATTTATGGGGGGGGCACAGGGGTTGGGTAATGTATTTATTAACTATAATGCTGTTTATTGTGGGTCATTGTACTGTTTTTATTGTGGGTACTGGGGGTGGGGTGTTTCCCCAACGGTATGTGGTTAGGTCTCCCTTGTGGGTACTGACTGGGTGGTTAGGCCTCACGGGGGGGGGGTTAGTGTGTGAGGGTATGTAGGCATCCCGAGTGGTGGGTGAGGGTGGGTTAACCCCTTAATGACTGTAGCGGTTAATAACCGCTATGGTGATTAAGGGGTTAGGGGACATTACTTTGGATGTTTTAATTTTTGTGTCTGTTTTGCAGAAGCGGAGGGGCCATGGCCAGGATGGGGGGGGGGTAACGGTATGTGGGTAGGGGGTGAGGGTGGTTAGACCTCACAGTATGCACATTGGGTCCCCCCCTCCCCACATTTACATACACTGCACTCACAGCAATGCAGGCAGGGAGGGAGATTTAACAGAAACATGAGGGGGCTTTAAATCTCTCTGCCTTCAGTGTAATCTGTTTAAAGCCCCCTCTCCCCTCCCTAATGTTTCTGTTAAATCTCTCTGCCTTCAGTGTAATCTGTTTAACAGAAACATTAGGGGGGAGGGGGCTTTAAACAGATTACACTGAAGGCAGGGAGATACAGGGGATGTACTGTACTGTATGTTGTTTATTGCAATGCTTCAATGTGTGTATAATTTATACTGTTTTTTACAATTAGATAGATGTAATCCTTGGTATTGTAATGGTTAGCTTTGGTTTTAAATTGTGTTTTCTGGTTGGAACTTACAGTATATATTGATTTTTGTTTACTTGATTGGTTAAAATAGTTGACTTGTTTGGAAGTGTTTGTATTTACTGGTACAGTAGCTTGCAATGATATTGTTAACATTCAATTGCAGAATGTATATGATGCATAGATTTTATGCATCATTTATACAATGTAAATGCAATGTACTGTGTGGATTGGAATGTTATGTTTTATATTGTAAGATCAGTTAGGATTATTAAATGGATTATTATTATTGTCTGTATGGAGAAGCGTTATTTGTAGGACAGTATGATTTTGATAACCATTCTACATGTACTGTATTTGTATATCGGTTCATCATGTGTGTGTATATACTGTGTGTGTGTATATATATATGTATGTATGTATGTATATATACAGTATATATATACACAGTACATACTGTATATGTATAGGGATTGTTATTATATATATACTGTATATATACAGTATATATATATACAGTATATATTTATTTCTCTTCATGTATTTATTTATTATTTAGATTTATTTATTAATTGTGGGGCTGCTGTGCGTGAATTTTTTTTATTGTGGGTAGCGGGGATGGGTGAAGGGGGTATTAGCCCCATCGGTGGTTGTTTAGGACTTGCGGGGGGGTTGCGGGTGCACTTAACCCCTTCACGACCGTAGCAGTTAATACCGCTATGGTCTTGATGGGGTTAAGTGCACCCGCTACCCCCCCGCAAGCCCTAAACAACCACTGATGGGGCTAATACCCCCTTCACCCACCCCCGCTTCCCACAATAAAAAAATTCACACACAGCAGCAGCAGCACAATTAATAAATAAATCTAAATAAATAAATAAATAAATGAATATAAATAAATACATTTAAAATACATTTTTATTGATAGTGTAGATGTGCAGAGGGTCTCCGGAGCTGAACCACTGTGGTTTTAGGTCTGGGGACCCCCTGCTCCCCGAGATACAGGCCCCTTTAGGGGGTGCCGGTATCCCTCTGCTTGGGTTACAGGCCGCGGTCACGTGATCGGGACCTTTAAACCAAGCAGAGGGATACCGGCACCTCATTAAGGGGGCTGTATCTCGGGGAGCAGGGGGTCCCTCGACCTGAAACCAGTGCGGTTCAGCTCCGGAGACCCCCTGCACATCTACACTATAAATAAAAATGTATTTCAAATGTATTTATTTATAGTCATTTATTTATTTCAATTTATTTATTTATTTTTTGGCGGCTGCTGTGTGTGTATTTTTTTTATTGTGGGTAGCGGGGGTGGGTGAAGGGGGTATTAGCCCCAACGGTGGCTGTTTAGGGCTTGCGGGGGGGTAGCGGGAGGGCTTAACCCCTTCATGACCGTAACGGTATTAACTGCTACGGCCGTGAAGGGGTTAAGTGCACCCGCAACCCCCCCGCAAGCCCTAAACTCACACCAAGGGCCAAATACCCCCCTCACCCACCCCCGCTACCCACAATAAAGCGGGCACGGTGAGTTAACCCCTTCATTGCCTTAGCGGCTATCCGCTATGGTAATGAAGCAGAATTTCTGTATTTTTAATAATATTGTGCAGGAGCAGGGGGCCCCCTGAGCATTAATTTCTGGCTCAGGGAACCCCCTGCTCACTGTACAATATTATTAAAATACAGAAATGCTGCTTCGTTACCATAGCACCTAGCCGCTATGGTAAAGAACGATTCTTTATTGATGTGTGTGTTTTATTTATACTGTACATGTGCAGAGGGTCTCCGGAGCAGAACCGCTGTGGTTTTAGGTCCGGGGACCCCCTGCTCCCCGAGATACAGGCCCCTTTATGGGGTGCCGGTATCCCTCTGCTCTGCTTGGTTTACAGGCCGCGATCACGTGATCGGGACCTGTTAAACGCAGAGGGATACCGGCACCTCATAAAGGGGTCTGTATCTCGGGGAGCAGGGGGTCCCCGGACCTGAAACCAGTGCGGTTCAGCTTCCGAGACCCCCTGCACATCTACACTATAAATAAAAATGTATTTAAAATAATTTTTGATGTGCCGATGTTTGCGCAGAGAGACAGCAGCGGATCTCTCTCTGCTGCAAACACATCTCGCCCCCGCCGGCCCATAGTATCATTTATGTATGTGCATATACAGTACTGTATGTGTACAGTACTTTATGTTAGGGGTTATAGGGGTTGTTGTTATACAGTATATATATATATATACTGTGTATATACAGTACTGTATATATATACTGCATTACAATTCATGAATTTATGCCATCTGGTGGACACGCGAAGCATTGCAGCCTATTAAATCCTGATCATTATCATTTATCAGATCAGCCGCCCGTCAGCCAGGCATGAACCGTGGCTGGGAAGGCAAACGCAACGCGGCTTGTCAGAGGTGAGGTGCGGCGCATTCCAGGTATCTGCCAGGTACAAACTGGTTATTTGCTCGAATAAAGTGTGTTGCAGCAGTATGTGTCTAATAGCAGAAAATCCCTTGTCATGATGTATAGATGTATAGAGAGATGTTACATCACATGTTGCCATAAAAAACTGGTCTTCCCATTTTAATTTATTTAAAGTATTCAAAATGTCCATTGGATCTCTTAGATAGGTTTTTGTTTAATAACATATTTCTGAAGGAACTTGTCTATGTACATCGACAGGTTGGCTGTGAGTGAGCCAATCCCTGAGACAATAGGTCTGCCTGGGGGATTGGCTACACTCTTGTGAACCTTTGGAAGATGATAGAAAATTGGCATTTTTGCCTTATCCTCATATAAAATGTTATATTCTTTCTCATTGAGAATACCTGTTTCCTTCCCCTTCCCCTTGTCCAAGAAACATTTTATATCTACAATCTTATGTCTACAATCATTTTATGCCTACAATCTCTCAAAGGTAGGAGGGAAGAGGAAAGAGAGAAAAGGGAGGCAAAGAGGGATGACCAACAGGAAAGATCGGAGGTTTTTTTAGGGGCAGAGTGTCCTTCAACACTATGGGAAACAAAAAAACGATTTCTCCCAATAGCGGAACTTGAGTCCAAAAATTCTTAAAAGAGGAAGACCTTTAGAGGGAGCAGAGGCAGAAGGAAAAGAACGAGAACAAAAAAAGAGTGCAAGATAAGTGATAAGAATAACATTTTTAACTTAAGTTCTACTGTTTTGTCAGAATCCCAGAGAGAATTTATATCTAAGGGGTTATACTTTGCACCAGTGAGAGGCCATAATAATTTTGACCTCTACATTGATGCAAATAAATATTTAAGAAAATTGACCCTAACGCGATATTTTCTGGGAAGAAATATAGAACCCAAGACTGATGTAGGGATACCATTGGTAGTACAAGAAGAGAGAAATTTTATACACACAGATTTGAGACCCAGATCTTCATTTTATCCCTAGTTTGCCAAGGGTAACAATTTAGAAGTATTCTTCAAAATGATTACCAGTGATTTTGAAAACCTAATGAAAGATCAAACTAAAACTAAAGATAATCTCACTTAAATAGAAAAAGATGCATTGAGGGAACTGGTGGAGAATGATGATCTGGTTATCAAACAAGCCGATAAGAGGGGGGGGGGGTGGAGGGCGTTGTCCTTATGGACAAAGGAGATTATGACAAAGAGTCATTACGCCCACTAGAGGATAAAAACACGTATACGAAACTCAGGTCTAACCCTTTGAATGAATATACGGAACATTTAAAATGTCTCTTGGACAAGGGGAAGGAACAGGTATTCTCAATGAGAAAGAATATAACTTTTTATATGAGGATAAGGCAAAAATGCCAATTTTCTACCATCTTCCAAATGTTCACAAGAGTGTAGCCAATCCCCCAGGCAGACCTATTGTCTCGGGCATTGGCTCACTCACAGCAAACCTGTCGATGTACATAGACATGTTCCTTCAGAAATATGTTATTAAACAAAAATCCTATCTAAGAGATACAATGGACATTTTGAATACTTTAAATGAATTAAAATGGGAAGACCAGTTTTTTATGGCAACATGTGATGTAACATCTCTCTATACGTCTATACATCATGACAAGGGATGCTCTGCTATTAGACACATATTGAGACAGGATAGTGAATTGAAAGAAAGTCAGGCAGATTTTATTATAGAAAGCATACAATTCATCTTGAATCATAATTATTTCTGGTACGGGGGAGAATTTTATTTACAAAACTGTGGAACGGCGATGGGTCCAAGGTTCGCCCCTAGTTATGCCAACCTCTTCATGGCGTTTTGGGAGCAGGAATTCATCTGGCCTGAAGGGTGGCCCGGGGTGGACCTGGTACTCTGGCGCCGTTTCATAGATGATGTGTTTTTAATATGGAAGGGGAGTGAAGAGGAACTTGATAAGTTCTTTGATTATATTAATACTAACACATGGAATTTAAATTTCACCAGTTTAAAGAGTAGGGAAAGGATCACATTTTTTGGATGTGGAAATTTATATAGAATATAGTGTAATTAAGACCAAAACCTTCTTCAAAGAAATTGATAAAAATAAATATATTTTGAGATCAAGCAGTCACCTACCCAGATGGATGGACAATGTGCCATTAGGACAATTTAATAGACTCCAAAGCAATTGCACAGATAGAGATCAATTTTTACAACAAGTAGATTTGATTAAAAACAGATTTCTGGAGAAGAATTATGATGAGGAGATGTTAGACAGAGCATTGTCGAAAGCAGATTGCAAAAATAGGAGTGACTTGTTGAAACCTAGGGAAAATAAAAATAAAAATGATCAATAAGATTTTGCATTTATCATAGGTTTCAACAAAGAATCCAAAAAGATTACTAGGATCCTGAACAAACATTGGGACATTCTTAAGAATGACCCTATATTAGGGAAAGAAATTCCAGACAGACACAGTGTTTTGTTCAGGAAAGCCAATAATCTAAAAAATCAGCTAGCACCAAGTGCACTCAGACAAAAGAAAAACAATAATTGGCTAAGCCAGTATAAGGGATTTTCTGGGTGCAAAACTTGCAGGGTATGCCAGTTTAAATCTCCTATCACTGCTAGTTTCAGCTCAAATGTTACAAATGAAATTTTCAATATCAAAACCTGTCTTACCTGTAGATCGGATCATGTTATATACCTACTTGAGTGCCCATGCAAACTTCAATACGTGTGTAAACTGCTAGGCCTATTAGAACAAGAATTGTAGAACATCTAAGCAGTATCAAACGACAACTTATCACGCATAGTTTTTCTAATCATTTTGCAGCAGTTCATAAAGGAGATCCAACAGGTCTAAAATATACAGTCATTGAACAGGTTCTACAACATTGGAGAGGGGGTGACAGGGAGTTAGAACGGTTGAAGAGGGAATCATTCTGGATTCACCGTTTGGGTAGTCTTAAACCAAGAGGACTAAATATGGAGTTGGATATTACAGTATGCCTTTCTTGAAATAAATCTGTTCTAATCCCTGGTTTTGTGTCTCCCCTCCATGCAATAATAATTATAATTATTTTTCACTGTGCATATTTCTTTGGTTCTTAGGGACAGTTTATCTCCATTTTTATGTGCTAAAATTTTTATGTGCTAGAATTTTCATGTTCTAGAATTTCCATGTGTTAGACTTTTTCACCCCAGTCCATCTATATTTATATATAGATTTTACATATACATGTCTTGTACATATACTCCTTATAAGCATATCAGTTAATTGTTTAAAATAATTATTTTATAATTAATTTGTATAAATATATGTGTTCTATTTTTCTCTCTATATATATTTTTTGTCGAACATCAACTGTTTAGTTTAACTATTTTATAACTAATTTGTTTAATAATGTGAATTCTATCTTCCTCTATTAGAACTAATTGTATTAGGAATTTTTATTCTATATGTATAATATCCATTCAATTTGTGTCATTTTTATGACTCATCTGAGTCACGCAATAATATTCTTTGCTCAAAACTCTTTGCCTCACTCTCTGATGCATTTGATTCATTTGAATATTCCTGTATTACTATAGAGGGATCATCTATGACAATGCCATAGATCCAGCATACATTAACCCCCTTAGCGCTTTAATGAACAGTGGTTATGTATTAACTAATTAGCAACCAAACTATAAAAAGATACAATGTGACCTTAAGACTTCACACTCCTGACGAAGCCGACGTGAGAACGTAGCGAAACGCGTTGAGTGGGAGTCTTGTCAACGGAGCAGTCTGGAGAGGAGTCACGAAAGGTCCAGCCCCCAACAACAGACGATACCAGATCTGACGTCAGATGCCGAGCCGTGCGGGAACGCAGCAGAGCGGAGGCTCACAGAGTTTCTTGGGATGGTGAGTGTAACAGGGGAGTAATCCCTGTTCAAGTAATGTGCCTTTAATCTAGCAGTGTGGTGGTTAACTGCTGGTAGTCAATTAATAAACACCACCTGCTTGATTTAGATTGCTTACAAAAGCCTGTCTTGTGAGACAGGAAATGAGTCTCCTTAGCTCATACCTGAGCTGAACTTGGAAAGAGAGCAGAGATTGTCTTTGACTCTCACAACAGTCTTGAGCCCTGCCAGAAGAAACAGCAGAGCTGCTTACAAGACACAGGGAAAACTTCTAAACCTGAATGCTGACACACCCTGAGGGTAGGGAGCTTAACCAGGAACAGAGGAGATTTTCCCTCCAAGGTACAGATAAGACTTCCATTCTTAAGAGACTTCTTATATCTGTGTATTTCATGCTATGTGTTTGGGGCTGGGAGACATGCTTAACTAAGGGAGTTGTGGATTGCATGGTATTTCACTAGAACCACTCCCAAGTGAATAGAAGCTGTGTTTCCCCCTTGTTTGGATGGTTTCCTAATGTTAAGGAAAAGGCACAATAAAGCCTCGTTATAATTTCACCTAATAAAGTCTCCAATTGTGTACCTCTGTGAACGTCCGTCTACAGGGAACCTCGGACCTCCAGTCGATGATGGGATTGTGTAGTTGCAGCCATGGTAAGCCCAGAATGATTTGGACCAATGGGGAATGGATGACATCAAAAGAAATGAGTTCTAAATGTCCATTATTAATAGAAAGTTCAATGGGAAAAGTCTCCAAGGAAATAAAATCTGGCTGCAAGGGTCGACATCAATAGCCTCCAATCCGACCGGAAAGGCCTTCTCCCGGAGTGGAATGTTGTGCTGGTTAGCAAAAGCCTGATTTATGAAATTCCCTCTGGATCCAGAATCGAGGAAGGCCAGAGCGGGGGTTTGAATGCTGGCGTACTTAAGGAGGACAGGCATTAAGAGGCGTTTGGGAAATCCCTGTGCGGGAGAGGGAAAAGAAGAGATGGTACCCAGTGAGATTCCCTCATACCTCACTGGGCATTGGCGTTTCCCAGCCTCAAGGGACAATGCGGTAGGATGTGTCCAGGAGATCCACAATAGAAGCACAGGCCCTCGTTTCTGTGATGTAATCGCTCCATAGAAGGAGGTTGATGACTGCCCAGTTGCATGGGTTCCAGGGCGTCTAATGCTGGTAGAACAAGAGCAGGAGACCTGGAATTAGAAGAGATGGAAATAGAAGTACGAGGACGTTGACGTTCAGCCCGCCTCTCCAGGAGTTTTATATCCACCCTGATGCATAAAGCGATTAAGGCCTTCAGTGAGGATGGCCTCTCATGAGCTGCCAGCTCGTCCTTTAAGGATTCTGAAAGTCCCTGCCAGAAAGCCGCGGAAAGCGCCCCATCGTTCCAATCAGTCTCAGCCGCGATAGTCTGGGAACGAGCCACTGATCTCCGACCCTGCGAAATGTGGAACAGGGAGGAAGTAGCCATATCACTACATCCATTGGTGTCAAAGACTAGACGAAATTCTCTTTTAAAGTTAGGGAATTTGTAAGAGAGTTCAGGTCTCAGCTCCCAGATTGGAGAAGCCCAGGCCAGGGCGTCCCCGGTGAGATTGGAAAATACATAAGCTACCTTGGTATGATCCATGGGAAAGTGAGAAAGTGACAGTTCGAATTATATCTCGCACTGGTTCAAAAACCTACGGCATGCAAGCGGGTCCCCTGGGGATACGCAACTCCAAAGACCAAGTGCCTTCATGGGAGACAGTGGGAGAGATAACAGAGCTGGAGACATTAACCTGGGGAATCTGGACAGTTATGGATATGGTAATTAGGGTATCTTCCACCTCAGGGGGGTCTGGGTCTGATGGGCTCTGCATAATGTAACGCTCGGCCTGCCCACAAGCCAGATGAGACCCCAGGACTGAGGTGGAAAGGAGAAATACCACACACCTAACAGTAAATGGGGGCACGGCCGGAGTGTGGAAGTAGCGTAGATGGTCCAGGTAACAAAAATAGAAAGGGTACCGTACTTGCCAACTCCAGCGGTGGAAGGTAAAGTCCATAATCCAATGGTCGTGGGATGGAGAGAGCAGCATAGTAGAGTGTCCGTAAGCCTGGGTCGTGGAGTGGAGAGAGCAGTGTAGTAGATTGTCCGTAAGCCGTGTCCAGGGGATATAGAAGTCTGCAAGGTAGAAAGTCCAAAGCCAAATCCAAGGGGTTCCAGAGAGCAGCATAAACGAAATCCAAAGCCAAATTTCAAAATCCAGGGAGGTCAGCAGAATATCCAGGAACAGGAACAGGAACTGAAAGACAGAAGGGGCCAGGCAACAGCAGACAGCACCAAGGTACAGAAGCTATGCAGAATAAGGAGGAAATGGTGAGGGGGAGACTAAATGGGGGCTGGGACCTATCAGAGGAATGGGAGGAACGGAGGGGAGGCCCGAGGGAGGACCTGATAGGGGAGAAGTGTCTGGGAGGCTGGGGCCTATCGGAGCAAGGGGAGGGATGGAGGAGCGGTCCGAGGGAGGACCTGATAGGGGAGAAGTGCCTGGGCAGCTGGGACCTGTCAGAGCAAGGGGAGGAGCGGAGGAGCGGCCCCGGGGAAGGGTCTGATAGGGGAGAAGGGCCTGGGGGGCAGTCCTGACGGAGCAGGGGCAGGGAATCGAGTGATGCGCGCGCCGCATCAGAGGAGGCAGAGTCAGGACTGCCAGGAGGCGCCCGGCACCAGCAAATTGAATGCGCGCGATCCGGAAGTGCTGGAGCAGCCGTGGAGGGGGCCGCAAAGAGTGAGGCACGCTGCCAGGGAGCCCGGGCAGCACGGAGCAACGGTAAGGAGGCACTTGAAGTTGGTATACCCGCAGCACGGATCCTTACACAAGGCTCAAGGATTTCAACTTCTTATCAACATCTCTGACAAACCATGCCACGCATGCGCAAGTGCGATAAGCTAAGCCCTTCTAACTTTCCTTTTCTTCAACACAACACTCCCCCCCCACTAGTAATAAGAATAACATGTTGTGTGAGATACAGGCCTAGCTAAGCAAGCCCTTCTAAAACTACTATTGTACTGCGTCTCTCCTTCACGTGTCTTGGTATCTGCCTCGATTCAACGCATTTCGCTAGAGAACTAGCTTCGTCAGGATAGCTGAGCTGTTCGTTGCTTCTTGCGGCCGCAATTAGGAGCACCTGTGGCGGAGCGTCTAAATTCCAAACCTAATCGCGATTCCTGGAGAGGAAGGGGCTGTGAGATCATCATATGCCTGTACCGCTGATTCCTTATTGCCTGATATTTTCTTATACTTTGTAAGTGAGCACTTGTGAAGTGTTTTTTAATTCATTAAATTGTTACACAGTTCGCGCTATGGTGTGTTCTTGTCCTCTGCTGTAGTGCACCCTATCCATTCCATCTTGGTCCCCAGACGCCCCTCTACGTGGGACTACTCTTCGCGTACACTTTATGTATGAAATGCCTTTACTCACTGTCTGCTTGTGAGTATAATCTTTGCAGAATTTCATAGGAATATAATTTTTGTGCTTTACAGTATTGTACTATTTTTGTGATCTCTCCTCTTTTACATGTGCATGGTGTCCCGCTCCCTTGTCACCTCTACCCACATGGTTATTTTTAGGGCCATACTTACCTATATAATACGTACCTGTGCCTTATTACTTTCCCGAGGCCTGGCCATTATGTTGTATAACAATAGGCAACACAGTCGCAATATGATCATATTTATTACATCTGGCTACAGTGAGTATGTTGTTCCAGAAATGCAGTATCCCTTTCTCCAATTCATCCTTTTTTGACGGTTTCCACACTTTTCTGATATAATCCTTCAACTCATGCCATACCATTTTGATGGGATTAAAATCTAGAGATCTGAAAATAAAGTAGGTGGGGAGAAAAAAAGTTAATTACTTACTGTAAGGAGATATAAACTGTGTAAAACAATGAGAAATGGTTACCCAACTTACTCTGCTGGCATCTTAATACAGTTGATACCGCTGGCAAGAATGTGAGCTGTTAACGCGGTGTGTTTCGGATCATTGTCCTGGAAGAACCGGTGACCAGATGGGAAATCATGCCTAATGTATTCGACAACATGTGTAATTATGTGATCTTGGAAGAACGCTTTATTCATGATTCCTGGAAACAAGAAAAGAAAAATGTACAATAACATTAAGGTGCAAAATACTGTACAGTACAGCTGTCCAGTGCATGAGGCAAGGCCACAGGCACAGCATGTGTATTTGTGCATTATTTTACCTTCAAAGATAATGATGCATCCTGGTCCTTGTCTAGAGATGGCACCCCACACATGCATCTTTACTGGGTGCTTGGGACGCGGCTTCAGAGATAGGCATCCTTTTTTGTAGAATGCAAAACGGGCAAATCTCTCAAGCGCTACAGTTGTCTCGTCAGTAAAGATGACATCCTGGAAAGTCTCGACACTTTCGATCCATGCCCGTGCCTGGTCCACTCTTTTTATTTTGTTTGCTTCCCTTATCATAGGATACAGTCTGTAATGACAAGGAATAATGTTAGAGGTACTAAATACTGGAGATACAGTATGATGGTTCCCAGCACTCAAAAAATGAAAAAATAAGTCACATACATCTACTGTACAGTATAGAAAAATAACAGTAATGTATTGAAACAATACAGTATACAGTATGGACAGTATTACATACAGTACAGTTGGCTAACCCTATTGTACAGTAGGCTAGGAGGGAGCCTAACATGAAAATAGAGGGCTAAACAAGAAATCAAAAGTCTGGAGAGGGAGGGAGGTGGGGGGTATACAGTACTGTACAGTACTTACTTAACACGCCCATATTTCCATCCCAATTTCCGTCTCATCTGCCTGATGCTGGTCACAGATGATTTTATTTTGTGAATTGCCTCTAGTGCATTCTTTACCCTTGTGGCACATGTCTCATCATTCTGTTCACTCATTTGGTCAACCAGAAGTGTTGTCGCCCTACAGTGTAAAGAAAAACAGAACAATTTGTTACAGTAGGCAAATTAAGCATCCCTCCCTCAAAAAAGCATCCCAATAGACTGCACTGTCACACACTCAGTCACTACTACTGTACCACCCAATCACTGGCATAAAAGCTGGTGACATACAGTACTGTGGATAATAGCTGAAGCGCTCAAATGCAGGTATAGTATCAAAAATAATAAGCCAAACCACTAAACCAGGGTACTAACAATTGATATAGTACCTATTGTGTGATATTTTGGGTACTATCCTCCTGAAGACAGGTGGTGTGTGGTGCAACCCACTCATCATCAGTCTCATTGGCAGGTTCCCCTGAAAAATATACAAATACTCACATCCTGGTAGGGCAGGTAGGCAGGATGTGCAGCTACTCAATGCAATACAGGGAAAAAGGAGACCAAAAGCGCACCAGCACAAACGGAGCAGGAAGGACCCAAAACAAAAAATGATTAAAAGGGCACTTTAATGTGACAAAAGACCCATCCAACGCGTTTCGAACGTCACAGCGTTCTTTTTCCTTGAGAAAGAACGCTGTGACGTTCGAAACGCGTTGGATGGGTCTTTTGTCACATTAAAGTGCCCTTTTAATCATTTTTTGTTTTGGGTCCTTCCTGCTCCGTTTGTGCTGGTGCGCTTTTGGTCTCCTTTTTCCCTGACATACAGTACTGTACTGTTGATGCTTTGTGGGTGTGTGTGTACAGTAAATGCAGGATTACTGTACTTACTCAGTAGTGATGGTCGGATTTCTTTTGACGTTTTTGGGCTTCCCATGCGCATGATAACTGACAGTGCTTTTTGCCAAAACTAAGCCCGAAGCAAGTAACCAGCGTTGGATCTGTAAAATTTTGTGTCCATTCTGGTACATATCCTTTATTCTCAAGCTGAGATCTTTTGAAATCCTTTTCTTTGGCACCGCTGCTCTTAGAAAAAAAATGCGAGCACACACAGAGCAATTCCATGTGAATTCGATGTGTATTGAATATGCATTGAATACACAAAATGAATGGTGTATTTATACTTTAATTTAATGTGCCTCAACGTCACTCGACAGGATTAGTACACAGGTACACCCACTTTTAACACCTGCACCTCGTGTCCATGCCCGCAAAAAAATTCAAATAAAAGGGGAGACAAATTGCATAGACTCTCACACACTGATCTCTATCTGAACTTGCTCTTGTCCAGATTGTGCATTCGTCCTTCTGTTTCCATGGATCGCCCCCGATTTTACGGATGCAGGAAGCAGCTTTCTTCTGCCGTGCCGGCCAAGCGAAGGGCGGAAGCTGTTTCCCAGCCAAAACCTAAGCGAAAACAAAAGCAGAATTTAGAAAATGTTCAGAAGGCTCCAAAGGTTAAGACCCCTGGGCCTTATTTTGTGAAGAAGAAATTCGGCGCCCTTAGCACAGTGCAAGTCAAGTGGAGTCCTGATCCTCTCCTTGCACCCCCCACCTGCTCCACAACCCATCCTCGACGCTGCTGCTCTCATGTCAACCCCCTGCTGACCTGCTCCACAACCCATCCTCAATGCTGCTGCTCTCCTGTCAACCCCCTGCCGACCTACCCCACAACACATCATTGAGGCTGCTCTCCTGTCAACCCCCTGCCGACCTTCTCCACAACCCATCCTCGACGCTGCTGCTCTCCTGTCAACCCCCTGCCGACCTGCTCCACAACCCATCATTGAGGCTGCTCTTCTGTCAACCCCATGCCGACCTTCTCCACAACCCATCCTCAACGCTGCTGCTCTCCTGTCAACCCCTGGCCAACCTGCTCCACAACCCATCATTGAGGCTGCTCTCCTGTCAACCCCCTGCTGACCTGCTCCACAAACCCATCATTGAGGCTGTTCTCCTGCCAACCCCCTGGTTACCAGCTCCACCAACCATCCTCGATGCTGTTCTCCTGGCCACCCCCTGGTCACCTCCTCCACCACCCACCTACGCATATGTCTACAGCATGGATCAAAAGGTTGATCTTCTTTTGTAGACCATGTTGAGTATGGATATGCGCATGGAGAAAATGGAAAGGAACATGGAGAAGATGGAAAGGAACATGGAGTGATGGAAAGGAAGATTGTGGGGATGTATTCTTTCCTGCGAGTTCCTGTCCCTGTACCAGTTTGTCTGACGCAGGAGCAGGAGGGTGACCTGCATGATGTGACCTTCACGCTTCCCTCACCAAGGCCCCCATGCTCACCCCATCCATCACCAGATCGTCTGTACCAGTATGCCTTTGAGGACGAGATGACTACTCTGGTAAGGCCACGACAGGAGGAACGCATCCTCCCAGACCGCCTACCCTCGCCTGCTGTTAGAAGTACCCCAGCACCCAGGATTGTAACGCTGCCAGACATCATTTTGACCGACCTGACCCAGCACGCCCGGGACAAATACAAGACTGGAAGTGCTGTTGCAGCCCATAAATTTGCCCTGTCAATATTTAAACACCACGTCAGTTTTGAGATGTACAGCCGTTGGACCCATAATGTAAATTATGAAGGTAACAAAAGAAAAAAGGCTCTACCAGCAAATTTAAGAAAGACCATTTTGAATGAAGGAGCGTTATTTCCGTGTTACTCCAACAATTATGAGAGCTGTGAGAGACACTATAAATGGCTTATTGAAGCATACAAGAGCTCGTGCTTGGAGTGGCAACCCTCTTGCTAACGACTTTTCCCAAACTCTACCGTAGTGCAAAATTTTACCAAAAAAACATGGATTTATGGTTTAATGCGTTTAATCATTTTTTTTATTTTTTATTGTTTTGAAATATTGTTATTGTTTAATCATTTAGTTCTGTTTGAAACAGGTAAATATGATTTCGTTTTTTGCAACAAAAAAAAAGTGTTTTTAAAAAAATCTTTTGAAATAAATACTGTATTGTTATTGTTTTAACCATTTATTTCTGTTAATAAGGAACAGGTAAGTACAGTATGATACAGGCACTTTATAACACTGTAAGTAATGTATGGAACTCAAACTAACCATGTCTGCATTTATTGTTTCTTTTCATTTTCAGAACTGCCGCAATGAAAAAAAGAAGGGGGGGGATGTGTAAGATAATAGTGCAGTGTTCATATACAAACCAGCCTGTATCTTACACAAACCCCCTTCTTCCACCCTCTCAGAAGTTTCTGTATAAAAATTTGTGTTTGCCCCCCAAAAAAAAACAACATTTGTTTTTAAAAAAATCTTTTGAAATACTGTATTTTCAGAACTGCGCCCCCCCTCTCCCCGATCTCCCCCCAATCTCGCAATGCCATAACGAAGAGAAAGACAAGAGCTACTGTATTGTATTTTTGTACTGTTTTATGCATTAAAAAATAAAATCTATTTTTTAAACCGACCCCCTCTTGCAGACCTGAAATTCTTATGAACAGTTTAACAAACAAAGCATTGCACTTCACATTAGTTTGGGAAAAAATATATAGAAAAACAAAAAATGTTTTATAAAAATTATTATATTTTTTTTGTTTAATCAATCATTTCTGTTAATAATGCAATATAATTCTATAGAAAAATACTATTTGCCTGGATTAAGGATTATCCAACATGTCTTCTGCCCAGCTCATGATAAGCATGCGACAGTACATTTACATGAATGTCTCTGTTGCAGGGCTCTGTTGTTGTGTTGTTGATAAGCTTTGAACTTCAAGTTGACTTGTTTTGTTACAGTACAATAGCAGATTTAGAATGGCTTGCTTAGCTAGACCTGTATCTCACACAACATGTTAATCTTGTTACTAGTGGGGAGGGAGTGTTGTGTTGAAGAAAAGGGAAGTTAGAAGGGCTTAGCTTATCGCACTTGTGCATGCGTGGCATGGTGCATGGTTTGTCAGAGGTGTTGATAAGAAGTTGAAATCCTTGAGCCGTGTGTGCGGGGTGGGGGGGGAGGGGGTGCGAGATGTATGAAGTTCAAAGCTGTACTGTAGTTCAAAGACATGTTCTCAACAGGTCACCATAATGTTTTGATTCCCACACCCCAAATAAAAATCACAGTACTACAGTATACCACCCACCTCAGAAAGAACATACATGACTAGTGTGGAATTAAAAAGCAACAGTACTGTTTGAATCTCATAATATCCATAATTGTTATGCAAGCCCATGGTGACAACCCCCATAAATATATATTTGTAAAACTTGAATTAAAAAATAAAATGTATTTTTTGACCGAACCCTTATTGCAGACCTGAAATTCTTATTAACAGTTCAACAAAGCATTGCACTTCACATACTGTAATGTAATGCAAGGGCATTTTTCTTACC
Source organism: Ascaphus truei (assembly GCF_040206685.1). Lineage (NCBI taxonomy): Eukaryota > Metazoa > Chordata > Amphibia > Anura > Ascaphidae > Ascaphus > Ascaphus truei. The sequence continues at coordinate 199,433,664 of NC_134486.1, read as the reverse complement.
TGTTATTTTAAAAAAAAGTCAAAATGAGACATACAGCACAGTACAGTACAGCACAGTACAGTACAGTACTGTACACGCATGCGCATTCCAGTAAAAGAAAAACAGTAGTACTGTTGCAAAATTGAAAGCATTGATTAATAAATAATACATACTGTATAGAATAAAAGATATACATTTTAATTTTTGGTGTTTATAATAAAAGTTGTGAAGATGACAGTACTGTACAGTGTAAAAAAAAGATTTGAATATGAAAAAAGCAGCATACTGTACAGTATAAGGTTTTCTATAAAGCTCACAATTGTTCTATCAATAAAAATGGCACTGTCACTAAATGTTTGCCTACTTGGCAAACAATGCGCAAGCAACTTTTAAAAAAAAGCGATATTGGAGGTTCATCTAAATCCCTTCTTTTGTCTTTTTCCGCTTGATGTCAAAGTTTCTTTTCCGGGGAAAAACAAACAAATATGCTATTATTTCCGATATTGCGCAAGCGTCAAGTCGTGTCATTGGGAATTAAAGCAGCCGTTCAAGCAATATCCTACATCTGTGTCTGTAGGATGAGAACAAACTTCTGATAGGCTCTGACTCTTCAGCCCCACCCTCTCCCTACATTTTTAAGCTGCAGCGTCACGTACTTTGATGGCCAATTAAATCAAACTTCAAAGTGCACTAAACAGAGAAACATCCCCTCAACTCGCATACAGTATTGTACAGTATTGTCCCCTCAAATCGCATACAGTATTGTATTGATGCACTGTAAAGTACGTATAGTATAGTTTAAAAATTATTTTGTTTTGACACACGCAAGCTTGAACTGCAGCTCTAAACTTACAGTAATACTGTCATGTACTGTACAGTACAGTATAGTGTAATACAGTGTAGTACATTACTGTACTGTATATTTACCTTCATTATAAACTTTGCCAAACGGGAGGTGATGACTCATTGTGACTCCTCAAGTCTGCATTATAGTTGACAGGTGACAGCTGACCTGGTACACTTGTAGTTGACAGCTGTTGAAGCAGGAAATCATTTTGGTACTGGTAAATACAAGCTTGCTGGTACCTGTACGCGAAATCATGCTCAGGCTGGAAATTTTCCAGGTATTCAGGCGGGGACAAGTACAAAGGATTACCATTCACCAGGTTATCACTGACGGTCGGACCGGCCAGTGCTGGTGCTTTTGCCGGCACATTGCTGGATTGGGATTGACGATTCTTATATGGGCTAAAACCAACATTTCTTCTTTTGAAATTGCCATGATCAAACATACTGTGAAATTCTGGCATGACACCTCAATACCCGCAAATCTCTCCGGCAGGAGGGGCAATGCGAAAAAAACACTGATCGTTACTTAAGGTTTTTCTTATCGCACGCTTCCACCCATGAACGTCTGGTGAAAACTTGGAAAAATTGTTTGTAGTTCGAAATTAAATATTCATATATTTCAGATATAGTCGCCATATTATCTGCTGCAGAATTTATTGCCAAATATATTAAAAATGCATAACTATACTCAGGATTTTATACGCGTGTGGTGTAGCCATAATGTCCACTCAGCTCAGCTATTGTGCGGGGAAAGAAAAAGGCACACATTGAGTATTTAAAGCTTTTTATTAAGAACGCCTAATTTGATAACAGCTTCGAAAAATCAAGGTCAATTCACAATGGGGCTCTGTAAGTATGTACCAGTATAGACGTGGGGGCTATCTGTTTTAAACACCTGCACCCTTACATTGTAGCAATCTTCTAAACCTGAATGCTGACACACCCTGAGAGAAGGGAGCTGAACCAGGAACAGAGAAGATTTTCCCTCCAAGGAACAGATAAGACTTTCATTCTTAAGAGACTTCTTATATCTGCATATTTCATGCTATATGTTTTGGGGCTGGGAGACATGCTTAACTAAGTGAGTTGTGAATTGCATATTATTTCACTAGAACCACTCCCCAGTGAATAGAAGCTGTGTTTCCCCCTTGTTTGGATGGTTTCCTGATGTTAAGGAAAAGGCACAATAAAGCCTCGTTATAATTTCACCTTATAAAGTCTCCAATTATGTACCTCTGTGAACGTCCGTCTACATATGGTGTCAGAAGTGGGACGAGAGGTCGTCTTTGAAGTTAGAAAGGACCGGAGATTTTTTCTGTGAATTTTTTTTAATGCTTTTTGCCTACAAACAGTCTGAGCAACTTTAAAAAAAAAACTCTCAGGCAGCAGAGACCAGAATTAAAGTGATTCACACCACTGCACTGAAACCCCAATCCCAAGAGGAGAGAGACTGCTGAAGCAGCTAAACCTTATTTGCCTATCACAAAGTGTAATATGGTCATTGAAATAGGGGTTTTGCTTTCCAGCCATAGTAAGGGTTCAAGAAGTAAGTCAGCCTTTAAAAAGGGATAGGTGTTTGTTGTTTTCAAAAGTTTCGCTGAAGCCGTGAATACAGATGGTGACCCACGAGCGGTACTGATTTTGCAAATAAAGGTTGCCACACCGCATAGGGCTACCAGCTGTGAATGGAGTATATGCAGAAAAGTGTGAAAATTGATACAAGACTGTTCTGAAGCAGGGGAATTTTTAGCAAACAAATGCTGAGTGTAAAATTGCCCTAGAGGGGAAAAAGGGATAGCTGAACTGTGTAAAAGGTATTTCAAAGCCAATTGCTGAGTGTTGAGTCACCCTGCAGGGAATGAAAGAATTAGTCCACTGCAAAGAATGTTTTTTTTTCTGCAAGTAAAAAAGTCTACCTATATATATCTTGGGAGCAAAACAGACAACCAAAGTGTGAAGTGTGAATGCCATAATACCCAAAGATGAGACTGAAAATTACTGAACTCAAGCACAAAACCAAATTCTGTTGCTGAAGCGGAGGAAATGGACCTAGCAAGTAAATGGTGTAAAGCAAACAGGAGTTTTTTTACCTAGCAACTACACATCCAGCATACCTAATGAGAGATTACACCTAGCAAATAAATGGTGTAAAGCAAATAGACGTTTTTACCTAGCAACTGCACATCTTGTATACCTGATAAGAGAAAATGCATGCACAATACTGCTGATATTGTAAAAAAATTACCCAAGAAAGAAAAGTCTACAGAGATGCCTGTGAGAGCTATGACCTCTACAAGCAAAATATGCCCACCTGTAGGACTACCACAATTGGGGGTTCTAGCAAATACAGTGGCAACAGCTGCAATAGCGCCTCCTGAGGTCAGGAAGAAAATTACACCTGATAGCCCCAAAATGGAGAACAAGATGCAGCGTTCCTGTAATGAACCCTACCCCACAGAAGAGTGGCCCTTCCAGTCCAATAAAGAGGAAGACATCTCTTACATGGAACCCGAACCGAGTCACATCCACAAAACACCCCAAGAATGGTGGGGGTGTCTGAACTCGGCACGAACAGAAAAGACCGCCCTCTATAATGACGAATATGGTCGACAAGAGAGAGAGCGGGAGCAGCAGATCACCCAATATTTCTGTCAGTTTAAGCAACTGCAAGAAAAGCCTGGCGTATATAATGAAGCTGCTAAAGTATTAAATAATAAAGGAGACCCCAGTATTCCTGATGGGATGGAGTCATCCAAAACAAAAAGGCGGAAAAAGAAAAGTGGTTCTTCACTTACCGTGGAAGGAACAGACACGTCCGCAGATCCTGTGGAGGAAAAGGGGGACCGAGTTGCCCTACAGCCTAGAGAAAATGGAGAATTTGTCCCGCGGTTAACCGAATATCCAGAGGGCCCAAGGCAGAAGTCGTGTACCCCAACGAAGTGTCTGTCCGGTGCCAACAGTGAGGAACCCTCAACCAACCATCCCAGGGAAGTGGAGCCGGAACCAGTGAGTGATGATCCCTTGACCAACCCTGAAGATGCCCTGAAAAATGCCAGGCATGACTGTGATATGCTCCGTGAACAATTGAAACAAAAGGAAGATGGTTACACAGAGCTACAGAAAAAAACGTGAGGCTACAAAAAGATGTGCTCACAATTTACTCTTTAGCCAGGACAGAATTGGACGATCTCAAGACTGAGCTAGATACTGCAAATGCTACTATTTCTGCCATTGATGGAAAGCAGAGCCAATCTGATAAAATGGTGGCTACGCTAAAGCGGAAGTATGAGGAGGCACTGAAGCAGATGTCAGTCTTCCAGCAAGAGGTTCACACTCTTCACATACACTGGCGACACAGTTTATCACACTGCGGCCAGATCCGCAAGCCGGGAGATTTCCCGGCTTGCTAGTGGCCGCCCCTCGGCGTGCCGCGCGTCATAGACGCGCGGTCACGCGTCTTCGGGAGCGTGCGCCCCCTGCACGCGCGTCCAGGGGCTCCCCGAGGGAGCCCTGGTGTCCCGCGATCGCGGGACAGCGGCAGGGGGTTCCGGGGGACCCGGCGGACCCGGCAGCGGTAGGGAGAGCGCCCCGATCGGAGGGCGCTCTTCCGCTGCTTCGGCGCGCGCCCGTCACTCTCGGGCGCGCGCCAGGCTACTGCTGCGGCACAGAACGGGCAAATGCTCGAATAAACTGTGCCGCAGCAGTAGAGCTGAATGCCTCACAACGGGAGGACAACAGTGTCCGGATAGAGGTGGACGTATCTCAGAAAGAGGTTCAGACACTCCGCAGAGTACTGGATGCCTCACATCATGAGACCAACAGCTACCGCACAGACCTGGAAGTTTCCAGAAAGGAACTACACAGTCTAACTGAGGAGCTGGACATTGCTATATAAACTATTGCTAATCTTAATACAAATCTCCAAGTCTCCAGAAGGAGCTACAGACCCTCAACCTAGAGAAGGATGTCTCAGGCCAGGAGACTGTCAGTCTCAAAGCAGACGTGCGTAAATGGAAGGAGGACTGCAAAGAGGCCCTGAATAGTACAGAGACTGAAAAAGGAGAACATTTAAGATTACAAAGAAAAAACGTAAAACTCAAAGAAGAAAATTTAATTTGACAAACGACGTCAAGGAAAAAAATGAAAAGCTGCACGAGCTTAAAGAAATAAATAGACTTTGGAAGGTGAGAAGTTTGAAGCAGAGCACCGACTGCAGAACTAACTGCAAGGTCTGCGTACGCACCTCGAGAAGGCAGAGGAGAAGCAGCGAACTCTGCAGGATGATAATCTTCAGGCTGTTAAAGCAATTCAAGTGCTGCAGGAACGTCTGATGACACAGTATGTCCCCGCAAAGCAGCTTGAGAAACTGAACGCTACCCTGAGCATCACCAAAGCAATGCTAAAATTCAAGCTTAGAACCCAGGTGACGCGGCACAAAAGGGAGCACAGGAAGGTCCAGAAACTGTAACAAGTAACTGTGGCCCAAGCAAAGAAGTTCATGGTGCTTCACAATGCAATAAAAATGTGGAAGCAAGCTCAGAGAAAGCAAGGCATGGATATGAATTCCCTGAGAAGAGACTTGCAAGACGCACTCAAAAAAAAGGGATCTCTCGCGGATGAGATTACAGTCCTACAAGGACAAGTATTGACCCTGACTAAGCGTCAGTATCCCACAGCCTCAAAAACCCATGAAGACAAGGGTACAGTGAGAGCTGGGAATATCGCTCATCTGAAAGACAAGGTTGCAAGATTTGAGCCACCTAAACAAGCACTAGCATAACCTTCAGCCACCCAGCAGGCAACAAAAGAAGGTACACGTGCTGAATTAGGACCAGAAGAATCCTTAGCTGATGAAGCTGAAAAGATGGGACATTCTCTGGAAGTGGGTGTGGAATTGCAACTTGGTCTCGAAGAGGCTGAACTAGCAACCCCATTGAGTGGGAAAAGGGCAGAGAGACAGCTTCAGGAGCGGAGAACTCAAAGAGCATTTTTAAGACGCTCTGCAACTGCTGCCATACAGTATGCCTACAATGGGACGAGCACCCGACGCGAGGGATGTCTCATGACCGCACACGTAGAAAAGGGACTCTACTTGGAAAAAGTCCTCCTCGAGCGACTGAGGGGTGCTGATCTCGGGTGCCTTCAGGAGGAGACACGAATAGACTGGAGAAAGGGCTCCAATCCCAGCAGGACTGAGGGTTCTCTTCCTCCATCCACTCTCATTCAGGTCACAGAGATATCTAGAATGAGAGTGGAAGGATGGGCTTTGGCCGTGGCAAGCCCGAGCTTCCCACAAATAGGGGATGTATGTAACAGGGGAGTAATCCCTGTTCATGTAATGTGCCTTTAATCTAGCAGTGTGGTGGTTAACTGCTGGTAGTCAATTAGTAAACACTACCTGCCTGATTTAGATTGCTTACAAAAGCCTGTCTGTTGAGACAGGAAGTGACTCCTTAGCTCACGTGTGAGCTGAACTTTGGAGACAGAGCAGAGGATCTTGAGTCTCCCAGGAGAGACTGACCAAGAGAACACAGATCTCTGGAGCTGACCATGTCTTGAGTTATGCCAGAATACACAGCAGAGCTGCTTCCGAGACACAGGGAAATCTTCTAAACCTGAATGCTGACACACCCTGAGGGAAGGGAGCTGAACAATGAACAGAGAAGATTTTCCCTCCAAGGAACAGATAAGACTTTCATTCTTAAGAGACTTCTTATATCTGCGTATTTCCTGCTATATGTTTTGGGGCTGGGAGACATGCTTAACTAAGGGAGTTGTGAATTGCATATTATTTCACTAGAACCACTCCCCAGTGAATAGAAGCTGTGTTTCCCCCTTGTTTGGATGGTTTCCTGATGTTAAGGAAAAGGCACAATAAAGCCTCGTTATAATTTCACCTTATAAAGTCTCCAATTGTGTACCTCTGTGAACGTCCATCTACAGTGAGCCAGCTGGCTGATGATATTCTCCTGTACACTTATATAGTTTGACATGCCCATTTTTATTCAATTTATTGTGAGTGCATTTTTTACGTAGATAAAAGTTTTTTATACCTTGGTTTATCTGTGCTATGCAAGTCTGTTCTCTCTCTTTTACTTGGGACACATCCATCTGAGTACCTGAACCGCCCTGACGACTACCACACTTATACATCTACCACTGACTGATTGTCAACACCGCTTTTATTATTCTTACAGCTTGTAAGTAGCCATTCTTCAAGAGCCAAGACTCTAAGAATCCATCTAATCATATTCCCATTGCACTTAGATCTGTTTTTTGTTTGTTTGTTTCTTCCCCATGCTCCCCCTGGATTTCGTGTCTCCTATTGTCTAAATTGGGGATAAGTGAAGACTACCCCTCCCAGTGGGTCTGAGCAGGGGGTGATACTGTATATTTTATATTTCTATATCACATTTTCACGTTTTGTGTTATTTGATTTATTCACTTATTGTAAGAGTTTATTTAGATTTTTTCACTTCATATATAGTGAACACCTTTGTATTAGTTTGCGCCTTTTGTCACTTCATCACTCTACTAGAGTTCTACTGCACCGACACACTTTATTCGAGCAAATGCCCGATTTGTACCTGGCAGATACTTGGAATCCGCCGCTGCTCACCTCTTGCATGCTGCGTTGCGTTTGCCTTCCCAGCCACGGTTCATGCCTGGCTGACGGGGGATCTGATCTGTTAAATGATAACCAGAAGAATTTACTAGGCGGCAATGTTTCGTTTGTCCACCAGATGGCATAAACTCATGACTTAAGTAATGTGTGGACTTTGCAAGTTGTTTCGTTTACTGTACCAAAAAAGATACTTTATCCCAGTACAGTATGCTACAGTATTGTAACTTGTCCTTGAGACTGAAGGAAGAGTTGCAAAAAATGTATCAATTTAGGTTTTACATACAGTACTGTATTACAGTCAATAAAGACAAAGATCATTTTCGCTTACACTACAGTATTCTACAGAGACATGAGTGTTCAAGTGGAGCCCGCTTTCCAAAAACCTGACAGAAGTTATGCTTATTTGATATGGGCCGCTATTAATGCAACAGAGGATAAGATGGCAACAGTTGTTCAAATTTATCAGTATTTTATCGAAAATTATGACTTTTACAGATTTTCGCCAACTCCTCATTTGTGGAAGCGCGCAATAAGGAAAAGGTTATGTAGTGACCCCTGTTTTCACCGTATTGAGCCCCAATTTGTTGGAGGGTATTGGTGTGTGGCACCGGGTTTTTCCCGTATCTATGATAATGGAGGCGGCAAAAGGCGAAGGGTCGTGTTAAAACGAAATAAGAAGCGACAGTCCCTGCCAAGCAATGCGCCAGAACCAGAACCAGCAGCAGCACCAGCTTATCATGATGCCCTCGCCATCGGTGACAACCCTGAGATGGATTTCGCAGCCAGTTTTGATGAAGCTTGCATGTACCTAAGCGATTTCCCGCTGACTACAGGTGGGCTAGTCCCTCTGCAAACTATCGACGTGGGTGATGATGAAAGCTGGACTGGAAGTGGGCCGGCGCCGGCGCAAGCTGAATGGGAAATTCAGTAATACAGTATGGTGAGTACTATTATTTTGGTGGGGCTGGCTGGGTACTTCTTTAGGGGGCTGACCATTACTGTACATTAAAACTTTTCATTTTGTTTTTCCTCAGAAAAGAAAACGGCTAATGGGGGGATTTCGATGGATAATATTGTGCTGTACAGTACAGTATGCTGATGTTTTCCAGCCGAACAGTATACTGTGTAATAAACCCGAATAAATAAAACTATGCATTTATTCTACAGTACATGTTCAGTAAATTACTGCACATACTGTACTGGGGGCGAGATGTGTTTGCAGCAGAGAGAGATTTAATAATATTGTACAGTGAGCAAGGGGCTCCCTGAGCCAGAAATTAATGCTCAGGGAACCCCCCCCCCTCCTGCTCCTGATCAATATTATTAAAAAAATACACACAGCAGCCGCCAAAAAATAAATAAATAAATGACAATAAATACATTTGAAATACATTTTTATTGATAGTGTAGATGTGCAGGGGTCTCCGGAGCTGAACCGCGTTGGTTTTAGGTCTGGGGACCCCGTGCCCCCCGAGATACAGGCCCCTTTAGGGGGTGCCGGTATCCCTCTGCGTTTCAAGTTCCCGATCACGTGATCGCGGCCTGTAAACCAAGCAGAGCAGAGGGATACCGGCACCCCCTAAAGCGGCCTGTATCTCAGGGGGCACGGGGTCCCCAGACCTGAAACCTGTGCGCTTCTGCTCTGGAGACCCTCTGCACATGTACACTATCAATAAAACACATACAATATACAGTATAAATAAACACTCGTTCTTTACCTTAGCGTCTATGCGCTATGGTAAAGAAGCATTATTTTAATAATATTGTAAAGTGAGCAGGGGGTTCCCTGAGCCAGAAATTAATGCTCAGGGAACCCCCCCCCCCTGCTCCTGATCAATATTATTAAAAATACGGAAAATGCTGCGTCATTACCATAGCGGATAGCCGCTAAGGCAATGAAGGGGTTAAGGCATAATAAACAATTAATACATTCAATACATATTTTTCACGTCTGTGTTAAAACTCCCTGCCTTCTCTCTAATCTATGTAAAACCCCCTCCCCCTATTCTCGCTTTTAAAACGCCCTGCCTTCTCTCTAATCTATGTAAAACCCCCTCCCCCTATCCCCCTATTGTGTGTGTGCGTTAAGCTTCCCTGCAAGCTATGTAAAAAAACCTCCCCCTATTGTGTGTGTGTGTTAAATCTGCCTGGCCTGTGTTTCTGAGTGCTGAGAGCTCTGCGTTTAAAGGTCCCGATCACGTGATCGCGGCCTGTAAACCAAGCAGAGCAGAGGGATACCGGCACCCCCTAAAGGGGCCTGTATCTCAGGGGGCACGGGGTCCCCAGACCTGAAACCTGTGCGCTTCAGCTCCGGAGACCCCCTGCACATGTACACTATCAATAAAAATGTATTTCAAATGTATTTATTGTCATTTATTTATTTATTTATTTATTTAGATTTATTTATTAATTGTGCTGCTGCTGCTGCAAGTCGTAAACTCACACCAAGGGCCAAACACCCCCCTCACCCCCAATAAAAAAAATTCACGCACAGCAGCCCCACAATTAATAAATAAATCTAAATAAATAAATAAATAAAGACATGAAGAGAAATAAATATATACTGTACAGTATATACTTTGTATATATACTGTATATACACTGTATATATATATATATATATACAGTATACTGTACATATATACACTGTGTATATATATATATATATATATATATATATACAGTATATATATATATATATATATATATCATACAGCTATATTTGTATATATATATATATATACAGTATATATATATATATATATATATATATATATATATATACACTGGCGACACACTTTATTCGAGCTTGGCTAGTCCCACGAATTCGGGTATACCCGGGTGTATTGAGGTTTGTGACTGTTTTCTGCCCGAGTGCATTGAGTTATTTTCCAAGCAGGGATTGAAGCATTTTATTCCCGCTGGCTGCAATACTGCACAGTATATATATATATACTGCATTACAATTCATGAATTTATGCCATCTGGTAGACACGCGAAGCATTGCAGCCTATTAAATCCTAATCATTATCATTTAACAGATCAGCCGCCCATCAGCCAGGCATGAACCCAGGCTGGGAAGGCAAATGCAACGGGGCTTGTCAGAGGTGAGGAGCGGCGCATTCCAGGTATCTGCCAGGTACATACCGGGTATTTGCTCGAATAAAGTGTGTCGGTGCAGTATATATATATATATATATATATATATATATACATACATACTGTATGTGAGTGAAAAGAGAAAAAAGTAACCCGTATGGGAGCACTCAGGTATGCAATTGATATATTTGTTTATTTATTTGACACAGTGCAAAAAGGGATGAATAATAGTACATGATTTAAAAACACTTAAAAAAAGAGGCATGGACCCTTAAACACTAATGAACAGCACTAGGGAACGACACACACTGTCAACCCTAAACATGAAAAGGATAGTGACTCAAAAAACACTAGGGAGAATCAAAGTGAATCACAATAGGTTACTGGGTTCAAAGGCACCTACTGTATACAACGCTAAGGATAATGCACACTACACACCAAAAGGTAGACTTGTCAAAGTATAAATGACAGTCTCAAAGCATCACACATCTGCATTAGCATACAGTGATATAACCAATGCCTACAGCACAAATCCTGTGTAGGAAAGGTGGTAAGGTGGAATGAAATCCCTAGATGTGTAGAGCAATGAAGTTAATGAATAGCATACAGTATAAAACATAACATTACAATCCACACAGTACATTGCATTTACAGTACATTGTATACTGTAAATGATGCATAGCATTAAATCTATGCACCATATACAGTACTGTACATTCTGCAAATGAATGTTAACAATATAATTGCAAGCTACTCTACCAGTAAATACTGTACAAACACTTCCAAACAAGTCAACTACAGTATTTTAACCAATCAAGTAAACCAAAATCAATATATACTGTAAGTACCAACCAGAAAAGACAATTTAAAACCAAACTAACCCTTACAATACCAAGGATTACATCTATCTAATTGTAAAAAACCTTATACATTATACACAGCATTGTTTAAAGCCCCCTCCCCCCTAATGTTTCTGTTAAGCAGATTACACTGAAGGGACAGAGATATAAAGGCCTAAAGCCCCTTCCCCCCCTAATGTTTGTGTTAAACAGATTACAATGAAGGGAGAGAGATATAAAGGCCTAAAGCCCCTTCCCCCCTAATGTTTCTGTTAAGCAGATTACACTGAAGGGAGAGAGATATAAAGGCCTAAAGCCCCTTCCCCCCTAATGTTTGTGTTAAACAGATTACAATGAAGGGAGAGAGATATAAAGGCCTAAAGCCCCTTCCCCCCTAATGTTTGTGTTAAACAGATTACAATGAAGGGAGAGAGATATAAAGGCCTAAAGCCTTACCTGCATTGGTAAACCCTCCCTGCATTGGTAAACCCTCCCTGCATTGATGTCGTGCAGTGTACAGTATGTAAATGTGGGGAGGGGGGGGGCCCAATGTGCATAATGTACTGTGAGGTCTAACCACCCTCACCCCCTACCCACATACTGTACCGTTACCCCCCCCCCATCCTGGCCATGGCCCCTCACGCACAGCAGCTCCACAATTAATAAATAAATCTAAATAAATACATGAAGAGAAATAAATATATACTTTATATATAAATGTTAGTTTATAAATAAAATAAAGAATATTATTTCTAGGGGCCCTAGAACAGAAGTTCCCACGCCAATTTCGCGCTCATTGCTCTTTTTTTGCTCTTTTTTTACAATGTTGCTGGTCTTGCGGCTTTGCAGTCTGCAAGCAAAAAGCGCAAAGTGTATGAAGTCTGGGTGAGCGCTTTCCACATTTGATGCCTACGGCACCTTCCCATTTCTACACACTTCAATACCTGCACAGTTGGTAGCGCTTTCCATCCCAGCTACCATTCTGGATATTTACCTCTCACAGGCCATTCTTGCCCGAGTCTGTCCTATCAGACAGGGGCATTAACCTGTATCCACACCACCTGGACAATTTCCCTGTACTAAGTGTGAGATAAATTACTGTATTTATCAGTGTTGATCAAAGAGAGTATTTAGTAATACAGTATACTGTACTGCAAGACCATGTGTTGTCTACCTTTTACTACAGTATACTGTACTGTATGAATGACAATAGAGTGCTGTATACTTTATAAGGGGAATCCTTCTGATCAACTCTCTTTGATCAATACTGATAAATACAGTATCATATTTATACCCCTTTAGCACCTGTCGTTCCATCCTATGCACCCATTTACTGTACAATGGTGATTGCGGTCGTATTCACGTACTTTATGTGAGATAAATTAACCAGTTCTTTTATTGCTGAAGTCGCCACAAAATACTTTTATTTACAAATACAGTACAATACAATGGTGAAACTTTTCAAGTTAACAGCAATTCAAAACATCAACACACAATAATACATACTTTACAGTACTGTACAGTATACTGTACTAGTATATTTGGGCCTTGTCTTTGGGGGTTTATTCATGCAATTATTAGGGTGACCTGGCGTTGGAAATACTGACACAGTACAATCCTACAGCTACACCACCCAACCCCTCCCTTGGAGTTTTTAATCCCTCCCTGGCCAAGCATCAATCGTCTGGCTAATCCAATCCAAGCCATTGTTTTGTTAATCTGGCCCTGGGCTGTTCAGAACAGCCACTGCTTCTAAATTACTGAAAATATACAGGATAAATATACAGTGATGTGAAATAATCCTTTCTGTGGGTCTGAGAGGGTTGAAAGTCACCAGGTCCTCATACAGTAGAGTACATTCTCGAATACCTTTAGAATAAAAATACAGTATATATAAATATACAGTATAAATATTGCACAGTATACTGTAATGTTAAATAACCCATCCTGTTCTTTTTCCCTTCATACTGTAACAGTATCCTCATTGTGTCTGCGGTACAGTAGTTCATTGAGAGAGGAGAGGTTTTGTGTACATCATTACTGCTGTTTATATACTGTACATTTGACTGCACAAGCAGATTTGACGAACACAAGGCCCCCCCTCCCCCCTGGTGCACCCTTTTTCCTGGAACGACAAGAAAACAAAAACTTTGTTCAGTTACTGTACTGTACTGTATGTGCGTACTGTATTATGGTAGAACTACTGTACAGTAGGTGGCTGGTGCAGCTTTCTCTGGAAAGAAAAAAATGGAGCAGTTAGTAGGCAGTTACTGTAGTATGTCAAACTAGTCTACTGTACTTTATACTGGAACTACTGTATACTCTGACTATTGGGAAAGCTAAAATCTGTGCCATACTTACCTGTATCATACTGTACCTACTGTACAATACTACAGCACTGTACTACTTTCCTGATGCTTGTCCATTGCGCGCGATGACAATGGGCAACACAGTGGCAATATGGTCTATATATTTATTGCATCGTTCCTCGGTGAGTACATCGTTCCAAAAACTCATTATGGCTTTATACAACTCGTCCTTCTTGGAGGGTTTCGCCACTTTACGGATGTGGTCCTTCAGCTGATGCCAGACCATTTCGATCGGATTGAAGTCTGGCGATCTGTGATTGGAAAGAAAGGACAATTAGTTTAAGAGATACAGTACACAGTACAAACAGTGGGGAACATAAATGGGACACGATCTACTGCACTTACTCCGCTGGCGTCTTCACCCAGTTGATGCCGCGCTCAAGGATATGCGCCGTCGACGCGGTGTGCTTGGGATCATTGTCCTGGTAAAAGCGATGACCATTGGGAAAGTCTTGTGTGATGTATCGCACTATCACGGGCACAATGTTGTCTTGGAAGAAATCTTTATTCATGATTCCTATAGCAAGAAAAGAAAAGTGCTCAATAGTACAGTACAGTGCATACGGTAAGGCAACACTAGTCAAGTACAGTGCATTAGGCGGCATTATATTTGAGAAATTGTACCTTCAAAGACGACAATGCATCCCGGTCCACGCCTAGAGATGGCACCCCACACATGCAGCTTCACAGGGTGTTTTGGCCGCGGCTTCAAAGTTATGCGGCCTTTTTTGTGGAACGCAAATCTTGCAAATCTCTCCAGCGACACAGTAGACTCATCAGTGAAGATGCAATCCTGGAAAGTCTCACCGCTGTCGATCCATGCCTGGGCCTGGAGCACTCTTTTGATTTTGTTTGCGTCCCGTATCATGGGGTACGCTCTGTAATGACAATGAATAAAAAATGTTAGCGTCACAGCGCAGTACAGTTTGCAAAACAACACTTTTACTTTACAGTACAGTACCTCCTGTACTGTCCACTACTAACCTCACACGTCCATATTTCCATCCAATTCTGCGTCTCATCTTCTTTATGCTGCTCTCGGATACAGTCAGATTGTGGTTTTCCTGAAGAGTGTTTTTAACCCTTAATGCACTCCTCTCATCATTCTCCTCACTTATTCTGTCCACCAGAAGAGTAGTCTCTCTACAATGCAAAGAAATTATATTGTGTTATTAATATGCAGCAATATAAAATGTATACTGTATACTGTACATGTAATGTTGTAATATACAGTAAATATAAATATACAAAAAATGTATACTGCTGTACTATAAATATAAATAGACAAAATATACAGTATACAGTACTGTTGTAATATAAATATACTATATAAATATACTGTTATTATATCATAATAAATACACATCATACTGTATACTGTATATTCCGTTGTCAGATGAATTGCAATATACCAAAAGTGTATACTGCTGCACAAAAAATATAAATTGACCACACATACAGTACACTACAGTATATACTGTTGTAATATAATAAATATACTATATAAATACGGTATACTGTTGTTATATCATAATAAATACACATCATATACTGTATATTCGTTGTCAGATGAATTGCAATATACCAAAAGTGTATACTGCTGCACAAAAAATATAAATTGACCACACATACAGTACACTACAGTATATACTGTTGTAATATAATAAATATACTATATAAATACGGTATACTGTAGATGTACACTACAGTTTTCTATATTTTTTTTGGTTAAATTTTATAAATACAGTATACTTACGCATTTGTTATCTTTGGTGCCTTTTTGCGGTCTCTGTTTTTTCCTTGTGCATGATAGCACACGGTGCTTGATGGCACAACGAGGCCAGAAGCAGTTAACCAGCGCTGGATATCTGCAATTCGTTTTCCGCTCGTGTACATCTCCTTCATTCTCTTGCTGAGATCCTTTGAAATCTTCTTAACAGGCATTGCTGCGAGTACTGTAGAAAGAAATACAAACACAAGAATGTGTATTCGATGTTTAGTCGATGTGTATTCAATGTGCAGTGAATCCACAAAATGGATGGTGTATTTATATGTTAATGACTCATATAACAGACCACCCACTTTCAACACCTGTACCTGGCCGCCATGCATAAAAGGTTGTACACGTTGCATAGCCCACCACTTGCTGATCTTTATCTGAGCCATTGTCCAGATACTGCATTGTGCCTCCCGCTTACATGGAGCAGCCCCGGTTCTATGGACGAAAGAATCATCTCACCTCTGCTGTGCCTGCCACACTGAAAAAGAGAAAGGCAGTTACCGTTTCCAAGCCAAAGGCAAAGCGACAGGCTAAGGCCAACAAAGAAAACCTTCTGCTGACCCCAAAGGCTAAGGCTTTTAAAACACGTCAGCCTTATTATGTGAAGAAGAAATACGGTACTGTGCTCGGTACGCAAGACGCATGGCAGCCAACTCACCGAATCCGCAGACCACTTCCTATAAGCTTCGACGACTCTGCTGTAGCTGTCCCGGAAATCTTCAGCCCGGCTTCTCCACCCCCATCTTCTCCGGTTCCATCTGAAGATGCTGCTGCCTCTGAAATCAACGGGTCACTGTCTCCTTTGCTCTTGGACGACTCTGCTTCTCTCCCGGAAATCCAGCGGTCACCTTCTCCATCCCTCTTCCACCACGCTGCAGCTTCTCCTGTACCGGGCATCCCCAGGTCACCTCTTCCACTCTCCATCAATACCGCTTCTCTCCAGGGAACCCCCATCTCATCCTCCGTTGCACCCATCCCCCCAGATCTCCAGATGCCATGCACAAGCAGCTCGTTAGACCGGATCCTGAATGGGCTAAGTGTGGATCTCCCCGGGAATTCTAGTGTGCTGGCAAAGCTAGATCTGCTTCTGGAGTCGGTGCTACATATGGAGCAACGGATGCTAAAAATGGAGCAGCGGCTGGATCAACGGATGCACAAGATAGAGGCAGACATAGCGGGCATACATTATTTGCTCTGTGTTAATGCCCCTGTTTCCCCGACGCTGGAGCAGGGGGGTGACATGGATGTGATGCATGGTACCTTCGACCCCCTTCCATCACCAAGCACACCCCCTCCACCAGAAGATGCAGTGTACTATGCTATTGAGGAGGACATGACAACCCCGTCAAGACCACGCCAGGAGACAACCCGGCGACCACTACCGGAGGAAAGCTTCCTCCCAGACACCCTACCATTGCCCATCGCCTCAAGTACACCCGCTCCCAAAAGACCTCCTACACCCGCTCGCATACAAACAGTGCCCGACATCACCCTGTGCGATCTGACACCGGCACTGAGGGAGAAGTATAGGGTGAGGAGTGCTGGTATACCACACAAGTATGCCTTGATCATATTTAAACACCATGTTCCCTACACATTGTACTGCGAGTGGGTGTTCAAAGTGAACTATGATGGGAATCGCCAAAAAAATGCCCTTCCTGCCAATTTAAGGGAAAAGATTGTGGAAGAAATGCAGAGCTATTACCCTGTTACAGATCCTGTAATGAGAGGCGTTAGAGACTGCATTAATGGCGTTTTGCGCCATGCAAGGCATCGGCCATGGCTGGAAAATGGGGAGGACTTTCAGTGAGACCATACTGTAATATTGTGCTGTACTGTACAGTACATGTTTTACCCTATAGTACCTGCTGTACTTAAACAAAGGATACTGAATGTTGTTGTGTGTTGCACGGTTTTTGTACTGTATTTTTACATAAAATATCTCACACTCAGTACTACTGTACAAACTGCTTTTTGCTGCCAGACTGCAAACCCGCAAGACCAGCAACATTGTAACAAAAGAGCAATGAGCGCGCAATTGGCGTGGGAACTTCTGTTCTAAGGCCCCTATAAATAATATTCTTTATTTTATTTATAAACCTACATTTATAAACCCCGTCACCCACCCCCGCTAAACACAATAAAAAATAATCACACACAGCATCCCCGCAATAAATAAATAAATAAATACAAATAAATACATTTGAAATACATTTTTATTTATAGTGTAGATGTGCAGGGGGTCTCTGGAGCTGAACCGCACTGGTTTCAGGTCGGGGGACCCCGTGCCCCCCGAGATACAGGACCCTTTAGGGGGTGCCGGTATCCCTCTGCGTTAAAATCCCCGATCACGTGACCGCGGCCTGTAAACCAAGCAGAGCAGAGGGATACCGGCACTCCCTAAAGGGGCCTGTATCTCGGGGGGCACGGGGTCCCCAGACCTGAAACCTGTGCGCTTCAGCTCCGGAGACCCCCTGCACATGTACACTGTGAATAAAACTCACACATCATTAAAGAATCATTCTTTATCTTAGCGGCTATGCGCTATGGTAAAGAAGCAGCATTTCTGTCTTTTTAATAATATTGTACAGTGAGCAGGGGGTTCCCTGAGACAGAAATCTAATCTCAGGGGACCCCCTGCTCCTGCACAATATTATTAAAAGTTCAGAAACGAGGCTTCATTAGCATAGCGTATAGCCGCTAAGGTAATGAAGGGGTTAAGGCATAATAACCAATAAATACATTCAATACACTACCCACTACCAATATCAACCTCCGCTGCTGTACAGTAAAACAGATAAAAAAAATAACACTTTCAAAGTAATGTCCCCTAACCCCTTAATCACCATAGCGGTTATTAACCGCTACAGTCATGAAGGGGTTAACCCGCCCTCACCCACCACTCGGGACGCCTACTGTACATACCCTCCCACTCTAACCCCCCACCCCGTGAGGCCTAACCACCCTCAACCCTCACCCACTAACTACCCACAAGGGAGGCCTACCCACATACCGTTGGGGAACCCCACCCCCCACCCCCAGTCCCCGCAATCAAAACAATGCACAGCCCCACAATAAACAGCATTCTATTTATTAAATACATTACCCACCCCCTGTGCCCCCCCCCCCCATAAATACAAGATTTATTCTTTTACATTCAGGGTCCATAACACAGCCCCACGCTAGTCCCCGGTGGGCTGGCAGGGCACCTGGACAGACCTACAGTTTACCAGCAGCATTCCACAGGTTCTGGAGGCCTGCTGGTGGATCCTGCCAGCACCATGGCGCCCAGGTGGTCTCCTTGGGTCACCGTGAGTCACAATTGGGTCCCCACGGTAGGCCCAAGGATGTCTGGGAGCCCCGGGTCAAACCCACAGGTGTCTGCGGGGCCTCGGGTGGTTCCCATGGGGGTCTGGGGAACTCACGGGTGCTCACTACGGGTCCGCGGTGCCCCCACAGAAGTGGGACCACACATCATCATCCCCGCACCTACGGGTCGGAGGTGCCCCCACAGAAGTGGGACCACACATCGTCATGCCCGCAGACTACGGGTCCGCGGTGCCCCCACAGAAGTGGGACCACACATCATCATCCCCGCATGTGTCACCCGTGGAACCACCAGCCTGCTACCCTTTAGGATACCCGAGGATTCCCCGCGGGTGGTCTCCAGAGGTCCCACGCAAAACCACGGAAGTAACCCTGAATGTAAAAAAAATAAACCTGGCCTATACATTCAATACATACACCCTCCCCCCCAACACCTACAGTACAATAATGTGCAAAATAACTATTATCCAGATATGGATAATAGATTAATTGCCCATTATTAAAAACATTAACTAGCATATACAAATAAATAAAGTACTACTTACCTCATCAATACGAAGTGTCCGACGCCAGCGCCTTCCTTCTCTTGCCCACACAAAACATAGCCAAAACCAAGCCAATACATTGCAATTACATTCAGATATCAATTAACCCCTTAAACACCTTATCGGATAATAACCGCAAAGGTAATTAAGGGGTTAAGCCACACAGGCACGATACCCACCCTTCACCCATTGTATTGTATTGTATGTCTTTATTTATATAGCGCCATTAATGTACATAGCGCTTCACAGCAGTAATACATGTGGTAATCCAATAAATAACAGATAATATAAATAACAGATCATGGGAATAAGTGCTTTAGACATTAAGGAAGAGGAGTCCCTGCTCCGAGGAGCTTACAGTCTAATTGGTAGGTAGGGAGAACGTACAGAGACAGTAGGAGGGAGTTCTGGTAAGTGCATCTGCAGGGGGCAAAGCTTTATGTGCCATGTGTTCAGAATAGCCACAGTCCTATTCATATGCTTCTTTAAGCAAGTGTGTCTTAAGGTGGGTCTTAAAGGTGGATAGAGAGGGTGCTAGTCGGGTACTGAGGGGAAGGGCATTCCAGAGGTGAGGGGCAGTCAATGAAAAAGGTTTAAGGCGGGAGAGGGCTTTAGATACAAAGGGGGTAGAAAGAAGACATCCTTGAGAAGAACGCAAGAGTCTGGATGGTGCATAACGAGAAATTAGGGCTGAGATGTAAGGAGGGGCAGAAGAGTGTAAAGCTTTAAAAGTGAGGAGAAGAATGGAGTGTGAGATGCGGGATTTGATCGGAAGCCAGGAGAGGGATTTCATGAGGGGAGATGCTGAGACAGATCTAGGAAAGAGTAGAGTGATTCTGGCAGCAGCGTTAAGGATAGATTGTAGGGGAGACAGGTGAGAGGCAGGAAGGCCGGACAGCAGGAGGTTACAGTAATCAAGACGGGAGAGAATGAGGGCCTGAGTCAGAGTTTTAGCAGTCGAGCAACAGAGGAAAGGGCGTATCTTTGTTATATTGCGGAGGAAAAAGCGACAGGTTTTAGAAATGTTTTGAATGTGAGGGGAAAATGTGAGAGAGGAGTCGAGTGTGACCCCAAGGCAGCGTGCTTGGGCTACTGGGTGAATGATCGTAGTTCCAACAGTAATGTGGAAGGAGGTAGTAGGGCCAGGTTTGGGAGGAAGTATGAGGAGCTCTGTTTTAGCCATGTTGAGTTTAAGGCGGCGGAGGGCCATCCAGGATGATATAGCAGAGAGACATTCAGAAACTTTGGTTTGTACAGTAGGTGTAAGGTCGGGTGTTGAGAAATATATTTGTGTGTCGTCAGCATAGAGGTGATAATTAAACCCAAAAGATGTTATTAGGTCACCTAGAGAGAGTGTATACAGAGAAAAGAGAAGAGGTCCCAGGACAGAGCCCTGGGGTACCCCCACAGAGAGATCAATAGAGGAGGAGGAGGAGGTATTAGCAGAAGAGACACTGAAAGTACGATGGGAGAGGTAGGATGAGATCCAGGATAGAGCTTTGTTCCGAATGCCAAGAGTATGGAGAATGTGAAGGAGAAGAGGGTGGTCCACGGTGTCAAATGCTGCAGAGAGGTCGAGTAATATGAGCAGAGTGTAATGACCTCTGTCTTTGGCAGCATGGAGGTCGTCAGTTATTTTAGTGAGGGCTGTTTCCGTGGAGTGAGCAGTACGGAAGCCAGATTGTAGAGGGTCTAGGAGAGAATAGGTGTTGAGAAAATGGAGCAAGCGAGCGAATACAAGACGTTCAAGGAGTTTAGAGGCAAAAGGCAGGAGGGAGACAGGTCGATAGTTAGAAAGACAGGTAGGGTCAAGCTTGCTGTTTTTGAGTAATGGTATGACTGTTGCATGTTTGAAGGAGGATGGAAAGGTTCCAGAGCAGAGGGAGGAGTTAAAAATGTGCGTGAGCGTAGGGATTATAGTAGGAGCAAGAGGTTTTAGGAGATGGGAGGGAATGGGGTCAAGAGGGCAAGTGGTAGAGGGAGAAGAGGCGATCAACAGCGACACATCCTCCTCTGAGACAGTGGAAAAAGAGTCAAGGAAGGCAGGAGGAGAGTTAGGAAGAGGTGTAGGATGGGAGGAAGAAACAGAGGGGATGTTCTGACGTATGGATTCCACCTTTTCCTTAAAATAGTCAGCAAAGTCCTGAGCGGAGATGGAGGAAGGAGAGGCAGCGGAGGGTGGTTTGAGTAGAGTATCAAAGACAGAGAACAGTCGGCGTGGGTTAGACTTGTGCATGTTGATTAGTGAAGAAAAGTAGGCTTGTTTAGCTTGCGAGAGGGCAGAGTTGAAACAGGATAGCATAAATTTGTAGTGAAGGAAGTCTGCGAGAGTATGAGATTTCCTCCAGAGGCGTTCAGAGGAACGAGTGGAGGAACGCAGCATGCGCGTGTGGGAATTTAACCAGGGTCTAGGGTTAAAAGGGCGAGTGCGGCAGAGAGAAAGCGGGGCATGTAGATCAAGAGAGGAGGACAAGGCAGAGTTGTAGTTCCTGACCAGTTTGTCAGGGTCTGTAGCAGATCTGAGAGAGGAGAGGGAGGAGTGTAACGTGGACTCAAAGTCAGGTAAGTGAATAGAGCGCAGGTTTCTGCAGAACTGGGGTGTAGATGGAGGTGGAGAAGTTGAGAAGCGAGATAGAGAGAATGAGATGAGGTGATGGTCAGAGAGAGGAAAAGGGGAAATGGAGAAATCAGAGAGAGAGAAATTTTTAGTGAAAACCAGGTCTAAGTAGTGGCCATCCTTGTGGGTGCTGGCTGCAGTCCACTGTTGAAGGCCAAAAGAAGAGGTTAGAGAAAGAAAGCGGGAAGCCCAAGGGAGAGAGGGGTCATCAATGTGGCAATTGAAGTCCCCAAGGAGAAGAACAGGGGAGTCTGAGGAGAGGAAGAAAGAGAGCCAGGATTCAAAGTGAGAGAGAAAGGCAGAAGGGGGATGAGTAGAGGTAGGTGGGCGATACATGACCACCACATGAACAGGGAGAGGAGAGAAGATCTGGACAGTGTGAACCTCAAAGGAGGGAAAGGCAAGAGAGGGGGGAATAGGAATAGTTCGGTAACGGCAGAGAGAGGAGAGCAGGAGCCCCACACCTCCACACCTGCCATCAAGGCGCGGAGTGTGGGAGAAGGAAAGGCCACCATAAGAGAGAGCAGCTTCCAGAGCAGAGTCAGACTGAGTGAGCCAGGTCTCAGTTATAGCAAAGAGAAGCAGGGAGTGAGAGAGAAAGAAGTCATGAATTTGTACTGTGGCTTCATCATGCAACTATACAGTATATATATATACTGTATATATATATATACATAGAGACAGAGAGAAAGAGAGAGATATATATATATATACAGTATATATATATATATATATATATATATATATATATATATATATATATATATATATATATATATATATATATATATATATACATATACACACACGTTATATACACACCCATGATAAACCAATATACAGTACAAATAAATGTAGAAGGGTTATCAAAAGCATACTGCCCTACAACCAAACACGTCTCCATACAGACACTACATTAAAATCAATTTCCTTTAAAAATCCTAACTGATCTCACAATCTACTGTACTGTATATGATCACAAACCAATGAAAAAAGTCACATTCCAAAATGCATAAAATCTATGCACCATACTGTATACATTCTGCAAATTAATCAACGTAAACAAAAATCAATTAGCAATCATTATTTAGATCTCTAAACATTTCACACTCAATCATGAACAATGAAACCATTAACAGACTCACGCCTAGAGCAGAACAATTAAGGCTTTGAAAAAATATAAGTACCGACAAAAAAACAACCTTTACAGTACAACCAAGGCTATCTATCCCTGACCTTCCTCAAACACACAATACAATACCAAGGAATAATACATCTATCTAATTTTAAAATACTTTAAACTCACAAAATAATTAAAAACACATCTAATCCAGCTTTTAAAACATCATCATTTCTTACCCTGAATGTATACTGTACAGTATATCTCTCTAGACATATATATTGTACATACATACATACAGTGGCAAGAAATGATATACCACAAAAAAAAAAATACATATGTTAAAAAACCTTTTGAAAAAATTAACAAGTTAAATAAAATACATTTCTTTACTGTAGTTCACTTACCATTACTTGCCCCCACCGACTCAATAAACATTAAACTAAAAATCCAAACCAATCCACGGGTCTTCTACTTGTAATACATCTTCATCTGTATTCTTCTTTCTTCTATCTCCTTCCGGGCGGGGCAGGGCGTGGTCTTCTTTCCATCATCGGCCACGCCCTTGTCTTTTTTCTTCTCCGGAGGTCCTTCCTCCGCGGCGTCTGGCTGCAAAATGAGACGACATAGGCTTTTAAAGACCTATGACGTCACATTTTGCGTCATGGTTCCCACGGTCCTGATTGGACCGTGAAAACCATGTGTTTTGGCCGATAATAAAAAAATGATGACGTCACTTAATGGGAATGAAAGCACAGCCAATCAGAATGGCTTTGCTTCAAATGCCTTTAAGGTGACATCATTAAAAGACACATGGCCGTGCACACATGGTACTAGAGCCAATCAGAGCGTGGGAACTTTATCCCTACTCTGATTGGCTCTGGTATACCATGTGTCAGGGGCTTGGGGGAGAAAGGATGTGACGTCAATAAGGATAAAGTTCCCACGCTCTGATTGGCTACCGTACCACATGACAGGTTTTCATTGACGTCACATCCTTTCTCCCCCAAGCCCCTGACACATGGTATACCAGAGCCAATCAGAGTAGGGATAAAGTTCCCACGCTCTGATTGGCTCTAGTACCATGTGTGCACGGCCATGTGTCTTTTAATGATGTCACCTTAAAGGCATTTGAAGCAAAGCCATTCTGATTGGCTGTGCTTTCATTCCCTTTAAGTGACGTCATCATTTTTTTATTATTGGCCAAAACACATGGTTTTCACGGTCCAATCAGGACCGTGGGAACCATGACGCAAAATGTGACGTCATAGGTCTTTAAAAGCCTATGTCGTCTCATTTTGCAGCCAGACGCCGCGGAGGAAGGACCTCCGGAGAAGAAAAAAGACAAGGGCGTGGCCGATGATGGAAAGAAGACCACGCCCTGCCCCGCCCGGAAGGAGATAGAAGAAAGAAGAATACAGATGAAGATGTATTACAAGTAGAAGACCCGTGGATTGGTTTGGATTTTTAGTTTAATGTTTATTGAGTCGGTGGGGGCAAGTAATGGTAAGTGAACTACAGTAAAGAAATGTATTTTATTTAACTTGTTAATTTTTTCAAAAGGTTTTTTAACATATGTATTTTTTTTTTTTGTGGTATATCATTTCTTGCCACTGTATGTATGTATGTACAATATATATGTCTAGAGAGATATACTGTACAGTATACATTCAGGGTAAGAAATGATGATGTTTTAAAAGCTGGATTAGATGTGTTTTTAATTATTTTGTGAGTTTAAAGTATTTTAAAATTAGATACTGTAGATGTATTCCTTGGTATTGTATTGTGTGTTTGAGGAAGGTCAGGGATACTGTAGGTAGGCTTGGTTTGGAAAGGTTGTATTTTTGTCGGTACATATATTTTTTCAAAGGCTTAATTGTTCTGCTCTAGGCGTGAATTTGTTAATGATTTTATTGTTCGGGATCTAGTCTGAATTGTTTAGGGATGTAAATAATGATTGCTAATTGAGTTTTGTTTACTTGGTTGATTACAGTAATTTGCAGAATGTATATGGTGCATACAGTAGATATTTAGGCATCATTTATATTGGAATGTAAGTTGTTTAAATGGCTTTTCAGAGGTTTAGTGATGATTTACAGTAGATTGAGAGATCAGTTATGAATATTAAAGGAAATTTATTTTAATTTAGTGTGTATGTATGGAGAAGAGTTTGGTTGTAGGACAGTGCTTTTGATAACCCTTCTACATTTATTTGTACTGTATATTGGTTTATCATGGGTGTGTATATAACGTGTGTGTATTTATATATATATATATATATATATATATATATATACTGTATATATATATCTCTCTCTCTCTCTCTTTCTCTCTGTCTCTCTGTGTATATATATATACAGTATATATATATAGTTGCATGATGAAGCCACAGTACAAATTCATTGGTGAGGGTGGGTATCGGGCCTGTGTGGCTTAACCCCTTAATCACCTTTGCGGTTATTATCTGATAAGGTGTTTAAGGGGTTAATTGATATCTGAATGTACTGTACTTGCAACGTATTGCCTTGGTTTTGGCTATGTTTTGTGTGGGCAAGAGAAGGAAGGCGCTGGCATCGGACACTTCGTATTGATGAGGCCAGTAGTACTTTATTTATTTGTATATGCTAGTCAATGTTTTTAATAATGGGCAATTAATCTATTATCCATATCTGGATAATAGTTATTTTGCACATTATTGTACTGTAGGTGTTGGGGGGGAGGGTGTATGTATTGAATGTATAGGCCAGGTTTATTTTTTTTACATTCAGGGTTACTTCCGTGGTTTTGCGTGGGACCTCTGGAGACCACCCACGGGGAATCCTCGGGTATCCTAAAGGGTAGCAGGCTGGTGGTTCCACGGGTGACACATGCGGGGATGATGATGTGTGGTCCCACTTCTGTGGGGGCACCGCGGACCCGTAGTCTGCGGGCATGACGATGTGTGGTCCCACTTCTGTGGGGGCACCTCCGACCCGTAGGTGCGGGGATGATGATGTGTGGTCCCACTTCTGTGGGGGCACCGCGGACCCGTAGTGAGCACCCGTGAGTTCCCCAGACCCCCATGGGAACCACCCGAGGCCCCGCAGACACCTGTGGGTTTGACCCGGGGCTCCCAGACATCCTTGGGCCTACCGTGGGGACCCAATTGTGGCTCACGGTGACCCAAGGAGACCACCTGGGCGCCATGGTGCTGGCAGGATCCACCAGCAGGCCTCCAGAACCTGTGGAATGCTGCTGGTAAACTGTAGGTCTGTCCAGGTGCCCTGCCAGCCCACCGGGGACTAGCGTGGGGCTGCGTTATGGACCCTGAATGTAAAAGAATAAATCTTGTATTTATGGGGGGGGGCACAGGGGGTGGGTAATGTATTTAATAAATAGAATGCTGTTTATTGTGGGTCATTGTACTGTTTTTATTGTGGGTACTGGGGTGGGGGTGGGGTGTTTCCCCAACGGTATGTGGGTAGGCCTCCCTTGTGGGTACTGACTGGGTGGTTAGGCCTCACGGGTGGGGGGGGTTAGTGTGGGAGGGTATGTAGGCATCCCGAGTGGTGGGTGGGTGAGGGTGGGTTAACCCCTTCATGACTGTAGCGGTTAATATGGTAGGGGGTGAGGGTGGTTAACAATGCAGGGAGGGAGATTTACTGGTAACAGAAACATCTCTCTCCCTTCAATGTAATCTGTTTAACACAAACATTAGGGGGGGAAGGGGCTTTAGGCCTTTATATCTCTGTCCCTTCAGTGTAATCTGCTTAACAGAAACATTAGGGGGGAGGGGGCTTTAAACAATGCTGTGTATAATGTATAAGGTTTTTTACAATTAGATAGATGTAATCCTTGGTATTGTAAGGGTTAGTTTGGTTTTAAATTGTCTTTTCTGGTTGGTACTTACAGTATATATTGATTTTGGTTTACTTGATTGGTTAAAATACTGTAGTTGACTTGTTTGGAAGTGTTTGTACAGTATTTACTGGTAGAGTAGCTTGCAATTATATTGTTAACATTCATTTGCAGAATGTACAGTATTGTATATGGTGCATAGATTTAATGCTATGCATCATTTACAGTATACAATGTAAATGCAATGTACTGTGTGGATTGTAATGTTATGTTTTATATTGTAAAATAAGTTACTGTAGGATTATTAAATGGATTATTATTATTGTCTGTATAGAGAAGCGTTATCTGTAGGACAGTATGATTTTGATAACCATTCTACATTGGTTCATCATGTGTGTATATATACTGTATACTGTATATATATATATATATATATATATATACATCTACACTATCAATAAAAATGTATTTCAAATGTATTTATTGGCATTTATTTATTTATTTATTTAGATTTATTTATTAATTGTGGGGCTGCTGTGCGTGAATTTTTTTTATTGGGGGTGAGGGGGGTGTTTGGCCCTTGGTGTGAGTTTACGACTTGCAGCAGCAGCAGCACAATTAATAAATAAATCTAAATAAATAAATAAATGACAATAAATACATTTGAAATACATTTTTATTGGTAGTGTACATGTGCAGGGGGTCTCCGGAGCTGAAGCGCACAGGTTTCAGGTCTGGGGACCCCGTGCCCCCCGAGATACAGGCCCCTTTAGGGGGTGCCGGTATCCCTCTGCTCTGCTTGGTTTACAGGCCGCGATCACGTGATCGGGACCTTTAAACGCAGAGCACTCAGCACTCAGAAACACAGGCCAGGCAGATTTAACACACACACACAATAGGGGGAGGTTTTTTTACATAGCTTGCAGGAAAGCTTTACGCACACACACAATAGGGGGATAGGGGGAGGGTTTTTTACATAGATTAGAGAGAAGGCAGGGCGTTTTAAAAGCGAGAATAGGGGGAGGGGGTTTTACATAGATTAGAGAGAAGGCAGGGAGTTTTAACAAAGACGTGAAAAATATGTATTGAATGTATTAATTGTTTATTATGCCTTAACCCCTTCATTGCCTTAGCGGCTATCCGCTATGGTAATGACGCAGCACTTTACGTATTTTTAATAATATTGATCAGGAGCAGGGGGGGGGGGGGTTCCCTGAGCATTAATTTCTGGCTCAGTGAACCCCCTGCTCACTTTACAATATTATTAAAATAATGCTTCTTTACCATAGCGCATAGACGCTAAGGTAAAGAACGAGTGTTTATTTATACTGTATATTGTATGTGTTTTATTGATAGTGTACATGTGCAGAGGGTCTCCAGAGCAGAAGCGCACAGGTTTCAGGTCTGGGGACCCCGTGCCCCCCCGAGATACAGGCCCCTTTAGGGGGTGCCGGTATCCCTCTGCTCTGCTTGGTTTACAGGCCGCGATCACGTGATCGGGACCTTTAAACGCAGAGGGATACCGGCACCCCCTAAAGGGGCCTGTATCTCGGGGGGCACGGGGTCCCCAGACCTAAAACCAACGCGGTTCAGCTCCGGAGACCCCCTGCACATCTACACTATCAATAAAAATGTATTTCAAATGTATTTATTGTCATTTATTTATTTATTTTTTGGCGGCTGCTGTGTGTATTTTATTGTTGTGGGTTGCGGGAGGGTGGGTGAATGGGGTATTCGCCCCAACGATGGTTGGGGAGGGCTTGCGGGGGGGGTGGGGGGGTGGGGTAGCGGGAGGGCTTAACCCCTTCATGACCGTAGCGGTATTAACTGCTACGGTCGTGAAGGGGTTAAGTGCACCCGCAACCCCCCCCCCCCTCCCGCAAGTCCTAAACTCACTCCAAGGGCCAAATACCCCTCTCACCCATCCCCACTACACACAATAAAGCCGGCACGGTGGGTTAACCCCTTCATTGCCTTAGCGGCTATCCGCTATGGTAATGACGCAGCATTTTCCGTATTTTTAATAATATTGATCAGGAGCAGGGGGGGGGGGGTTCCCTGAGCATTAATTTCTGGCTCAGGGAACCCCCTGCTCACTTTACAATATTATTAAAATAATGCTTCTTTACCATAGCGCATAGACGCTAAGGTAAAGTACGAGTGTTTATTTATACTGAAAGCAGGAATAGGATATTCAGCGCTCGTGCTGCAGATGTAATGGTTGGAATAATCCCTGTGCTGCACGTGCATGGAGCGTCTCCCCAGAGGCTCCCACTTCAGAGGTGATCCCCCCTCAAGAGGGGGGAGGGCACCCTGAGAAGAAAATGAAAGAAAATAGCACAGAAGCGCACAAGGGATGGAGTTAATAACAGTATTTTAATAAAACAAACACATAAATGACTGAGAGGATCCAACCCCTTCTCAGCTCAAGAGTAGAAGGTAAAAGTGAAATGCCCAGAAATTAATGCCATACATATGGTCTCTTTAACATAAAATATCTAGGAATAATACATCACATACAACAAAAAACATTCAATGTAAAAATAAACATGGAAAGTACTGACAGCCCAAGGGGATTTAAATAAAAACCACCATAGGGGACTAAATACCCGCTGACAGGGGGAGACGGACACTTACACTAGGGCAAAGGTGGGGGTCCACAGCTGACCGCACAAGATCCGGATCGCGGCACCTGGGAAGATAGAACAGCCACCACTAGAGCCTCAGGCAGGCTCCGTCTCAGCCTCTCAGCAAACACGCGCAGGATGACCTGTCGTGACCTCTACGCGTTTCGCACCACGTGCTTCGTCAGGAGGTCACGTACAGCGTCATCCGCGCGTATTTATAGAAGGAAGGGAGTTGGTAAGGACAGCCCCTTCAGACGCCAGATCCAACGCCCTTAGATGGGCAGCTGTAGACTTAAAGTGATGCTACCTCTTTCTCTGACAGTGTCACATGTGCGATAGTCACGTGATGCAGGTCTACCATAGTATATACAAAACGGGAACTGCAGCACAGCAATATCAGCACTGCCAAAGACCATCACTAAGTATACAGACAGGAAGTAAATAAAAACACACAAATGCCAATATATATAGTAATTAAACATAATAAATGCACATATAAAAAACAATACATAATCCTAATACATATATTATAAAAATGAGAGATTGATTTCATTTTAATAAAAAGAAGAACAAAGAAGAAAAAAGAAAGAAAATAAACATGATTTATCTTAAAAAAGGTTTAAGTTCAATAAGTTCATTGAAACCAATAGGATGTCTAGTTTGCATTTCGTAAATCCAATACTGTTCACGTTTCAATAAGTGATTTTCTCTATCTCCTTGTCTGCTGTTCATTTGTATATGTTCAAGCCCTTTAAATGTAATACAAGCGGGGTCATTATTATGTATTTCTTTAAAGTGTTTTAGTAGCGGGGTGAGCGGCATACCTTTAGCCAAAATTTTAGGTATGTTTTTTACATTTCTCATATGTTCTAACATACGCATTTTTAGTGGCCTTTTTGTCTTGCCAATGTACTGTAAATTACAGTTACACTGCAGGACATACACCACATGTGTAGTTTGACAATTGATAAAGCTATTGATATTATATATCCTTTTTGTAACACAGGACGTAACAGTTGTCCCTTTACATATGTGATTGCACGCCTTACACTTCCCGCATTTATACGTGCCTTTAATGCCCAAGCGATCTTTAATATCACCAGATACAGCAATTTTTCTGGTGATTTGGCTAGGGGCTAACATATTTTTTAAATTTGGTGCACGTTTGAACACTACCCCTGGTTGTGAATTTAGCTGAGGGCCCAGTATGGGGTCCATTTTTAATATCCCCCAATGTTTTTTTAGGATTTTTCTAACCCCATGATGCATGTCACTAAACTGAGTAATGAAAGCAGGAATTTTTGTATTTTTACCTTTCACTTTCTTGTTTCTCTTATATTGTGTCAGTGACTTCCTCGGTATTTTTTCAAGTTTCTTTATAGAGGAATCTATCAGTTCCTCATTATAATTCTTGTCAAGAAACCTATTTTTGAGGAATTGGGATTGTTTGTCAAAATCCTCAATTTTAGAATTGTTTCTCTTTAATCTAAGAAACTGATTAAAGGGGATATTTTGGACCCATCTTTTATCATGACAGCTAAAAGGGTCAAGGTAAGAGTTAACATTTGTTGCCTTGAAATATGTTTTTGTTTGAACAGTATTGTATTCAATATATATCTCCAAATCAAGAAAATTTATGCTAACTGAACTGTTAACACCACTGAATTTTAGATTACAGTCATTCGCATTAAGTTGGTCAACAAATAAAAGGTATGATTCCTCGGAACCCTCCCACACAATGATAATGTCATCGATATATCTCCTCCACAGCCTCAGCTGTGGAGGAGGACATCGGAAAACCTCAAGCGACTCCCACAGTCCCATATACAAATTGGCAAACGATGGGGCAAAAGTTGTCCCCATCGCCGTCCCCAAAATTTGTAAAAAATAAAGGGATTCAAACATAAAATAATTGTGACTCAAAATAAAATTAATAGATGTAAGAATAAATTCTATTTGAGTGATCGGTAGTGTTTGTGGTGTCAAGAGAAAGTGCTTAATTGCCTCTAATCCTTTTGAATGGGGAATGCTGGTATATAGGGCTTGCACATCTAAGGTGGCCAGTCTACATCTATCATTCCAAACAAAATTGTCCATAACCTGTAAAACCATAGTTGTGTCTTTTAAGTGAGACGGTAGTGATGTGACGAGTGGTTGTAGGTAAAAATCAATATAAGTGGATAAATTAGATGTGATGGAATCAATCCCTGAAATAATAGGACGTCCAGGTGGTGAAGTGAGGGACTTGTGAATTTTGGGGATATAGTAAAAAATGGGAACTGTGGGTGTCTTGATAAGCATATACTCGTATTCTGCCTTTGACAGAATCCCAATAGTAAGCGCCTCACTCAAATGCTTTTTAATGAGGCTTGAATATTCCTCTGTGGGGTCCCTTTTTAAGGGAGCATATGTGACCCTGTCTCCCAGAATATGATATGCCTCCTCAAAATAGTCCTCTTTGTTCAAGAGGACTATACCTCCCCCTTTATCCGCTGATCTCACCACTATATCTTGGTTGGCTTTCAATGTGTTAATGCTTTTATGTTCCTCCCAAGTAAGGTTGGAATGATATTTAGAGGAGATTTTTTTGCACATTTCTTTAAAATCTCTCTCCACCATTTTTCCAAACATTTCAATATTGGGTCCTCTGGAGGTGTATGGGTAGAAAACTGAATTGGGCTTAAATCCCGAATGTAGATAGCCATTGGAATGAACAAAATCTGGATCACTTTCTCTTAAAAGAGATTCTAGATCTTCAATGAGAGCCTCCTCTTCACTGTTGAACTCGTTCTGCATATTTATTTGAGTACTAGCTGCTGTGTGGTTAGAGCTGCTAAAGTGACGTTGAAGAGTCATTTTCCTCAAATATTTTTGGAGGTCTATGTATAGATCAAATTCTTTCGCATCCCTTGTAGGTGCAAACGTGAGCCCTTTTTTTAGGACCCGAAAGAGATGCTGATCTATTATAAGCGAAGATAGATTAAATATCCCACTTGAAATCAGTGTTGATGACTCAGGGATCCCCTCTTTGTGGGTGGGCTTTCTCCCTCCTCTCTTACCTCGTCTGAGTATCCCCTTTTGCGATTCACTTTTGTCATAGGGTTTGAGGGAGGGTTGTCTAGATCCCAGCTCGGTCTTTTGAGCTTGTTTTTGGATGTTTTCTGAAAAAAACAATTGTCATCATTATCGCTTACACTACCTTGACCTCTCAGCTTAGAGAATTTATTGGAAACCGGGATTTCAAATTCTATATGTTTCTCTTCCTTAGGAGCATACTGTTCTCTCCTGGGATGTTTGTATTTATGTTTAATATCATTTGGCTTCCCATTTTTGCCCACTGTTGACCAATTATCACTGTGACTTCTCTCTTTAGGTCTATTTGGCTTGTAAGGCCTTTCCTTAGAGTGATCTTTTTTATTCACATAGTGTGGTCTATTAGAATTAGTATTCACTTTGTGGGTTTTTTTCCTCTATAAAGAAACTTGAAAAAATACCGAGGAAGTCACTGACACAATATAAGAGAAACAAGAAAGTGAAAGGTAAAAATACAAAAATTCCTGCTTTCATTACTCAGTTTAGTGACATGCATCATGGGGTTAGAAAAATCCTAAAAAAACATTGGGGGATATTAAAAATGGACCCCATACTGGGCCCTCAGCTAAATTCACAACCAGGGGTAGTGTTCAAACGTGCACCAAATTTAAAAAATATGTTAGCCCCTAGCCAAATCACCAGAAAAATTGCTGTATCTGGTGATATTAAAGATCGCTTGGGCATTAAAGGCACGTATAAATGCGGGAAGTGTAAGGCGTGCAATCACATATGTAAAGGGACAACTGTTACGTCCTGTGTTACAAAAAGGATATATAATATCAATAGCTTTATCAATTGTCAAACTACACATGTGGTGTATGTCCTGCAGTGTAACTGTAATTTACAGTACATTGGCAAGACAAAAAGGCCACTAAAAATGCGTATGTTAGAACATATGAGAAATGTAAAAAACATACCTAAAATTTTGGCTAAAGGTATGCCGCTCACCCCGCTACTAAAACACTTTAAAGAAATACATAATAATGACCCCGCTTGTATTACATTTAAAGGGCTTGAACATATACAAATGAACAGCAGACAAGGAGATAGAGAAAATCACTTATTGAAACGTGAACAGTATTGGATTTACGAAATGCAAACTAGACATCCTATTGGTTTCAATGAACTTATTGAACTTAAACCTTTTTTAAGATAAATCATGTTTATTTTCTTTCTTTTTTCTTCTTTGTTCTTCTTTTTATTAAAATGAAATCAATCTCTCATTTTTATAATATATGTATTAGGATTATGTATTGTTTTTTATATGTGCATTTATTATGTTTAATTACTATATATATTGGCATTTGTGTGTTTTTATTTACTTCCTGTCTGTATACTTAGTGATGGTCTTTGGCAGTGCTGATATTGCTGTGCTGCAGTTCCCGTTTTGTATATACTATGGTAGACCTGCATCACGTGACTATCGCACATGTGACACTGTCAGAGAAAGAGGTAGCATCACTTTAAGTCTACAGCTGCCCATCTAAGGGCGTTGGATCTGGCGTCTGAAGGGGCTGTCCTTACCAACTCCCTTCCTTCTATAAATACGCGCGGATGACGCTGTACGTGACCTCCTGACGAAGCACGTGGTGCGAAACGCGTAGAGGTCACGACAGGTCATCCTGCGCGTGTTTGCTGAGAGGCTGAGACGGAGCCTGCCTGAGGCTCTAGTGGTGGCTGTTCTATCTTCCCAGGTGCCGCGATCCGGATCTTGTGCGGTCAGCTGTGGACCCCCACCTTTGCCCTAGTGTAAGTGTCCGTCTCCCCCTGTCAGCGGGTATTTAGTCCCCTATGGTGGTTTTTATTTAAATCCCCTTGGGCTGTCAGTACTTTCCATGTTTATTTTTACATTGAATGTTTTTTGTTGTATGTGATGTATTATTCCTAGATATTTTATGTTAAAGAGACCATATGTATGGCATTAATTTCTGGGCATTTCACTTTTACCTTCTACTCTTGAGCTGAGAAGGGGTTGGATCCTCTCAGTCATTTATGTGTTTGTTTTATTAAAATACTGTTATTAACTCCATCCCTTGTGCGCTTCTGTGCTATTTTCTTTCATGTTTATTTATACTGTATATTGTATGTGTTTTATTGATAGTGTACATGTGCAGAGGGTCTCCAGAGCAGAAGCGCACAGGTTTCAGGTTACAGTAGTAGTATGTTAGGGCTTACAGGGGTTGTTGTTATACAGTATATACAGTATATAGTATACAGTATATACTGCATTACAATTCATTATAGGGGACGGCTTCACAGAGAATAGCTCGCAAGCGCCACCATGTGTATTTTGACGGCATTGCAGTATTGTAACCAGCCGGAATAAAAAGCTTAAATTCCGGCCGGAAAATAACGCAATGCACTCTGGCAGAAAACTTTCAGAAACCTGAATACACCCGAGTATACCCGAATTCGCGGGACTAGCCGTGCTCGAATAAAGTGTGTCGCCAGTGTATATAAAACACCAACTGCATATGTAAAGCTTCCAGGAGGAGACTCTATTTCCATCAAAATTAAGAATGGTACGAGACAGGGTTGCCCTTTATTTCTGCTTCTTTTCGCATTATCGATCGAACCCCTCGCAGCAACAATTAGAAATGGCATACATATAAAAGGGATCAATATTGCTGAAAATGAATACAAAATGTCCTTATTCGCGGATGATGTAATCCTAACTCTAGTCCCTCCTCTGACATCTCTCACAAACCTACAATCTCAACTAGATAAATTTGGTAGGATCTCTGGGTATAAAATCAATAATAACAAGTCAGAGGCCCTGAATTTGTCTCTTCAATCCCCAGAAGCAAAACAACTCCAAGCAAATTTCAATTATAAATGGAGCTCCTCAGACATTAAGTACTGTATCTAGGAGTCAAAATAACGAATTCTTATGAATCTCTTTATAAAATTAATTTCCCTCCCCTTTTTTCAAAAATTATAAAAGATCTACAGAGTTGGAATAAATACCAAATATCTTCGCTGGGAAGAATAGCTTTAGTTAAGATGAATGTTTTTCCAAGGCTTCTGTATTTCTTTCAGACTCTACCAATTTGTGTCCCTATTTCAGATCTCAAAAATATTCAAAACAAGATTTTCCAATTCATTTGGAAGAATAAGAAGCCAAGAGTGGCAAGATCGATAATGTTGGCTTCCAAGGAATGTGGAGGTCTGGGAGTACCAGATATCATAAAATATTTTTATTCAGTGCACCTATAACAAGCAGTAGTCTGGAATAACAACCCTGTGTCTTGTTGCTGGTTGGAAATTGAGTCCTCGTATGTTTCTCCCCGCTCCCTCCCTGCAATACTTTGGTCCCGGGATGGAGGGAAAATGGTCTCAGGCAAGACTTCACTAAGAGCAATGAAGTGCACATGGAAGATATGATCTAAGAATAAAAAAAATACAACTTGTCATCCTCTCCTTCCTTATTAACCCATATTTTTGGCAATCCGGAATTTCTTCCAGGATGTACCCCTAAAGACTTCATACAAATTAAAGAAGCCAACATCAAATCAGTGATAGATTTGGTGGAGAAAGGGGTGATCTTGTCATTTAAAAAAAATGCAACAGAAATACCACCCCCATTACTTTCCATTATTTAGTTTCCTTCAGATCAGACACTTCTTAGTAGAAATTTATCAAAAAACAAATTTGCCAGAATTAACAACATTTGAAAAACTGTGTAGAAAATGAGTATACCAGCGAGGTCTGATCTCAGAAATTTATACGGGAAAAGCGCTGTCAACGGGAGCCGTCAACTATAGTTACATGACAAAATTTGCTGAAGCCCTCAATATGGAAATAGATAAAGATGACTGGGAGGATATCTGGGAATAGGCAGCCAAAACATCAATTTGCACAACGATAAAAGAAAATATATACTGTATATCATTTTATTTCAATTGTACTTAACCCCGAGTAGGCTGAGACAGATCTCCCCAGGTATGTCTGACCTTTGTTGGAGGGGGTGCGGCCTGAGAGGGGATCTGGTCCATATTTGGTGGTCTTGTCCTCAAATTCAAACATTCTGGAATATGATTAGAGTGATGATCCAGGACCACACTGGAGTATTGGTACAGATGAACCCGCTGTCATTCTTGTTGGCCAAGCCTATAGAGGAACTACCGAATTCACAGAGGAAAATGGCATCATTCATCTTCACTGCAGCCCGATGCTCAATAGCAGTGAAGTGGAAAAAAATTAAAGCACCTTCAAAACAAATGGTAATCCATAGAATTAATGAGATCAGACTCATGGAACATCTTTCAGCCATCCTCAACCAAAAAATAGACCAGTTAAAAAAGATCTGGGAGACATGGCCCGTGACATAAGTACATAAAAACTAAAATTAAATAAAAGGAAAAAAAACGAAGGAGACACCTTTTGACGGACCAGGATGCGGGTGGGAGGACGGGATGAGTCTCCACCCCTACTATCTGAGCCCTTTTCCCCCCAATTTTTTTTTCTCCCCTCTCTCTTCTTCCTTGTGAGGATGCGGGGATCGTGGTGCTCACAGCGTGACCCCTCCTCACCTCCGAATGCCCCCGCTGCTGTGAGACGACTTCCTCTCCTCACCCCGTGGCCTCTCAGGGCTCTGGCAGTTCCCTCGGGTCCCGGGCGCGCGCTCTCCGACCTTACAGAGCACGCGCCTGGCAAGGATAATTTATTCACTGCACTAGCAGTGAAACCACGCCCCCAAATCTCACAAAGGCTGCCACTTAACCCTAAAGCTTCCCACCTGGCTGCTTATTAATGGAACCAATCCAGGACAGCTCCTCATGTTCCTCCAGGTCTGCCTCCATTCCCTATTGGTCAGCCACGATATATAGTACCTGTGTTGCCTCTGTCACATCGCTCGACATAGTCTCTGCTTTCAGACGTCTATTCTGGCTTTCCCTTTGCTTTTCGTTATTCAGGTTGCGACCCGGCTTGGCGGACATTCTTCTCTGGCTCTGGACCCCGGCTCCCACCTGACCTTGCAGTTTCTCCCATCCCTCGACTACAGTTTGGACCTCGACTTCCCGGATCTCTCTCTCCCTGACCTTGGCTAACGGCAACGACTTCGTCTCTTATGTACCGGTACCGGAAAGTATTGCTACACCTATTCAAACCTGGTCTGGCAATGCCAAAATACCACACTCCGGACACGCTCCTTCTGCTGCGTGTGCGTGCACATATACATCCCCACCTCAGTATAAGGGACGAGTCTGGTCTGCGGGCAGCACCGGTGTAACATTCCCCTCTGCTCTGTCCTTTCTTTATTCCTTTCTTTCTATAATATCATCCATGTTTAATTTAATAGAGGAATAATACGCAAATCACAAGAACAAATTGAATAGGAGAAAATGGTACAAGTAAGTTCTAACCTTTATTTGTTTGAAAATTATTTTGATCTAATATCACTGTATGTTTCCAGATGTTTAAAAAAGAAAAATGTTAAAAGTGGTGTGAAGATTGAGATAATGTGTTTAGCTCAGGCTATATGAAGACAGACTATCATCACCTCCATTTTGGCGCAGTTGCCATTTTGAGTGTTTGAATGTATGTATATTTGTATATGATATGTGAATGTTTGATTCTGCAGAGTATCGCTTCTAGATGTAACCCGCCCTTTTGTAATTCCTACGAGTCATGAAAGAAATTGAAATTACATTCGTAAGAGGTTTTTCCTGCTTTAGATATTTCTGCTGACCTTAGGTTCTGTTATCTGACAGATACAGTACACACAGAGGGCTAAACAGGGTCAGAAGGTTAAGGGGCCTACATTGCTGTAATATATAGGATAAGAATATAGCAATGTGAAGCATATTTATGTATTAATAAGGATTTTGTATGTCATCATATTGTTTTTTATCTCTAAGCCAGCCCCCTTAAATGGTGTATTACTCATTTTGAAATGTATAGAAATGTGATACCAATATGTTTTCAGAGGCATGAGTTCATTTTTGAATTCTCTCTCAATTGTACCTTGGTGCAGATAAACTCACGTTGATACTTTGAACCCTTGACTCATTGATTTTATTTCTACGCTTTCACAGAGGCATTTACTATGCTGTAGTATAGATAATTTCATATTACTCCTTTGTTGTTTTCACCAATATAATAAAAACATTTGAAATAAAATAACAAAAAAAACTGAAAATGCTCTGAAATGGAGGACAGGTATAGGCCCACCTCAGGGGGGTCTATGTTTGTTGGGCTTAGCATACTGTAACGCTCGCGCTGCCCACAAACAAGACAAGACCCTGGCACTGAGGTGGGAATGTATAACACCACACACCCACATCACACACCCACAGCAGTGGAGGCGTGCCTGGAAGGCGGATAGTTTAGCGTTGCCGGGTCTGGGTTGGAGAGAGTAGGAGATGCGGTATACTTGCCGAGTCCTTGGATTGGAGACGACAGGATGGTAAGGGTCCGTAAGCCATGGTCTGGGATTGTAGAGAGCAGCGTAGTCCGAATCCGTATGCCGTATTCAAGAGTAGGAGAGATCGCCGTAGTCGAGAGAATGCCAAAATCAAAAATCCAGAAGGGTCCACAAACAAGCCGAGTCGGTACACAAGAGGTTAACTGCAAAGGAGACAGAGCACTGCACAACTGAAGTGAGCTTCATGAGACTTCATAGGATTATGCTGAGCAAAGCATGGGAGGAAGTATTTACAGACAGGGCAGACCAATGGGGACAAGGGGCGGAGCGGAGGCGCAACCCCAGCGGAGCTGGTATAGGCTGCAGGCAACAAGGCAGGGAGGAGAAACTTGCCAAACAGCTGGGGATCATCACACGTCATCGCGTGTGTGCGTCGCGTGGGAGAGATGCGCGACGCGTGCGGGAGGCGGGACCAGGTTCTGTGCGGCAGCAAGAGGTCGTAGGGATATGGCTTGCAGACAGAATAGTGTTGACTAGGGAATCAAGCGTTTTGGCAATGGCTGGGGCACCAAGTCATAGGAACTTAGATTGCAGGAAGTCAGATCCACATTGGTTGTTTTAGTTTTTATTTGAGGAGCACTTGTGTAATCACCTCTTCAGATACTGAGACAAATTGAAAATTGTAGACAGTGTTGGGAAAGGATGGGACTATAGGGGTACTCAGAATGAGGTTCATGTTTGTAATGTGGGTTGCGTTTCGCTAATAAGTTAGAAGCACACCCCATAAAGTATTCATTGAATGCATTTTCAATGTCAGTGGGATTTGTCAGAGTAATATCCTTCTTAATGATATTACATGTTTTTTTATGGCAAAAAGGTTGGAATATATGGTTGATGACTTTCCAGAAGTTAGCTGGATTTCATGTATTCTGGTGAAGATTGTGCTTTTGCATGTCTTGTTTGTCTTGTGCACATATTCCGCAGGCATCTGCAGTTCTAAAGATCCTTGGTAGTGCTAGTTACTTTGTAGCTTTTCCACAAGGCATTGCTAAAATGGTAGAGTGCGATAAGGTCGGTTGTAACCCACGGAGGCTCCCCCCCTCCCCATACTCTTATTCTGCATAATGGAGCATGGGTATCACAGAGTTTTAAGAACTCGGATTAGAAACAGTCGTGCGCAGAATCAGGGTCAGGAATGAAGTTGATACTGTGCCAAGATTAAATTAACACACAACAATTAAACAAGGGCAATAAATTACCATACAAATTAGTTATTTCCATTTGATAATATAGCACATGGCAGGTTACTGAATAGTGTAATCATTTTTTACTTTTATAACATTTCCACTTGCATTAATATTAAAATATTTCTGTAATGTAAATGGATTTTCAGGATTTTTTTTTCATAACAAAGGATCTGGAATGGTTTCCAATTTAATTGATCCAATTTTTTTTGAAGAGAAACTTCTTTAGTAGCAACTATTCTGATGGGGTAAAACGGGAGAGTTGGGGGCGAAATGTGAAACGGAAGTGACGTCACGGCTCCCCATCCCACTCCCCCCACACGCCTGCTGTGACATGCTGCGGCGGGCGCCGCTCCCCCCACACGGCCGATCACATACAGAGGCGGCACATTTGCCGCGCGTCATCGGGTGCCTGCGCCCACTGCACGCGCGTCCAGGGCTCCCCGAGGGAGCCCTGGTGTCCCGCGATGTGGGGGACGGAGGCAGGGGGTTCCGGGGGACCCGGCGGACCCGGCAGCGGGAGGGAGAAAGCCCCGATCGGAGGGCGCTCCTCCGTGTCTTCGGCGCGCGCCCGGCACCCTCTGGCGCGCGCCAGGTTACTGCTGCGGCCGAGAACAGGCAAATGCTCGAATAAACTCGGCCGCAGCAGTATGCGGCGGCCACTCCTAACGGCCACAAGTCTCTGCATACGTCCACTGCAATGGCGCGCATGCGCATTACAAAAGGCGAATGTTGAAGTCACACACACAGTCACACACACAGTCACACACACAGTCACACACACAGTCACTCACATAGTCACACACACAGTCACACACACACACAGTCACACAGTCACACGCACACACAGTCACACAGTCACATGCACACAACACACACGAGGAAATCACGCTTAGTGCAAATACAAGGGATGTGTACACACATTCTAAGTCAAATTTATTTGCGTTTTGTCCATTAAATTGTATTTTGATTTTTAATTAAAACATCACCAATACAAATACAATTTCTGTGACAAAAGTCAAAGAAGTTTCACTTACTATGCGCGTGAACAGCACACACAGCTTTTTTTTTTTAACATTTAATGGACTAAAGGAAATAATTATCTGAAAATGTATGAGATGAAAAACATGCAATTGGAGAACAGGAAACGTGTATATAATTTAAACCAGTGGGTGGAAATAAATAAATAAAGGACAACAACAAATGTTACAATATTTCCTTTTAATAAATAAACTCCAGGATTACATTGATTATTACAATTACCTGTAGCAGACTTCTTGTCTTAAGCTTCTTGTTTATATATCTGCTTCAATTGCCTGTTTACTGCTGGGTGCCGATATAGAAACATGTAGCAGACAGCAGATGTACCAATTAATAACCTGTCAGATCTGACAAACAGAACAAAAATGCTGAACTCCTGCATATGCCCTATGTGTGCATTGTTTCCTTATTTGATGGCCTAGAGGGTCACAAGACTCCCTCAGAGTCTCTAGAGAAAGCCAGAACTGTCTCATTAACGTCTCTCTTTGATGACACTATAATGATACTTTTGAGATGTTGGCTCAACCATTTATATTGTGTAATTGTAAAGTAATGAAGGCTCTTATTCAAAAAGTTTGGAAGAAGGTAAATTAAATTGTAAAAGTCTAATGTTAGCACGTTTCTTGTTATATATTGTTTTCTTTGAAACAAAATGCTTCTCGTCTCTGTTTCTCAATCTGTTGGTCTTATTTCTAAAGTACTTTTCCTTCTTTCAATGCTTTTTTATTTGCAATAATGTTTTTCATCATTTATTTTGTTCGCATATAATGGAGAATATGGGGGCTATGCACTAAGCTCAATGGCTTTGCGTTTTGATTTTCCAAAAAAGCAGGTTCGTTAAAAAATGAAGCCGGGGACGCGATGCACTAAGGCCTTGAGGCCTTTTTTTAACGTACCTGCTATAAATAGCTCAAAACAGCCACAGCGTACGGTTTGCTATTTTTCCCCCTGCTAGCATTCTGAACCTCTCCGTTCGCTACCTGATAGAAAAAAAAGCCGCCTATAACATTTGCATGGAGATTTGCTATCTCCATTCAAGACTGTTACAGGCGATCCTACACGAAATAAATACATTTTAATTATAGTGTACATGAGCAGGGGGTCTCCCGAGCTGAACCGCATTGGTTTCAGGTCTGAGGACCCCCTACTTCTGGAGTTACAGGCCCCGTTATGGGGTGCCGGTATCCACTGTAATTTTAAAGCTTCCGCGTCACGTGACTGGGAAATGTACATTCAGCAGGGGATACCGGCACCCCATAAAGGGGCCTGTAACTCCTGAAGAAGGGGGTCCCCGGACCTGAAACCAATGCTGTTCAGCTCCGAGGACCCCATGCTCATTGACAGTATTATTAAAGCAAACGTAATCATTAATTTTTATATGTGTTCATTTACACGCTAAGGCAATGATGGTCCCCTGAGGTTCATGTATGTCCCCTTATTTTTCTGAGGTATATGTGGGAGACACCATGGAA
Organism: Ascaphus truei; assembly: GCF_040206685.1. Classification (NCBI taxonomy): domain Eukaryota; kingdom Metazoa; phylum Chordata; class Amphibia; order Anura; family Ascaphidae; genus Ascaphus; species Ascaphus truei. Next base: position 199,390,834 of record NC_134486.1, on the reverse strand, counting down.
GGATTGAATCCATGTAATATAATTTTCTTGTCAATTACAGTGTGTGTCATTCTTTTTGGGTTGGGACATGGCAGTGTACTGGTTAAATTCTGAAATGCTGACGTCGTCAATTTAGACAATCACCTGAAAACAATAGTAATCACACTTGTGGCCAACTATTTGGGAGGGATACTATATATAAAGCGTCCATTTTGTTTATTTAGTGTGGGTGTTGTTGTGAGGAGAGATAGAGTCGAGTTGGTGGTAGTAGTTGGAGAGAGTTGGAGAGAGTTGGTGATTGGTTGGCGAACATTGAGTGAGTTTTCTTGTGTTATTATATTTTGTTTATCTACTTTTTTGTATTGTTAGTGTGATTGAACTTTGTTAGTGTGTCATTTTTCTTTATATTTGTTTCTTGTGAGTGAGTCAAATAGAGAGGATGAGTGGACGTGGGAGTGGACGTGGGAGTGGACGTGGGAGTGGTGTGGTGGCTGGTGGGAGTGGGGGTGCGGTGGAGCGTGGGAGTGGGGGTGCGGTGGAGCCTGGGAGTGGGGGTGCGGTGGCTGGTGGGGGAGTGTTGGAGCATGGGAGTGGGGGTTCGGTGGCTGGTGGGGGAGTGTTGGAGCATGGGAGTGGGGGTGCGGTGGAGCGTGGGAGTGGGGGTGTGGTGGAGCGTGGGAGTGGGGGTGCGGTGGCTGGTGGGGGAGTGTTGGAGCGTGGGAGTGGGGGTGCGGTGGCTGGTGGGGGAGTGTTGGAGTGTGGGAGTGGGGGTGCGGTGGCTGGTGGGAGTGGAGTGAGATGTAGTGCCAGGGCAGGTACGTCCCGTGATGACACTCCAGGTGTTGGAGTGCAGGTGGATGAGGGTAGCGGGACTACTGGATTGGGAGAGAGGGACACTGTTCACCATACAGATGATGATGATGATGATGATGATGATGATGATGATGATGATGATGATGATGATGATGATGATGATGATGATGATGATGATGATGATGGAAGTGATGAGGGGCCATCAACAAGCCAGGTGCGGCCGGAGGGCCTAAGAAACTACCGCTTTACACAGCGCGAAAATGACATCCTGGTTGAAAGTGTCATGGATTCCTATGAGCAACTCTATGGATCATTAGCATGTAAGTTTTGTATTTTAATTATTCTAGAACAATATATACATTAGGTTGTATATGCCGCATTCTCATGTATTAACTATATTTCACATGTGTAAGTTGTGGGGTGCTGTGGAACAATGAAGGGACCTCTAATCTGTCTTAAGTACTGTACATATAGAACATAAAAACTGTTGTCCGCACTCATAATGAATACTAAACAATCAATGATACTTTAAATGATGATATATATGAATGACTCTAAGTGAGGGTCATTCATTGTCAATGTGCCTACAAAATTTCATCACATACAATTAACTGAAGGGTGAGGGATGGTGAGGGAAGGGTGAAAATTGTCATTATGAAAAATTATGGGATATGATAAACACATCCCTAAGAGGGAAGGAATGTGGTTTAGATGAGACGCAGGGGAACGTGACATTTCGTGCTCACTTACCCCTTTTACAGGCCCATTATCATAGTCTGGAAAAAGTGGGACTATGTTACTTACCCACTCCCTCACACTAATTTCATCACATTGTTAACATAAATGGGATTAAGATGCCATTACTGTTTATTCAAGACATGCCTAACGTTACATACAGTTGTTAAACATATATGCTGTAACGGAGGTGTACAGCTGATTGTTCACGTGTAATTTGTCAGGAATGCGCGCATGACCTACACTAATAGGTGTCTGTAATTAGAGGGACATGTTATAATTGTTACAATATTAACATACAGTATGATTTCAATACTGCAATTGATATGAACACTGTTACATATACACAGGTAAAACCAAGACCAGTGTGAAGTCAAAATTTTGGGGCCAGATAGGCCGAGCTGTCTCATAAGCTGGTGTCTTTCCAAGGACATCAGAGACGTGTAAAAAAAGATTTGGTGACATAAAACATAGGCTCAAGAATAAGATGGCACAGGCTGGACGCATCACAAGTGGGACAGGAGGTGGACCTCCAGCATCACTGAAGTTACAGTCTTACGAGGAAAAGGTGTTATCAATAATGACTCCCCGCCTTATATTTTGAATTGGAGGGAACAGAGATATTGGGCCATCTCTTTCACATTCGACACCAGGTGAGTCGTATGCTATGAGATGAATATTTACTTGAGAAATGCAAGCATTTAAAAATAAAACTACAATAATCATTTTAGATGTGAAACTGAAATGTCAACATTACACATGTCCTTATTCATTTATGTCAAATATGCTTTTTATGTAAAGCTGCAGTTCAATAATTATCCTGTATGTGTATTTTTGGATAGCAATCACTAGTGTACTGACCATAAATACTTGTAGCATGTTCAGTTTTAAACAAAACTACTTGGAAATAACAATTGTATTTGATTTGAACAAGCATGCTTGTTCCTCTTGTTCATGTATGAACCATTCACATTAAGCATATTTAAAGATGTTGTCAAACTCCGCACATCAATACAAGGACAACTATAATTTCGCAACCTATGCAGTTGTTTATTTAATTAGAGATTGCACACAAACTATTGCCGTTATAAAATTTACATACCAAAAACATAAACAGGACATTGAACTGCAGCTTTAACTGATGCACATCTCCAAATTTTCTAAAAAACATATGTGCATTTACATAGTATGTTCAGCCAAATAAAGAGGAGCACAAAATTACTTAGTCATTATGTTGAATTTAAAATGTTGTTATTTATTATATAGTGATTGCTGAGGACATGGATTCTGATGTGCCTGCATCCCCACAACAAACTGTCCGAATTGAGGATGAGATGACAGTAGATCCCACACATATTAGTGTCCCAGATGCGTATGATTCCGGACCTGATTTGCTTGGATTCCAGGATACCCAACCAAATCCTGAAAGTGATGACAATGGGGAGATTCAACCAGGCCAGGGAGACCAGGTTTGTGCTGAAGCATTAACAAATTTAACCAGCCTAGAGGCCAGGTTTATCAAAAACCAGCAAGATCAGTCACACATACACTCTCAAACACATGAGAAAATATATGAAGATATGAAACATATGAGCAATATAATGACAAGACAACAGAACACACTGGACAAAATGGCAAATAGCCTCTCTGTCATAGCCACATGTATGGGTCAACTTGTGGCACATGTCCAGGCACAGCCTCCACCACAGGCACAATTACAGCCACAAACCCAGCCACACGCACAATCGGATATACACATACTATCCGATCTGGAGCTATTATCAGATATAGATTTAATATCAGAGCCAGAGAGGCAAATAGCTCCAGAGAGGCAAATACAGGCAGAGATCCAAAGTGAGCCAGAGATCCAAAGTGAGCCAGAGAGGCAAAAGTGAGCCAGAGAGGCAAAGTGAGCCAGAGAGGCAAAGTGAGCCAGAGAGGCAAATCGAGACAAACACACAGCCAATGCTACATCAGGATCATAATGCGCCGGATCCTATGTCCCAGGCTCTTCCCCTGGCCCAAATACTAGCACTGGCACTGGCACAACCATTGGCAGTGGCTCTAACACTGTCCCAAACCCCGGTACTGGCTCAACTACTGGCACAACCCCCGGCACTGGCTCAACCACTGGCACTGGCTCAACCAGTGTCCCAACCCCCGGCACTGGCTCAACCACTGGCACAACCCCCGGCACTGGCTCAACCACTGGCACAAACCCCGGCACTGGCTCAACCACTGGCACAAGCCCAGGCACTGGGCCAGCATGAAACGGCAAGAAGAAGGCAACGATCAAGTCACCGTGGACATGATCCCACACCAACGCCTACCACACGTTCATCACAACGACTATCCCCCCCCCCCAAAAAAAAGGTCTCATTGTTCCCGTAAGTCTTCATATTCAATTATTAGCATTCATTAAGGTACAGCAAACATACTTAACAATGTGCAATAATCAAGTGTGTATGTAACACAAGTAAGGTGCATACTTGTGAACGAAACAGCATATGATTTTGCATGTGTGAATAATGTATGTCATATCTATCTATATTTTATACCGTCTTAATTGTGAAAAATTAACATTATAAATATTTGTTCATTTGAACATGTTATTTCACCAAACAATTCTATCCAAAGTGTGTTTCAGAGCTTGGCTACTGAATCATGTATAACATGCAAGTACATATTTCATAAGATACAGAACACCTGTATGTGGGAGAAGAATACATGGACACTTCTTCCTTTTATATAATGACCTTGTACAGTGTTGTGCAAATAATGCAAGTTTGGATACTTTGTAAGAACCTTGAATTAAGGAATAGTTTTGGTTACTGTACTCCATTCCATTAAAATACATGCAGTTTGAGATGTGTTCTATGGAAAAGCCTCCGCTTTCTTACGCAATGCTAATATATAGTGCCATTGAAAATGAAAGGAACAAAAAAGCTACGGTCTCACAGATCTATCAATATCTTACGGATAACTACCATTATTATCAAAATCATCCTCAACCTAAGGTATGGAAAAATTCAATCTGACGCACATTATCAACCAATGCTTCTTTTATTCGAAACCCACCATCTGGCGCAAAAAGGGGTGGCTGTTGGTCATTTCATGAATCCGGTATGCGTATGTCTGCAAATGGACATAAAAAAAGACAGACAATTGTTGGACACGACTACCATGATATAGGTGCCCGCAGCGGTGCCTTAAATGTTCAGCAGAATCTCTTTTTTCAACCTGACACTACCGACACACTTTATTGAAGTGTGGTCGGTACCGCAAGCCGGGAAATCTCCCGGCTTGCTAGTGGCCGCCCCTCGGCGTATGACGCGCGGTCACGCGTCATCGGGAGCGTGCGCCCACTGCACGCGTGTCCAGGGGCTCCCCGAGGGAGCCCTGGTGTCCCGCGATCGCGGGACAGCGGCAGGGGGTTCCGGGGGACCCGGCGGACCCGGCAGCGGTAGGGAGAGCGCCCCGATCGGAGGGCGCTCTTCCGCTGCTTCGGCGTGCGCCCGTCACACTCGGGCGCGCGCCAGGCTACTGCTGCGGCACAGAACGGGCAAATGCTCGAATAAACTGTGCCGCAGCAGTGAGTTGGACTACCAATACCAGAACCATAATGGAGCAACATATTACGATAACATGCAGAATACCGAGTTTGCTCAAACAGATGAAATGACACAAAGTTACTATGTGTATCCGCCTCCGTACATTGTACAAGATGCAAACAGTTATGGAGTTAGCTACAACCCTGCACAGCTGAACCCACAGAACAACGAATTGATGGACTACAGTGGCTACATCGCAAACCAAACTTCTATGGCTGCCCCGAATATGAATGCAATATAATGCAGGTAACTATATTGTAAAGACTTTATAAACTGTGCAAATCTTTTCTTCCCGAATGACACGCATATACGTTGTATTCATTGCGCATGCGCGTACCATACGGGAAAAAAAGTTTTTGTTTGTGTAAATTAACGTGTCTCTTTTACCTTTTCGGCTGCTTCTGATCATATTACAGAGATCGCGCTGTGAAGATCACAATATGCCGGAACACAGTTCTGTAAGAAGGTAAGATCTATTTACTGATATACGTGGCAATATTTTGAACCGTGCTGTGCAATGGCGGTTGAAATCAGAGATATTCGTGCGCAGCCCTTAAATGACAGTCGAGTACGTGTATGCCCCTTTGTGAAACTAAAATAATTGTAAACATAACAAAATAATTAGATATGCAGAAATGCAGTACATATCTAATTAGTGTAGTTTGCATATGGCTACATAATGTTATGTGCCTGTTGAATATTGGTTAGTCTGTTGTAGAAATGGCAAGCAAAGCAGCATGTTACATGTCATTATGTCACATTATGCAGACTATTTACTGTTGTTTATCATTGTGTATGTAACATGTTTGCGGTACTAGCATGTCAACAAACGAAACCTTAGGAATACAGCCAGTCCTCGGTTATCCGACACAATGCGTAGGTCCAAATGGAGTTGTAAAGCTAAACGTCTTAAAGCGAAACACACTTTCTCATAGCAACACTGTTTTTTTTGTTTTTTTTTGCCTTAATAATTTTGTATATACTCCTAATATTGTACCAGGATAATAAAAGATGAAACACATACACATTATATTGTGTTTGTGTGTGTAAAGAAATATATATTAGTGTGTGTAAAGAAATGATTATTGACATATCTTCTTGTTATGCAGTAAGCATTTTGTGGTTAGATGTAACATTAATGTTGTTAACGAAATGATTGACGTTTAGTACATAGGTACATTATACCAACCGTGTGTTTAGATGCATCATTAAGTAACTATGTAACCGATATATTACTTACATTAATATTATATATCTACTTCTTTCACAGATGTTCACAGCTCCGTTCAAGACAAAAGATAATGTGAATGCATGTATCCAAAGACCGAGCAACTAAGAGCTTTTCCATTATGGCCACATGCCAAAGACATCACATGGCCAGTCATGCTATGATACCTCAAACTGAACATGCACACTTTTATATATCGTAGTTAATCATAGATTATCGTTTAAAAAAAAAAAAACATTAAATAGATAATGTAGGCTTTTTGATACTAACTTTAAATGTGTGTTAACATTCCAATAAACTTTGACATGACATCTTTTGTTAGTGCTCCTTTTTTATCAATGGGACGCAGATTACAGTGACATCATTCAAGTATAAAAAAAAATTGTATATGTTGCCTGAAGAAACACACATGTACTTGTGTTCAAAATGTATTGTTAAAATTTTTACTTGAACTATTGAAGGAAACATTTACATAAAATATGAATCTGGAAATGTGTGGTTTTAAATAAAACATTAATAATGATAGGGATACATGGCAGCTTAATCATAGAAGAGATCAACATCTCATCTGCTTATACTCATGCAGACACTAATTATATATGTAGTCATACTTACATACGTGACAATCATAATATGAAGTAAGGAATATGAAGCATAACAATTCTGTAAACCTTTAATAACACCATTAATTATTTCTAAGTTGATCATGATGTTGAAAGTATGAGCCAAAATACATATATAATCATTTACAGTAGTTCAGTTATAAGATAACACTATGCAGAGTATTGAATACAGCATTTGTTTTTCACTTAATACACAATATTCTGCATGTAACGATGCACACATTGTATAGTTGGTTTGAAAGAAGATTAATACAAGAATAGAGGTGTTAAAAATAAACATACCGTAGGCAGCCGAAGTTCTGATCATTCCTTAGAAAAATTTGCAGTTCGTTGGAGAGAGCAGCATCCTAAAATTATACACACAATGCAATGTTACACACACAACGAGATGATGACAGATTATATGATATGTATTGTTAAAACTTACATGTGAAAAAATTAGCAACTAAGGACCTGCGAGTCTCCACCCTACTGGCTGTATGGTCCTTAACCCCTGCAGTAGGCACGAGAGGATCCTCCTTTAAATCATCACGAATGTTGCCTTGAAGATTGTGACGTAGTGCTATGTTGTGCAGAATGCAACAACAAATCACTATGTCACTAACCTTCGCTGGCGAATACTGTAGCGCACCACAAGATCTATCAAGACACCTAAAACGACTTTTCAACACTCCAAATATCCTCTCGATCACCGAGCGTGTGGATATGTGTGCGGCATTATATCGTTCCTCTGCAGGGGTTTGAGTATTACCCAGTGGGGTCAGAAGCCAAGGGCGGCCACCATATCCTGAGTCGCCTATAAGAGAGTCAAATGACATAAAGGTTAAAAGATGTAAGTAAATTCCAAACATTGTGTATTGCCTTTTTGATAATACATGACAGTGAATAATATAGAACACATGCCCTAACAATGAAATCCTGATCTACCATTACGATGCATGACAATGGATTACATATAGAAGTTAACAACAATGAATGATTTGATGTTAATTAGAATCTTAGCAACACACAATGAAACATTAATCTGGACATTAAATGTAGTTGTAAGTGCAATTTATGTAACATTGACTGACCCAGTAGCCAACCTTCCTCAAATTCCCCCGTTTCAAATTTGCGAAACACTAACGAGTTTTTAAAAATATGTGAATCGTGGCAGGCACCTGGGATGTGAGCTACCACACTCAGAATTTTCATGTATGCGTCACATACGACCTGCACATTGAGCGAGTGGTAATTTTTCCTGTTCCGAAAATCTCTCTCCTCTTCACGTAGCGGGGTCAGCGCAACATGTATGCAATCTATAGCACCCATCACATTGGGTAGCCAAGCTATATATAAATGCAGTCTTCAGTGCCTGCCACTCTGTTTGCTCACTAGGAAAATGTATATAATCACTAGCGCGTCGAGTCAGTGCACATAGAAACTGGCTAAAAGTCTGTGAGAATGCCGACTGCGAGACCCCGCCTACTATGCCCACAGTTGTCTGAAATGAGCCTGATGCAAGAAAATGTAAGGAGCTCAGCATTTTAACAAGGCCAGGCACTGCCTGACTCCTGTCTGTGTTGGCTCTAAATCTTCTCTTAAAACTTCATACAGTTCCAAGATAGCCGCTGAGCTCAATCTGTAACGCCTGATAATTTCTTCCTCCGTCAAGCCTTCTAGGGAGGTCCTTTGTCTAAAATTGTGGGGGGCTATATGTCTCACAACACGGATCTCCCTCGCTTCCCTCTCTCTCCTCTCTCTCCTCTCTCTCATCTCCAACATAATCTCCCTCCTCCTCCTCGCACAAAAAATCAGAAAAGCACAATCTGGTGGCGGTTCCATGTCATCGTGGTAGGTAAATGCCTTCTTCTATCCTTTAAATAGGCAGACTAATTAGTCAAATGATTATAAATGATGACACGTGTATTGGTTAGTATTGTGAACATATTAATTTTACTAATTGTACAATTCATTGTAATGTGATTTCGATGTGTTACACACAATGAAATGTGATGTCATCATCAATTATGCACTATTCGAAAATAAACAATGCAAGCGATGCTGCGACACAATATTACTAATTGATACAAAAATAATAACTCTATTATTACATTTCTCACAAACATGTTGAGTCATGAACGTAATACATCTCTATAAATAATGTTTTGTTACTGTAAAGCTGTGTCAGAAGCGTGGATTATTGGCAATATGTTTGTTTGGTGATGACGGGAGTAATGCCCTTTAAATTAACCCCCTGCTAACGTTTGATGGAACACTATAAAGTTTACAAGATACATGTAATTACATTGATATACAAATACAAGGAAACATGTGGTGACCTTTAATGTAAATTGTTGACTATCATGTCCGGGGGATACAGATATATTCACGACAACATCCGTGGACCCCCAGACAGCTTGGAGCACCACCCATGTACCCTTCAGAGTAAATGTTGTTTCTTTCACCATCTGAATGTATGTTAAACAGTGAAAGACAGAATTATGCATATATGGATAATATTATTTTATTACACTACAATACTGTACTGTATGTGTTATGTGTTTGTATTAATTGGTATGGTTAGTTGTCATTGGGTCTGGCACACGATTGGTCACGCATGCAAATGGGGAACCACGAACACTCACGGACCCCCCGACACACCCGGGACCCCCGCAGGGATACCCGTGCAACCCCCGGCCTCCCTCGGGACCCCAGTGGGGTCAGCCAGGTACCCCCACCTATGGACCCCCTCGGGGTCAGCCGGGGACAACCGCCGGCCTGCTGTATGGGTTTTGCACATGCAAAAAAAAAAAGCCAGAATTTTTTCTAAGTCCAGATTTCTTTGCGTCTACTCTGACCTGACGTGATCTGATCAATGCAACTTTCACGTTTGCTAAGGTTGTGTTGCTTAGTGCATCCCACTTAAGGGCAGAATTTCACTGAAACAGGGCTGCGATCGAGCAAAGTTGGACTTAGAAAAAATTCCTGAAAAAAGTCATTTTTAGAGCGCAAAATGCCTGTTTGCGTTGCTTAGTGCATCGGGTTGAGCCAAAAATCACGATCGAAGAGCACTTTGCGCTCTAAAAGTGACTTAACAGAGCTTAGTGCATAGCCCCCTATGTATTTAAACATTTGCTTTCAATTAGATATTTCTTCTTTGATAAAACTTTCTGATAGCTTTGCCACTAGTTTTGAATATTATAGATTTTAATAAATAAACCCTAAAGAGAGCAGTGCGGCTGGAGATGAAGCTTGTTTAACATTCTTCTTGGCCATGGCTTGTTACGGTTTAGCATCCAGCATTTAGAGAATATACTTGTAGTATGAAAGCTGGGGTAACAACTTTTCTGAGCACTGCAAATAAATTTGTTTTTGCAGGCTTATGAAGTTGCGCTGATCAACATCTGTATATATATATATATATATATATATATATATATATATATATATATATATATAATATATATATATATATATATAAAATATATATATATTTATATATATATATATATATAAAACGAATGAAAAGTGCCTATATATCATGGCAAAATAAATGCTTCCATCACGTTATTCAACTTACAGTACTTACATTTGATGCAGATCATCAGAGATGTTTATGCCATTTCTAGTGATTTCAGATTGTTTTTCAGCTGCTGTAAATGGACCAGGTCATATTCAAACAATCGAAGAAGAAACAGGTTCGCAAATCACATCAGGACATGGAAAAAAAGTAGAGACACAAAATCGTGCAATATTGTCAACCCCAACAGATGAAGTCACAACGTGTACAACGTGATAGTAAGGCGTTGTGGTTTTTGGAAGTTACCAACTTATGTTTCCAGATGGGTACTCCAGATCCATAGAAAAGGAGGGGAAATCCATATACAAAAAAGTAAAAAGCAAAATAGTATAGTACTGCTTTTAATATTAAAAACACAAAGTACTGCACCGACACACTTTATTCGAGCAAATACCCGGTATGTACCTGGCAGATACCTGGAATGCGCCGCTCCTCACCTCTGACAAGCCCCGTTGCATTTGCCTTCCCAGCCTGGGTTCATGCCTGGCTGACGGGCGGCTGATCTGTTAAATGATAATGATTAGGATTTAATAGGCTGCAATGCTTCGCGTGTCTACCAGATGGCATAAATTCATGAATTGTAATGCAGTATATATATATGTACTGTGCAGTATTGCAGCCAGCGGGAATAAAATGCTTCAATCCCTGCCGGAAAATAACTCAATGCACTCGGGCAGAAAACAGTCACAAACCTCAATACACCCGGGTATACCCGAATTCGTGGGACTAGCCGAGCTCGAATAAAGTGTGTCGCCAGTGTATTCCACTTACATAAGTGCCTTTATTGTGAGCATTCAGACCACCCTGGTTCATATGGACAGACAGTTGTATTCACAGCAACAACATCTGCTCCGCGGTCGTCACAGCATACACTGGGCTGAATGAAGTCGTCTTCCACTCTGGATGTCACCAACAAAGTGCCACTCTGTATTCAATGATTCAAATAAATAAGCACCCAAATATACTTAATGTATATCCATAGTATATAATTTTGAATAGTTGAAAAATATTTCCTGATCTTCCTTCATACTGAAAAAAAAAAATGAAAGGGAGCATACATACATTAATGTTCCTATCTCAATGGCCAATATTGTTCGTAAATTAACTTCTTTATGTTTCATTTGCAAAGGGAAGCTCTGAGTACATCAGACATAAAAATTGTGCAATTTGCATAATTGTGCAACCTATTTCTTTAAAACATCTATCTGCATTAGGTTTTAGGGCTGTTTGTAAATAATGTGAATAATGACTAAAACATCTAAATTCAATTATACATTACACTTGTGTGTTATATAAATAGCTTCAATGCAAAAATGGTATACAGTAATTATTACCTTAGTGCCAGTGGCCCCTGATTAATTGTTCCCATATTTTTGCTGTTTAAATGGCAGACCACATTGTTAATACAGTGTTGCAGAGGAATAACAGAATTCACAAGAAACTACTGCAACTCCCTATATACTTACTGTAATAGCATTTTATGACTAAACACATGAAATTGAATTATTCCTTTCTAGGGGGTCATATTAAACAATTAGTGTATTATCCATTCTCTGTATTATATTGTAAAGGCTGCTATCTTTTTTTATTACACTGGAAGACTCTAAAAGACTAAATTTTTTAACATAGTGGGATTCAATATGGAACATTGTGATGCAATTTATGAATTAATATTGATACCAGATGTTCAGAGACACAATTATAATCAAAATACTGAATATTGTTTTCTAGTGATTTGCTAAGGCTTTGTAGAGAAAGTACAGGGAAACTTACCAAAAACAATATTGCAGTATATGATGACAATATTTCACTGAACATTGCTAAACTTTAAGTTTATGAACATTTAGGGTCAGATTTGCAGATGATGGCAGATACAATAGATTTGTTCAAAAAAAGGTTGGACATCTTTTTAGATAGGAAAGGTATACAGGGATATACCAAATAAGTATACATGGGAAGGATGTTGATCCAGGGATTAATCCGATTGCCAATTCTATATATATAAATATTATATATATAAATATTATATATATATAAATATTATATACAGCTCAACCCTGTTATAGCACGATCCGCTATACCGCGGATCAGCTTATAATGCGGTTTGAGCATGGACCCCGAATTTAAAAAAAAAAAAAATTGTAACTTTTTTTGAAAATTTTTTTTTGTAATTTTTTTTGCACACTGCACACTGCACACTGCACACTGCACACTGCACACTGCACACTGCACACTGCACACACTCACAGCACACTACACACACTCACAGCACCAGCACACACTGCAAACACGCCACACACACAGCCCCCCCTACCTTTTTTTGTCAGCCCACCTTTGGGTGCATCGTGGGGCTGCTGGGGGGGGGGAGGAACGGTGCAAGGCTGGGGGATCTGCGCGAGGCTGGGGGGTGCTGCCGCTGCAATGCTGGGCTCAGGGAGAGCCCCCCTCTCCCTGCCTGTATCTCTGTTGCTGTGGGAGAGGATTGAAGGGAGCTGATCCCTGGCCGAGGAACTCAGAAACAGCTGACATCCCAGCAAAGGCTGCGTGAGCTCTCCTCCCCCTTGCAGCTTCTCTGCACAGATAAACTGTTGCAGATGCTGGGTAAGTGCTGCTGTGGGGTGTGGGGGGGGGGGGGTAATGCTGCTGTTTTGCTGCTGTGGTTTGGGGGGGTGCTGCTGTAGTTTGGGGGGTGCTGCTGTGGTTTGGGGGAGGGTTCGTGCTGCTGTTTGTGCTGCTGTGGGGGGGATTCTGCTGTCATTGCTGCCGTGGGGGAGGATTCTGCTGTCAATGCTGCTGTGGGGGGGGGGGGTTCTGCTGTTTTGGACCTGCCGCTGCGATGCTGGGCTCTCCCTGCCTGTATCTCTGCTGCTGTGGGGGAGGATTGAAGGGAGCTGATCCCTGGCCGGGAACTCAGAAACAGCTGACATCCCGTGAGCTCTCCTCCCCCTCGCAGCTTCTCTGCACAGATCAACTGCTGCTGATGCTGGGTAAGGGTAAGTTCTGCTGGGACGGGGGGGGGGCGGGTCCGGGGGTCTGCCATTGCAACGCTGGGCTCTGGGAGAATTATCTCTTATCCCTCGTGGGCATCGCGGAGTCCCTGATCATGGCGGCCATTTTTTTTAAAATCAGTGCGACCCCAGTAATAACGCGGTCTGATCGGGTGGCCCCCGAGGACCGCGTTATAACGGGGTTCAGCTGTATATATATATATATATATATATATATATATATATATATATATATATATATATAAAAAACAAAAACGAATAGACAATACTATTCTGTGGCTAACAAAATCTTTTATTTGTGTGAGCTATGGAGATACTGTACACTGATCTCTTCTTCTGGTGAGATGTTACAATTAATAAAGCACAAAATGTTTTTACTTTAAAACAGTGCATCCTGTAATGTTACAATAACCGTTTCAGGGTCCCATACTGAACTGTTGATATGTTATAGGAAATGTACAGTACTTACATTATATATTTGCATTTACTTCTACTATGAGGGCTTTATAACGTGTAACTACTATTTCAATTGAATATAAAGTGCCTTATTCTGGCGGGGAGGGGACCAATTCCAAAAGTTGGTCCTAACGTCCAGTTAACCGGCCAGACCCCCTAAAGCCCAATTATTCCTGCCCTTCCCCACTATCAGTGGCCCTGCTCATATAGAGTGAAGGTTGTAAGGTTCTGAAAGGAGTTATATGATCTTGAGATATGAACCATGAACAGGATTAGTCAGAGCATTACCTTCATGATATAGTCTAAGGACTGTTATCATTAACTTGCAATATAAAATGTATGAAAACATTTCACTAATATTTTTGAATTGCAGTAAATACTGGAATTTATGATGATTTTGATCATGCCCTCAAACAAGTAGGATTTAACATAGTTACATAGTAGATGAGGTTGAAAAAAGACTTCCGTCCATCAAGTTCAACCAATGCTAAATTTGGACAACAGATACTTTATCATATATCTATACTTATTGATCCAGAGGAAGGCAAACAAAAAAACCCAGAGTCACATCATCCAATGATATCTCATAAGGGGAAAAATAAATTCCTTCCTGACTCCAAGAATTGTCAATCGGATTAATCCCTGGATCAACATCCTTCCCGTGTATACTTATTTGGTATATCCCTGTATACCTTTCCTATCTAAAAAGATGTCCAACCTTTTTTTGAACAAATCTATTGTATCTGCCATCACAGTCTCCATGGGTAATGAATTCCACATTTTAATTGCCCTTACTGTAAAGAACCCTTTCCTTTGTTGCTGGTGAAATCTCCATTCCGCCAACCTTAAGGGATGCCCCAGAGTCCTTTGTACTTCCTTTGGGATGAATAGTTCTTTTGAAAGCTCCTTGTATTGTCCCCGAATATATTTGCATATAGTTATCATATCCCCTCTTAGACGCCTCTTTTCTAATGTAAATAAATTTAATTTAGCTAGTCTCTCCTCATAAGTCATATTGTCCATCTCCTTTATTAATTTGGTGGCTCTTCTCTGAACTCTCTCTAGTTCCATAATGTATTTTCTTAGGATTGGTGCCCAAAGTTGTACTCCATATTCAAGGTGTGGTCTTACTAATGCTTTGTAAAGGGGCATAATTATGTTTACTTCTCTTCCATCCATTGCCCATTTGATGCAAGATAAAATCTTGTTTGCCTTTGCAGCTACTGCATGACTTTGGGCACTATTGCTAAGCCTGCTGTCTACAAGCACTCCTAAATCCTTCTCCATCATGGATTCCCCCAATTTATCCCAATTTATTTTGTAATTCGCCTTTTTATTCTTGCATCCCAAATGCATAACCTTACATTTATGTTTATTAAACCTCATCTGCCATTTACCTGCCGACATTTCCAGTCTCTCCAAGTCTTTCTGAAGAGAAATTACATCCTGCTCTGATTCTATGGAAGGTAAGGCAGTGCAACTGCCCAGTGAAGAAGATAACAGACCGGGACCACTCAGATGACTGCAAAAGCCTTATGGCACAAAAGCAACATAGACCCACTGTTACGCGTTTTGCACGACTTAGTGCGCTTTATCAAAGAGTACGTTTGATAAAGCGCGCTAAGTCGTGCAAAACATGTAAGAGTGGGTCTATGTTGCTTTTGTGCCATTAAAGCTTTTGCAGTCATCTGAGTGGTCCCGGTCTGTTATCTTCTCCACTGGGCAGTTGCACCGCCTTACCTTCCATTGTATCCTGTAACCCGTTCCGGTTGGAGCACGCCGTGGCTACCAGATGTCCCTACGCAGCAAACAGTGATTCAGATTCTCTTGTTGATATACATTGGTTACCCATACAAGACTTACCTCTGCCAAGAGGTTACTGAGTTTACCAGACCACTGTGATTATGTGACGACGGGGGACATTATGATATAGCAGCCATTGTGATTGAAGATATTTCATCTGTGTCAAAGACATTTCTTTTCCGGTATCTACCGAGTAGTGGCACCAGGGGGCGTGGGGCTCCCTTCATTTCCATTGCTCTGATTCTATTACCTTACACAATTTAGTATCATCAGCAAAGATGGAGACTTTGCTCTCGATGCCAACCTCAAGGTCATTAATAAACAAGTTAAAAAGCAGGGGACAAGTACCGATCCCTGAGGTACTCCACTCACGACTTTAGCCCAACCTGAAAAAGTTCCATTTATGCCAACCCTCTGTTGTCTGTCATCTGTCCTTTAACCAGTTTTCAATACAGGTGCATATATTATTACTGAGTCCAATTTTCTTTATTTTGTACACCAACCTCTTGTGTGAAACCGTATCAAACGCCTTTGCAAAATCTAAGTAGACCACATCAATTGCATTACCCTGGTCTAAATTCCTACTTACCTCCTCAAAGAAACAAATAAGGTTAGTTTGGCATGATCTATCCTTCATTAATCCATGCTGACTATTACTAATAATTTTGTTTTCCATTAGGGTTTCCTGAATATTATCCCGTATTAAACCTTCAAGTAGTTTCCCACAATTGAAGTCAGGCTTACAGGTCTGTAATTCCCCGTGTGGAGGGATTGGCTGATTGGCTGGGATTAAATCTTCATTTTTCTAAGACCGAGTGTCAGGATCTTCTTTTCTACAGTGCCTATATATGGGACCTGCAGTACATCCCCTGATCCAGCGAGCACCGGCTATTTACTTTACTTATTCAAGTAAGATGTGTGCCAGATATACTTCTACTGATTGGCAATGGGACATGCAGATAAATTACATATCAACTTGCAGTAGGAAAAGCAGCAATACTGTCTGCTGCCCACCCACCCTATACTGTCTTTAATATGATATTCAGTTAATATATTACACCAGAAGAACAGAGAAAGAAAGAAGAGGGAATGGGTTTTAATTCACAAAGTTTCAATAAAGGATATCTGAATTACCTTATTCGAGCTTTGTGACCCTGTCACCAAACAGAGAGAGAGAGAGAGCGTGAAAGACAAAGAGAGAATGTGAAGAAAAAAATGGAAAATGAGAAAGCAACAAAAAATGGGCATTTGGTCTCATAGTATAATAGATTTATGTATTTAGTTTGTAGGATTGTTACCATTACAAACATTCTAATAATTAAATTTATGCTGTGTTTTACTTACCTTAATAAATGACTACCTATCATGTCTTGCAAATTAGAGAGCAATATGAATAACTGCTTAATAAACAAACAAACATACCACATGTCCCTATGTGAGTTAAATCTTTGGAAGCATTTTAAAGAAAATGAAAACTACGGTAGCTTTTAGCTATGTTATGTGTTACAAAAGCAATGGGATGACATGAAATCAGTGCTTTGCAGATTTTTGCTTTTTGTGTTTCCTAAATTGCTTGGAGGCTTACATTCAAAGAGTTGAGCTGTAGTAATGCCTCCTTAATGCAGCCCTGATGATTTTAACAGCTTTCTTTTACAGTACCTCTTAGCAGTAATTTAACAAAATAGACCATGGACAAGGATGAACTAGTTGTAAGAATGACCTACTATGATGAAAGGATACAAAGAAGAAAAACCTTTAATAAGAAGCCAAGACAGAATTGGGCATATCTGCAAACTGGAAGGACATAAGTGACTGAGAATATTAGTTTCCTTCACATTAAAGAGAGGCTCTAATGCTTACATGAATATGTGTTACGTATTGTACAGCACAATACATTCACTGTATGTCAGTCACAGCTCTACTGCAGGCATTGGTTCATACAGTATTATAGTTGAAGGTGTCGGTGAGATTCTATCACCTGTCCAAAATACAGTACTATATGGGTTATTTCTATAGAAGTGTCACACGACAACAGAAAACAAAATAGTGATATTTACAACAGTATATATTCTACCCTGATTTGGATAAGAAAGAGGCAAGAGTAGCGAAGGCCATTTTAGGTTCCCTCATGCGCAGTGGAGTCTTCGCACATGTGCAGTCCCCAGAGTTGTGTTGGCCATCTTAGGAGAGGCTCTGCAAGGGACTACATGTCCCAGGGGCCTGAGGGACATGCAGGTAGAATGTTGACACAGTTTGGCAGTTACTGGAGTTGCTGGCAGTTGCAAAAGTTGCTTGCACTTGGAATAAGGGGAAAACCGTTGAGGAAGTGTCAAGGGAGCAGTGCTCCCCTGGACTAGGACTAGGTTTGTCTCTTAAGTCCCAGCTGGGTCCTAAGTCCCCTTCTAGATTGTGGCTGCTATAGGGAAGACAGGTAAGAGAAATAGTCCAGGCACACGGTCTTATCCAAAAGTAGAAACTTTAATCCAGCATAAATCCAATGTTTCGAGTGCGTATAAGCAGTCTTTGTCAAGGTGAGAGCTGATACTAACATCACAGTGAAACACTTAAATACCCTTCCACTTACCTATCTAAGTCATCACAGGTGAGGAACGGCGCGAATGTCGAGACAAACATGACGTCATGGCCGCGACTCTACACTGCGCATGCGCGGCGAAACCAACAGAACATGCGGCGCCATCAGTACAGAAAGGGCAGCTTAAGTGAGGGCAGCCCGTCATGTAGCCATAGACCCTCTAGCCACACCCCTAATGCTCCGATCCCAGGCCTCTGAGTCACACCACTGCCTGGTAATACATTGTAGGCAACCCTGTCACATACAGAGAAACCGCCAGTACTAAAGCGGAGGTCTAAACCCCAACACAGGGGAGTCCCGTGCCTATGCGAGACCCTGCGCCATGAGCACTGATTAAAGTATTTTAGATAATTATTTAATTGATATAATAAGGTATATAAAGGATCCTTTTACCTAAGTATGCACACTCCTGACGAAGCTGGATGCAGTTTATCTAGACTGGGCGAAACGCATAGAGTGTTGCTTTTTGGACCTGTGGGTGATCCGTAGCCCTCCAGCCAAACAGCCGTGACGTGACACGCCCTTACGGACGCAGCGAGACGAGCTCCGACACCAGACTGCAGGCAAGGGAGACTTGGAGAATCCAGGGGAGGCGGTGAGAGCTGCGGTGACCCTTCGATATTCACATATTATGTGATCAATGCTTGTTTTAACCTTGCACATTGTAAGTGCGCACTTTTATACCTTTTTTTATAAAGTTTATGTCTATCAGCCTGATCGCGCTATGTAGTGCTTTCTCATCTCTTTCATACACTATCATCGCATTGGTTAACACGCCTTTGACGGAGATCCATACAGCATCCAAACCATACCAGCAGCCCTATCTGCTAACTGCACTTTATTCTTATAAATCTTGTGAGTAGGCTGAACATCCGAGCCAAGATTACATCCTTAATTAGACCTCATTTTCTTGCATCTGCACTTAAATTGTGTATTTTTCCCTTTGTCCCATACATGCTCCTCCTGGATTGTTTGAGATCTACCAAAGGTGGCAACTAACAGAGACGTGTGATCAAACATCTGTAAATGACCAAGAGAGGGCAGACATAACCCAAACAAAAATGGACACTGGTAGACGTGTCGATAGATGTGTACATCGACCTTGCACCATCAACAATGATGAAAAGGTTGGCCCTGAAACATATATCAAAAATCTTGTGAGACAATTAAATTTGCTATAAGTGGGGATTCCCATTTCGTCTGATTACAACCAGAAATGGAACGCAAGGCCCAATGAGGGATCCAGAAGAGGGAGCGGACTTCCTTGAAAGGTTGGGATTTAAACTACCAGAATCCATGATCCCGGAAGGAGAAAGACCACTACTTGCTAGACCCATGTGAAAAGAAGTAGGGAGGCGAACCACGCCATTTAGAGGAAAGCCAAGAGAGACCCAGAATTTCTAAGTCTATGCAAGACCTTTTGTGGCAGACAAAAAAGATTTTTTTTTAACTTTGCCCAAAAAAACAAGACCTAGATGGACTTAACAAAGAGACTTGTGATGACTATCATCTCAACAAAACCAGATAAGAATAAACAATGTTATACTTCTAAATCCCCATAGACTAGCGGGTAACCTGAAGGTTGGAATTTACAGTATATTTGAGAGCAGCTTTAGAGTACCTACAGTACAAGCGGGGGAAAATCTAATCTATAATAACAGAGCCGGATAAAGTGAAACAGTATAAACCAGAATTCGCCTAGATTAACGGAAAATCTGAAGACTAGAATAACCAGTATATTTGAGAGCGACGTGGGAGGAAAACGGAGGTTACTACGCAGAAATTAAGCAAAAAAAAA
Organism: Ascaphus truei; assembly: GCF_040206685.1. NCBI lineage: Eukaryota > Metazoa > Chordata > Amphibia > Anura > Ascaphidae > Ascaphus > Ascaphus truei. The sequence goes on along the minus strand of NC_134486.1, from coordinate 199,370,625 downwards.
TAGATGGAAGTAGGCATGGAAAGAATAACAAATAAGGTGAAGATAAGGTTGACCGTCATAAAACAATCATTAGAGTTCCTTAATCTTTAAATGTTTAAATGTTTAAATGTTGGGTGAATAGCCCCTCTCCTGGGTTCCTATTTGACTGAGAGTGGGAAACATGGGAAACATCTGACACAGAGGAGACAAGATTAGAAAGTGGTGAAGGCACCTCAGGCTCATTTCTCACATCCCTGGTTCCACATTTTTTAGACCAACAGAGAGAGGTCTTAACAGGGACAAAAGGCAGAGGAAGACTCGAAGAGGAAAAAGGAAGAGTTTTGCGAAGCAACAACCCACAGGCACAGGGCAAAAAGAGAGGGAAACAACACAAATATTAACAACCCCTACAGAACTAAATAAATCCATTATAGTGAACCTTTCAGATTTTGAACTCACTAAGGACCACATAAGCCTACTCAATAAAGGGTTGTCGTTCTTACCTTCATCCAATATAGACACATTCGAATGGGTGAAGGACACGAATCTATTTAGCAGAAAACTAAAATTACATAAATTCCATCGCTTACGAGACCAGAGGATAAGTCAATCCCTAGACATTCCTCCCCTCAACCTCCAAGAAAGTGACGCCATTAATGACCTGAACTCCCTTTTAGAGGAGTCAAATAGGAACCCAGGAGAGGGGCCATTCACCCAATTAAGACCAAAGTCGAGGTTCCTACCGTTTGGGGACAGATTTGCTAACATAGACGTATTCTGTGATCTCGTCACCAGAGATCTTGAGAAACTACCCAAGTTCAGGATGACTGATAATCTGAGCAACCCTGAAAAGACAGCTTTAAAAGAACTAACATCCAATACGTCTATAACAATAAAACCAGCAGATAAAGGTGGGAACTTAGTTATACTTAACACTACAGATTACAAGGCCGAAAATCTGAGACTCTTGTCAGACAGCACCTGTTATGAAGTCCTTATGAGGGACCCCACCTCAGACTATCTGACAGATAGTCACTTCGCACCATTCTAGACAAAGGACTCCAAAACAAAGTCATTTCCCAAAGAGAGTATGACTTTATATTTAACAAAAACCCAAGAATAGCCACATTTTACAGTGTACCCAAGATACATAAACGTAAAACACCTCCACCGGGCCGTCCGATAGTATCTGGAGTGGGAAATGTCACCGAAAATGCCAGTAGTTATATAGATCAGATTCTGAGACCCTTTGTGGCATCACTACCGTCCTACCTGAAGGACACAAAGGATGTCCTTCAGAGACTTGAAGGCATAGTAATCACATCAGATACCATTCTAGTAAGCCTAGATGTACTGCACCGACACACTTTATTCGAGCAAATACCCAGTATGTACCTGGCAGATACCTGGAATGCGCCGCTCCTCACCTCTGACAAGCCCCGTTGCGTTTGCCTTCCCAGCCTGGGTTCATGCCTGGCTGACGGGCGGCTGATCTGTTAAATGATAAGGATTAGGATTTAATAGGCTGCAATGCTTCGCGTGTCTACCTGATGGCATAAATTCATGAATTGTAATGCAGTATATATATATATACTGTGCAGTATTGCAGCCAGCGGGAATAAAATGCTTCAATCCCTGCCTGAAAAATAACCCAATGCACTCGGGCAGAAAACAGTCACAAACCTCAATACACCCGGGTATACCCGAATTCGTGGGACTAGCCGAGCTCGAATAAAGTGTGTCGCCAGTGTAGAAGGCCTTTATACAAGCATCTTACATCATATAGGCCTAGAAGCTACAAATCACTACTTGCAAACAAGAGGTAGACATTTCTCCGCCCACTCCGACTTTATGATAGAATTACTGAGGTTTGTCTTAACAAGAAATTATTTCCTATTCAATACCAAAATCTATCATCAAACACAGGGGACAGCGATGGGCACGAAATGTGCACCATCCTATGCGAACCTCTACTTAGGATGGTGGGAGGCAAAACACGTTTTCACTGAAGAAATGGAACACTACACGACACACGTCATACTTTGGACACGTTTCATAGATGACGTGTTCATGTTATGGCAGGGTACACCAACGTTGTTAAAAGAATTCATTGGAATCCTCAATCAGAATACACTCAACCTACGTCTCACTTTAGAGTACGACTACGCATCCATCTGCTTTCTGGATTTACAATTAAAAAGAGGGAAAGACAATCTGATAGAAACAACTGTCTATCGTAAACCAACGGCCACAAACAACCTTTTGGAGGCCTCTAGCCATCACCCTAACACTCTAATTAGGGGAATACGAGTAGGCCAATTCCTACGACTCAGGAGAAACTGTAGCACAACTGCAGAATATGAAATCCAGGCCAAAACAATGACCCAACATTTCAAAACAAGAGGATACAGCAACAAAAGTATAAAAACAGCATACAAGAGAGCCAAATACTCTCCACGCTCCAATCTACTAACTGATAAAATACTAACTAATGAGACCAAAGTGATACGTTTTGTAGGCACTTACAACAAACAGTGGAATTTAGCCAGGGAAGTTTTTCGCAAACACTGGCACATCCTAGAGGCAGATGAGGACATTAAGGAAGTCATTCCTGCTCATCCATCAATGGTGAGCAGAAGAGCGAAAAACCTTAAAGACATCTTAGTCCACAGCCACTATACAGAAACTCCCATAAAATCATGGCTACAGTACCACCTAAACTGTTTGGCAGCTATTCATGCCATCATTGTAAAGCGTGCCAAAATATCACAACTACGAAAACATTCCAAAACTGGAATAACTCACAGAATTATCAGATTAGGAAATTCATTACCTGTCAAAGCTTTGGCGTAATATATCAAGGCCTCTGCAAATGTGGGAAGATCTACATAGGCAAGACAAAACGCCAATTTAAACAACGAGTACTGGAGCACATTGGCACTATACGCAACAATGTGGACACCCCACTAGCGAGGCACATAAACTCTTGCCAACAAGGAAACACCAAGTCTATACTTTTCACAGGGATAGACCAATTCTCCTTAGGTCAGAGGAAAGGTGATATAGACACTGTGCTCCTACAGAAGGAAGCACGGTGGATTTACAATCTCAAGGCACTCACACCAAAAGGCCTCAATGAAGGATTTGTCTATAGTCCCTTCATCTAAGCTATCCAGTTCATTCAAATGTAAGAGACTGTAAGTAATGCAGTATAAACACAATATATTTGAAAACTATATAACTGCATTCTGAACAACACACATCTGGATACAATCATACCTGCCTCACACTCTGCCATTCAATACACACACACAGAAAACTACTAAAATAAAATATAAGCAAAATAAGTAATAAAGCAGTCAAAGATACACATCAGTAAATTCATTTATTATTGAAATATGAAGAAACAGAATTATGGTGTCTCAACAGTGATAGTTATCAGTAGAAAATTTGAGATGACAAACAGTTAACACAGCATACTGCAACATATATAATAAATTAACAGCAACATGCCACAGTTATTCACAGTTTCGTACATCTAAGGAGACATAGTGCTGGTCTGAATCCCTATCCATTACCAGCCACACAGTGAGCATGCGCTAAAAGTGAATGGGGTCACTACAGGTTAATTCAAGTGCTATAAATAGCCTTTAAAGACATAGGAAACCTTCTGATTACCTTAGCCTTGACAAAGCACTCGCGAAACGCGCGCGTCGGCAAACACGTGACCACGTGCACGCGCAGAGCCCGAGTTCATGTACACTGACTCAGAGAGATTCAGAGAGTCAGCGTGTCTCAGCCCGTGCACAGTAATGGACTGCTGAAAGATCCTACGATCTTAGCAGTCACACATCAGTAAAGTAAAGGCACAGAGAATACCTGGCAGTATATCACAGTACGAATACAGGAAGCCTGAATGCTAATCCCCAAACACAGCATTTAGCTTAAAGGGGCACACACATTGAGCAAAACGGCAACCAATCCAGCAATTAACCTCTGGAGTGCCAGACCATCACCACATATGAAGAGCACTACACCAACTAGGGAAAGGTCTTTCATATTAGACCGGTATTAATACCCTAAAAGGAGCAGTACTCAGCTGTTAATTAGGTATCTGTATATACAGAATTTACAGCAGTGCCACTAACTTACCAGTATTGCATAACTAATACTAGTGTCTATTCTAGCCCTGTCATTACACACTTGGGATGTACACGTGTTAAGTATCACACACTTGTATTTAAATACCACCACCCACACATGCTGGTGTTAAAAACTCATAATAGGTGCACATAGACCTAGATCTGTATACACAAGTCTATAATGTACTAATAGCTGCAGTACAAAAGCAGCTAAGTACAGGTCCAGTCAACTAGTGCATCTAGTAGTATTTCAATACTGGGGCACTACATCTGTGGTCCACACAGCCGCTATTTCCCCATAAGAACTCTAGCCCATTCTCTCCATATGAGGAACACTAGGGCCAGTGAATTACCCTAACACTGGGCATTAATACACCATTGTATACTCCTCTGGATACACCTATCCATAGAGTTAGCCACACTTGGCATCATTTAATCATTGTTTTAAACCCCAATATTTTAACGATATTGTCAATTAATAAAGTTATTTTAAACAAATCACCAATTCATACAGAAACAGAGTGCTATCTACAGGGGTTCTGTCTGTCTACTATGTATTCCCGCATTTACATATAATCAAGTAGATCACCCCTGTTGTCAGGCAGTTTATGTAATCTCTGATGTAATATGTCTTTGACTTAGGGCCCAAAAAGGTCTTGGTTTTGGGCATATTGGTGCAGGCCTTGCAAGTACCGCATGGAAAGGAGCCAATAGGTTTAGCATCACCTAGCCAGGTTCTCGGTTGGTCCCCTCTATAGTGACTATGTACAAGGGTGTCTTGGAGATTGTGTGCTCTCCTACATGTCATGGTGGGATTCTCTTTGAGTACCTGTTTAAGATCCCTGTCCTCCATTAGTACGTGCCAATGCTTGGAAAAGATATGCCTGATACTGTTCCATTGGTTATTGTATGTACCAATGTATCTGATGATGTGTTTATCAGTGTCTCGAATCGATCTTTGTCCTGTCACTAGCAATTGTTCTCTTAGGACTTTTCTAGCTTTATGGTAGGCTTTTTTAATGCACCCCTTACTATACCCCCTTTCCACAAAACGGGCAGTCATGTCTTGGGCCTGATGATCGAATTCCTCTATATTTGCACAGTTCCGTCTTAGTCATTGAAACTGTCCAATAGGGATGCTATTCACCATATATTTGGGGTGGTGGCTGTCTGCTATCAACAGACTATTAGTAGATGTTACCTTACGGAAGATTGTAGTTTCTAGTGTCCCATCATTCTTCTTGATTATAGTCAAGTTTAGAAAATGAATCCTATGTCTATCCACTTTGTAGGTGAGTTTAAGGTTGTGATTGTTGGTATTCAGAACCCCTATGAATTCACGCAGAAGTGTCTCTGTTCCACTCCATAACAGAAGAACATCATCAATATAGCTGGCCCATAGAACTATGTGGCCCGTATATTTATCCAGGGCCTCGCTGAAAACCACAGTTTCCTCCTACCAGCCTAGATATAGATTGGCATAGGTGGGAGCACATGTGGTCCCCATAGCGGTGCCCTGGATCTGGTGATATATTTTTTGATCGAACAAAAAGAAGTTATTGGTCAGCACAAAGTACAGTAACTGTATGGTGAATTCATTGTGCTTTTCAAAATTCCTTCCCCTTGATTTAAAAAAATGTGATACGGACTGTATACCGTATCGGTGCGGGACACTGGTATACAGTCCCTCGACATCGAGACCTACTAGCAAGGGTTCTTGCTCCACTGTGATGCCCTCCAATCTTAATAGCACATCTTTGGTGTCCCTAAGGAAGGAGGGAAGTGAATTGACAAAAGGACGTATTATCACATCAAGGTACTGACTAGCGTGGGATGTAAGATTATTAATTCCCGAAACAATAGGTCTCCGTGGGGGTGGAGTTCTGCCTTTGTGTAGTTTAGGGAGGTGGTAAAATGTCGCTAATTGGGGATTGGGAATAAAAATGAAGTCAGATTCTTGTTTGGAAATTACATTGTTCAGTAATCCTTCTGATAGGATCTTTTGGAGTTCTGCAGAGAAGGCCGGAGTAGGGTCATTGGGTAAGACTGTGTAACATGTGGAGTCACTCAAGAGGCGAGTGCATTCAAGATGGTACGCTCCCCTGTCCAGGATTATAACATTCCCCCCTTTATCTGAGGTTTGATGACAATAGATGTATCTGTCTGTAAATCCTTAAGGGCAGTGCGTTCTAAGCTGGTGAGATTACTAGGACCAATATAGTGGGATAGTTTTTGATGTCTGCTGTAACCAGTTTAGAGAAGACATCCACATTCGTGCTCGTCTCCATAGGTGGAGTGAATTTTGACTGATTTCTGAGATCAGTAAATGGTCCCCTACCCGGTTCTCTTTCACTTTCTTCAAGTAGGCTATTCAAGGCCCTTAAGCAGGAAAAATCTGCTTCATCAAAGTTTTCTAGTGGTGTGTTCCGATACTGATTTCTCTGTCGTCTAGCAAAAAACTTGTGCAGTAACAGTTTACGTGTAAATAAATGTACATCTTTAATACACTCAAAAGTATCAAGATGATTGTGGTTGAGAAGGAGAGGCCCTTGGATAGGACACTAATGTGTGCAGGACTTAAGTTTTTATTGGAGAGATTGACTACTTGCGTCGTCTTCTCCCAGACCGCCTGGATTGGTCTCTCCATGATCTCTGTCCCCGGTATCCCCATACCTCCCTGTCTCTCAGATAGGCCTCCCTTTACCCGCCTGGTTTTCCTTTTACAACAGGGTTATCGGGAAAGTGGTGACCACCTCTCCCAGTCCGGCTAGTGGAAGGACCTTGCTCACTATCGCTGGCTGATGTCTCCCATTCTGCCTCAGACTCATATGTTCTCTCTCACATACCAGGTATAATTCACATATAAGGAAAGCCACTGCCAAAAACTTTTAGGACATATCCCATCAGGGGGTACCTGGTAGTGGGCAATGAGGAATGCTCGGCCAAGGTCTTGACACAGTAGGTGATAGAGGATTCTACCAACAACAAGAGATACTAAACACAAAATAACGCTTCAGGTGTAAGGTAATGTATCTCTGGTTAATCAAAAGCAGTTGAAAAAATGTAAAATCTGCGGGATAATGTAACATGCATCAATGGGTGTAATGTGTCATAACACTAGTATAGAGCAGAGTATTGGTATTTCAGCGTATAAATACCTGTATACCCATTATCCCCTGAATAGAGTTGTTTCCCATTAATCAGACCGCAGACATAGTAATTCAAACTGTGCATACATAGGTCATGTCGGATAATGGCATAAGGCATGAAAAGCGGGTAAGTAGAGATCGAAATCAGATGGTACCCGATCCGCCGAGTTGGTGCTAGTTTCCACGGTACACCGGAGCTCCTAACATTGCTGGTCACCACTACCGGCATCAGAAGAATGACGTCGTGTAAAACCGACGGGCCGTTTCGCGTAGGAAGATACGCTTCGTCAGGGCAGGAGTGGTAGGAAACCTACTCCACGGGATCCTTATATACAATAATATTATACAGGAAACACGTTTCACTGTTAGCTCTACACCTACATATTGGGACAAACACTACCCCCAGGTATTCACAGCATCAGCAAAAGAAAAAAAAGAGGAGTGGCAATTGTGGCGGGGAAGGGGTTAAACAGGCTTACGACTACGGCAAAGTACCTATAACGATCCACACGTCTCCAATCCCGATCTCGGCAAGAACCTTTGACTATTCTGACCTCTCTAACCCAACCCGGCTACCTCGACCATTCTTTACTCCAGACGCGTCCACGCGGCTGGAGGTTGGTGTTATATCAAATCCCCACTGCACGCCTTGTTTGAGGTGAGCACTCTGTTACAGTATGCTCAGCCCCACAATCATGGACCATGCTGACATGGGGCGAATCTTGAGCACGCATGCCAGCATGTTTTCCAAAATTGAGAAGTACTTAGAGCAAAATGACCGATGCATGGATCGACGCAAGCCTCTTCTCCTATTCCTGTTCCTTCGTAGCCTTCTGCTGCAACCCTAACTTCTGTATCCATGGCCTCGAGATCGGAACCCCTACTCCCTACACCCATTCATTATGGCGGTGATCCACATGGGTGCCGGGGCATTTTTAACCAGTTTTATCCAGTTCAAATTAATGCCTTCTCAATTTGTTTCTCAAAGATCCTAGGTGGTGAACATTATTTCGTTACTCACCAATTACTGTGCTTGGGCCTCACCCATCTGGGAACTGAGACCGGATCTCAGTCAGGATATCAGACAATTTAACCAGAAATTCCACAGAGTCTTTGACAAGCCTGGTCGCAAGGTAACTGCTGCTTCTTCTCTTCTCCACATTTCCCAGGGAAACCGCTCCGTTGCTATATATGCCCTTGAGTTCCGCACTATTGCCGCCGAGACCAGATAGAACAATGAGGCATTGTCAGCCTCCTTCTAGCAAGTTCTCTCTGAGATTTTAAAGGACGAACTCACTGTACTCAAACGCCCTACCAATCTCGAAGAACTCATCACCCTATATTTCCACGTTGATCAACAATTACAGGACAGGAGATCCAAAAGATCCCATCACCAACAGGTTACTCCAATATTCCATTCTCTCCAGGCCGGCACAGCTGAACTGCTTCCTCCAGATATCCCGGAGCCATGCAACTTGGTGTCAATAAGTTGTCTTCTAGTGAGAAACAGCACCGATGCAACTCCGGTCTCTGCCTGTACTGTGGCAATCCCGGACATCAGGTACTCAATTGTCCCCACAAGTCGGGAAAACGCCCACTCCCAGTGAGGTCCAGGCGAATCTCATTGGGAACACTTTCCACCTCCCCAACCAAAGAGAAAACATTGCTGTCACTGGAGACCAGGCAAAATACACCTTTATACCGGGATCATATCATTGAGCAAAGCAAATAAGTTAAATAAATTGTAATTTATTCCAGAGAAACAGTCAAACACACATTGAATTACAATAGACAGAAAAAGATACACTTACTGGGATCTGGGGTTGACAAACTGACTTTCCTAGTTGAAATAAAGTCTTTAAAACAGTCCAGTGCTGAAGTGGGGACATTCCGGTTTAAAAAGTTCTACAGCCTTCCTCCTTACAATCGCAGCAAGGTGTCTCTGGGCCCGGTCCAACCCATTCTTGCCCTTATAGCAAATTGGACTTCTGGAATCTTGGCACAACATAGAACCACATAGGAACACATGGAACACCCAAGAAAACAAAACAGCAGAGAGAGTTCTGGGAGGGCGACTAGCTGTATTATACACTTCAGGACAGGCAGTCCCACATCTTGCCCTCCAACCAGTGGCATGGGAATTTCATCCCTGGCCACTCACACACTTTGCCAGGTTTGTGAAAGATGGCACCTCAGGCTTCAGAACAGTGAGATAGCATGTGCACAAAATGCCATCTTGCCCACTCACTATTCAAACCCCCCCACCTTCTTAATTCCACTAAGTCTGGGCTAGGCCACATGGACCTTTTGAGCTGAGGATGTCTGTGCTCCATTTAGCCCTCCTTGCTAACAAATGGTTCACACCTCTAGCATCTACGAGGCTTTCAAGTCCTTGCTTTCTCCCAGATGCATAGGCACCAAGCCTGGAAGCCATGACTTCGAAATCCCACAGCTCATTACAGGTTACCATTACATATACTTATTAAATATAATTCTTTAATAAAATATACTGTGTCCTGTCATATGTGTAGTAAAATATATACGTCTTTGTTCTGGTGTCAGGGATGGAGTGAGAGTATAATTCACATACCCTCACTAGCCTCATTCTTGGCACACATTAGAAAAATAACTTTAAAAACTTTTACACTGCAAACATGCTCAGCTTTATCACCTAGCTGGAGCACCCCCTGAGCTGGAGCACCCCCTGAACCCCTATACTCTGCTCAGGGTACCTGGGCATATATTTGGGTACCTCTGCTATACTGAGGAGCCCCAGCTATACTAAGGACTCTGCGTATACCTGCAGATGTCTTTTAACCCATTCATACCCATTTACCTTGTCTGGACGATGCTGCAGCAGGTATCTTGGCGGTGAGTTGCAAGAACGCTTTTCATGGTAGGGTTTTGACCAGAGCACTGCGCATCAATGTAGCCAGAAAACTAACCTGAATCCGGGGTACATTTTTGGGGTCTCCAGTAATTTTGGAACCCTGCTAAATAGACGCAATCTGAAAGAAGTTTGTCCATCAAATCTACCCTGAAACTCACAGCCTAGAAATCTCCTGGTCCCAGCATCCCAGGAAAGGCAAAACACACAGAAATCTTTATGTCGCATAATTTGCTCACAGTCACAGTAATGCATTTAGGACATCTGGGTCCAAGAGCTGACACTCTAGGACCCCAACACACGATCAGGGGTAACCAAGTGGGCTTGACCTTTATTGATGATCCTGGTTAATCCCTTCACCATCACAATTGCCAACCAGGATCTTAGTACCCATCACACTGACCGGTGAGAACTTCCACACCACCACTTTAGCGTTCGTGGATTCTGGGTCAGGAGGCAATTTCATTGAACAAGCATCAATGAGGGGAATAACATCTCCCTCATTCACAAGAAATGCCCTGTTTGGTTGGAAGCTATTCACAGCCGACCGCTGCAACCAGCGTTCGACTACAACAGGTGAGGAGCATTCAGAAGAGATCCAGCTGGACGTCATCCATACCCCATAGGTTGATGTGATTCTTGGTCTTCCGTGGCTCCAACGTCACAACCCACGTATAGATTGGACTGACATGGAACCTTTCCTGTGGAGCTCCTCATGTTCCAAAAACTGTGCCATGCCCATCAGAAGAATATGCAGGGTTTCTGTCCTAGAGAAGAGAGGATAACCTTACCTGAGGTTTACTCTGAGTTCCGCAATGTTTTGACAAAGCACGATCAGAGGTACTGCCACCCCATCGCTCATTCAATTGTCCCATTGACCTCCTACCCAGTTCACTAATCCCTATGGGAAGCTCCTATTCACTCTCCCTTCCAGAGACCAAAGCCATGAAAGAGAATATTCATGAACATCTACAAAAGGGGTTTATTCGGAAATATTCTTCCCCAACCACAGAAGGCTTCTTCTTTGTGAAAAAAAAGATGGATCCCTATGACCCTGTATCAAATATAGAGGCCTTAACAAGATCACCATCAAGAATCGTTATTCCCTACCATTGATTTCGGAACTCTTCGACCGCTTCCAAGGGGTCACCATCTTCACCAAATTGGACCTATATTTTGGTAAGAATTTGTCAGGGCGAAGAGTGGAAGACGGCCTTCAATACATGAGATGGCCATTATGAGTACCTTGTCATGCCCTTCAGGCCTCTGCAACACCCCTGCCGCCTTCCAGGACTTTGTTAATGAAATTTTCAGAGATCTGCTCAACCAGTATGTTATCGCCTATTTGGATGACATAATCATTTTTTCCAAATCTTTACAAGAACATGTATGTCGCGTCAAACAGATACTTCTATGCCTGTGTAAAAATCAGTTTTTTTGCCAAACTGGAAAAGTGTCAGTTCCATCAAACCACCATAGCGTTTTTGGGATACATCATCTCTGACACTGGTCTTATCATGAAGTCTCCGGGAAGCGCAATCTACTGCACCGACACACTTTATTCGAGCAAATACCCGGTATGTACCTGGCAGATACCTGGAATGCGCCACTCCTCACCTCTGACAAGCCCCGTTGCATTTGCCTTCCCAGCCTGGGTTCATGCCTGGCTGATGGGCGGCTGATCTGTTAAATGATAATGATTAGGATTTAATAGGCTGCAATGCTTCGCGTGTCTACCAGATGGCAAAAATTCATGAATTGTAATGCAGTATATATATATATACTGTGCAGTATTGCAGCCAGCGGGAATAAAATGCTTCAATCCCTGCTTGGAAAATAACTCAATGCACTCGGGCAGAAAACAGTCACAAACCTCAATACACCCGGGTATACCCGAATTCGTGGGACTAGCCAAGCTCGAATAAAGTGTGTCGCCAGTGTATGTAAAGAGAAAATATATCGTGATAGTGCAATATTGTTAAAATTAGGATCAGAATATAATAGTGATGACTTGGCTTTCTATTCAATACTCACAAACGTGAGGAATTTGGAGGCACATAAAGGTATCTTTTGGGAAGCTGTTAGTTGTCACTCGACGAACAGGAGGTGCAGAAATCAGTATTTCCCCGAATATATGGACTCTCAGGGACCTTATTAAAAGATACAACTGGACATAGTGCAGACCGTATATATAGTTTATAGATGGTAAGTAAATGAAATTACACTCACATGGTTTCAAATAAAAACAAGCATTTTGGATCGCAGTGGATCTCTATAGCTGGATGGATGGTATCTCCGCTTCCCCTCTCTCGTGGCGTGCGTTCCACCAGTGCGTTCCAAACAACCGGAAGTGATGTCATCCGCTACGTCCACTTTGTGGGGTTCCGGCTGGCTCAGAAGAAAAACGTCACTCTACGCGTTTCACCACATAGGTTTCATCAGGAGTAACGTTTTAGTGGATGGGGGAGGTATATATACCCTTGTCTATGTTATAATTGGTCAATAATTCACTTGATTCTATTTGGGCTAATCATATACACATGGGGCTATAATGAGACTAGAACATTACTGTCTCTATATTGCACATATATGGAAATTATAAGTTAACAATTTATACAGTGCAAATAGCGAGTTTACAGTACAAATACTCATAAAATACAATTCATTTATACATTCGGTTTAAAATACATTTGTTCATTAAAAATCAATTTAATCTTCAGTACAAAATTTAATCTAAATATAAAACAATGCTTTAAAAATACTTTAAAATGTTAAAAACAGATAGTAAAAAATGAGGGTTATTCCTAAACTGGGGGAGTATAGGTGGAAAGTGCATAACATTGATCGTATGGGCAAAAGGCATATTTCTAAAATGAAAGCAGAAACAAGGCATTAGTGCATTAAAAAATCACAAAAAAGGTTTAAGATCAAATTCTAGATTCAAACCGGATGGGGACATAGTTTTTAATTCGAACATCCAGAAGGATTCTCTTTTGATCAGTGCTGTGTGTCTATTCCCTCCTCTCCAATGGGGCATAACTTGTTCGATTGCTTTAAATTTTAACCCCTTGGGGTCCGAATTATGTGCCATCAAGAAGTTGTTTGGAACACTGTGTGTGGTCATTTTCCGTTTTATGTTCCCTATGTGTTCCAAAATACGTGTTTTCAGGGGTCTTATGGTTTTCCCTATATATTATAGACCACACTCACATTCAATCAAATAGATAACAAAATTAGACCTACAGTTTAGATGTTGTTTGATACTATATACCTTTTTTGTGATGTTGGACTGAAAGGTATTAGTAGTCTTACAACTGTAATGACAAGCAGTGCAAAATTTGAAATCAAAGAACCCTTTCGGTGGTTCTAACCACGTGGGGTTTCTATTGGTTGTGAGACCCCTCAAAGCGCTAGGTGCTACAAATTTCTTTACTGTACTGTAGACTTAAACGAAATTGCACTGATAATAATGTGTATGAAGAACAATTAACTATACTGTCCAGAAAGTTTTCAGAGTGGAATTACAAACCTAGTATCATTCAAAAAGCATTGGAGAAAACAAGACAGGTGTCAAGAGAGTCTATGTTGATCCCTAAAGAAAAAAGCAGGGGGAACGATAGTATAAAAGTACCCTTTATTACCCAATATAATAGGGATGCACATAAAATAAACAACATACTGAACAATCACTGGTCTATCTTAAAAAATGATCCTATCATAGGAACTTCTCTACCCGACAAGGTCCAAATGGTGTATAGAAAAGCACCAAATGTAAAGAAATTTGGGAACATAAAACGGAAAATGACCACACACAGTGTTCCAAACCACTTTTTGATGGCACATAAAGCGGACCCCAAGGGGTTAAAATTTAAAGCAATCGAACAAGTTATGCCCCATTAGAGAGGAGGGAATAGACACACAGCACTGATCAAAAGAGAATCCTTCTGGATGTTCGAATTAAAAACTATGTCCCCATCCGGTTTGAATCTAGAATTTGATCTTAAACCTTTTTTGTGATTTTTTAATGCACTAATGCCTTGTTTCTGCTTTCATTTTAGAAATATGCCTTTTGCCCATACGATCAATGTTATGCACTTTCCACCTATATTCCCCCAGTTTAGGAATAACCCTCATTTTTTACTATCTGTTTTTAACATTTTAAAGTATTTTTAAAGCATTGTTTTATATTTAGATTAAATTTTGTACTGAAGATTAAATTGATTTTTAATGAACAAATGTATTTTAAACCGAATGTATAAATGAATTGTATTTTATGAGTATTTGTACTGTAAACTCGCTATTTGCACTGTATAAATTGTTAACTTATAATTTCCATATATGTGCAATATAGAGACAGTAATGTTCCAGTCTCATTATAGCCCCATGTGTATATGATTAGCCCAAATAGAATCAGGTGAATTATTGACCAATGATAACATAGACTAGGGTATATATACCTCCCCCATCCACTAAAACGTTACTCCTGATGAAACCTATGTGGTGAAACGCGTAGAGTGACGTTTTTCTTCTGAGCCAGCCGGAACCCCAGGAAGTGGACGTAGCGGATGACATCACTTCCGGTTGTTTGGAACGCACCGGTGGAACGCACGCCACCAGAGAGGGGAAGCGGAGATACCATCCATCCAGCTATAGAGATCCACTGCGATCCAAAATGCTTGTTTTTATTTGAAACCATGTGAGTGTAATTTCATTTACTTACAATCTATAAACTACATATACGGTCTGCACTATGTCCAGTTGTATCTTTTAATAAGGTCACTGAGAGTCCATATATTCGGGGAAATACTGATTTCTGCACCTCCTGTTCGTCGAGTGACAACTAACAGCTTCCCAAAAGATACCTTTATGTGCCTCCAAATTCCTCACGTTTGTGAGTATTGAATAGAAAGCCAAGTCATCACTATTATATTCTGATCCTAATTTTAACAATATTGCACTATCACGATATATTTTCTCTTTACATATATTGCACTTCCCGGAGACTTCATCACTTCTATACATCACGAGGATTGACAGAGCAAACCTCTACTGGGTCACAGCTGCATCTTCCTATATGTTTGCATAAGTATCACTGTATACATATTTTTTTGCACTATTATCACTGTGTATTATTTGAATATTTAGAGCGCCACATTTTGATAAGTTTCCTTTTATATGCACTGGTCTTATCATGGATCCAGCTAAGGTGAGAGCGGTTCTGGATTGGCCTCGTCCCACTACTCTAAAGGTCGTACAACGCTTCCTGGGCTTCGCAAATTACTACTGCAGGATCATTCAGAATTTATCTTCTGCCGTAGCCCCCATTACAGCTCTTATGAAGAAAGGTGCGGATCCTACTTCTTGGTCACTGTCGGCTACCCAAGCCTTCGACCATCTGAAAACCGCTTTCGTTTCAGCACCCATCCTCATACATCTGGACCCCAACCTCCTATTCACCTTGGAATGTGAAGGCCAATGCACTCTCCCGTCAGTTTTTGGTGGATGACAAGACCGAGGATCATCAGGAAACAATTCTCCCCTCTAAATGCATACTTTCTACTAACACTTTTGATGCCCTGGAAAATATCGCACAAGATCAGTCCCACATTCCTGAAGGTCTCGAAGTCCCAGAGGGTTGATTTTTCACCACACCACTTTATCGGAGGAGGGTACTTTAATGGTGTAATTCTTCCAAATCAGGACATCCAGGTACTAGGAGAACCACCGAATTTTTGGACCGGACCTTTTGGTGGCCCGGCATGCAGAAGGACATTAAAAAATGTGTTGCTGCGTGCTCAACATGTGCTCGTAATAAGACTCCCCAGAACAAATCACCAGGACATCTTCGACATCTCTCGATCCCGGACCGCAGATGGACCCACCATTCCATGGACTTCATTGTAGAATTGCCCATTTCTAAAGGGATGAACACCATCTTGGTTGTCGTAGACCGCTTCTCCAATCAAACCCACTTTATCCAGTTGAAGGGTCTTTCCAAACACTTCCAAACTGGCCGATGTCTTTGTCAGGGAAATTTTTTGTCTTCATGGGGTTCCACAGGTCATAGTTTTCGATCGAGGATCACAATTCATCTCTAAGTTCTGGCGCTCCTTCTATCAGCAATTAGGTATCTCAATGCATTTTTCCACGGGTTACCACCCCAAAACCAACGGTCAGATGGAGCGAACTAACCAGTCTTTAGAAAAATACATTCGCTGTTTTTTCTCAGACACCCAAGATAACTGGACTGACCTTCTTCCCTGGGCCGAGTTTGTGCACAATAATCTGCGCAGTGAATACACCATGGAGTCGCCCTTCTTCGTCAAATATGTTTTTCACCCATCTTCACTACCCATCGCCACACCCACATCTGGGATATCGGCAACAGACAACAGAATTCATTGGTTACAGAAATCTTGGAAGAGAATTCAAGGGAATCTTAGGAGGGAAACTTCCAGACAGAAGACACAAGCAGACCATCACCGAAAAAGGATTCAAGAATACAGCCCGGAAGATAAGATGTGGTTATCATCCAAGAATATTCGCCTCAAGGTCCCTACTCTCAAATTGGCACAGAGGTTCATCAGACCATTTACCATTGTCAAAAATGTCAATCCGGCGGCATACCGCCTATGTCTCTCTCCCTCTATGAAAATTCTGCTAGTGTTCCATACCTCTCTGCTTAAGCCGGCTATTCAGGATCCACAGTTCCTTGACTCATCCTCGTCTCTGGGTGCTCTCCTCAAACAGGTCCAACAGGAGTTCGAGGTGCAGTACATCTTGGACTCAAGGATCTCCAGGGGAGCTCTCCAGTATCTGGTGCACTGGAGGGTGTTTGGACCAGACGAACGCTCCCGGATCCCTCAGCACCGCCTACATGCCCCCAGGCTTGTCTGGCTCTTCCAAACTAAATATCCGCTCAAGCCTTCCTGGAGACGCTCGGAGGTCGCTTTTGAGGGGGAGTACTTTAAGGATCCGTGATCCGCAGCACGCTCAGCACGTCCTCCTCTTACCCCAACCCGCAACCTGGTGTCCCGCTTCCTCCTCCTGCAACACATCTCCTGTGCCTGCTGGTAACAGCTGTCAGCCTAGGGGCACGTGCGCATTCCATGCTGCAGGTAATGCCACCCCTGCTGGACCCACCTCCAGGTTACACGTGCTCTGACGTCACCTGCGCTCAGCATGCACACGCTATGCGCAGGCACCATGTGCATGCGCAGAAGCTCCTGCATTCATCAGCCATACTCCCTACACCCAGAGAAGAGGATGGAGCACTGCTGTGAAAAATTGCAGGGGCTGACACCAGTGAAGAATTAAAAAGTAAAATTTTAATGTTGTGGCATATGGGAATGTAACAACAACTCTGATGCGTTTCAGGCTGACGCCCTTTATCAAAGAGTATGTCCGCGTATAGATAATACTCACACTATTATAGGCGATCCCCCGCCCCCACGACCGGACCAGGGCACCGAAAAACGGCGCAAAACTGAGGGCGAAAATCCCATTGGAGGAACCCATCAACCAATGAGCAACCCCCAGCAGGAGACGCGTCACGCGCGAGCGGAGGGTCACAAACAGGAGCACGAGAACTGATCTATGATGTTAACAAAAGAACGCTTAGGATCGTTGTCCTGATAGAAGCGGTGACCATTCGGGGACTCGCGTGTGATGTATTGCAGTCAGGGACAATGTTGTCTTGGAAGAAAGCTTTATTCATAATTCCTATAGCAAGAAAAGAAAAGTGCTCAAAAAACTGCACAATAGTACAGTACAGTGCATACAGTAAGGCTACACTAGTAAAGTACAGTGCATAAGGCTACATTATATTTCATATTTTTTACCTTCAAAGATGACAATGCATCCTGGTCCACGCCTAGAGATGGCACCCCACATGTGCAGCTTCACGGGGTGTTTTGGCCGCGGCTTCAAAGATATGCGCCCTTTTTTGTGGAATGCAAAGCTTGCAAATCTCTCCAGCTACACAGTAGACTCGTCAGTGAAGATGCAATCCTGGAAAGTTTCCCCACTGTCGATCCATGCCTGGGCCTGGACCACTCTTTTGATTTTGTTTGCGTCCCTTATCATGGGGTACGCTCTGTAATGACAAGGAATAAATAATTTTAGCGGTACAGTACATTTTCCTAAACAACACTTTTACCTCCTGTACTGTCCAGTACTAACCTCACACGTCCAAATTTCCATCCAATGCTGCGTCTCATCTTCTTTATGCTGGTCTCAGATAGTGAGTTTGTGATTTTGCTGCAGAGTGTATTTGTACACAAAACCTCTCCTCTCTCAATGAACTACTGTACCGTACACAGAATGAGGAACAAGATAAAGACGGAAAAAATAATATTACTATATATATATATATATATATTATACATTACAGTATATATTATTAAATAATATTCTTATAAATGTGCATTATTCATGTTTCCCCATGTTTTACAAATGTTTTCTAAATGTCTATCCAATTTCAATCTGCCAAAAGAACTTAATAAAGACTGCTTTATGTATTCATGATTATTTTTATATTTGTATTTTTTGGTTCCGGATAAAACAAAATAAATATTTATTCACATTCCTGCTAATCATAATCATTGACAACAACCACAACCCCCCCCCCACCCCTACAGTACACCAATGAATAAGAATGAATGACAAAACAACATGAATCAGTTAATGTTTTTTTTAACTCTCAATTCTCACAATGCTGTGCAAATCAGATTTACATTTCAAAATCGAAAAGGGATTTTCCAAAGCGTTACCGTAAACTAAGCCTCAAAGGGTTTGGGGGGGGGGGGGTGAGTCATGTGCAGTAATCAGCTGGCTCCCAACTCAAAGAGGATTACACAATGGCAATATTCAGAAAATTAACGACTCTGTGGAGAGAGGGGGTTGGGTGACTCATGCGCAGTAAGCAGCAAGCTCCCATATCTAAAAGGATTAGAGAACACGCAGGCGCAGTGAGGCGATTGACGCTCGGCTAGGGATGGATTAAAAACACAATGACTAACTAACTTCAGAAAATTAATGACTATGGAGGTGTCTGTCGATAAGAGTTTGTGTGTTCGTGGGGGAGGGATGAAGGATTAGTCGTGCAGCAGTTCAAAGAAATAACATACTGTACTGTAGAGTACAGTAATTTCAAAAGGCAGTTCATCATAATACTGTAATTTGATCCCTACACCCCCCAAATACAGTACATAAAAAGCACACAAATCAACCAGGTGCAGGCAAACGCACAGATTTAATATCGTAATATCAAGATTGTTTTTGCAGGCTTGTGGATAAAATAACAGTTAAAAAATCCTAATTAAATTTTTTTTTAGGGGGCACTCAAGCAAGCTGTGGTGGGTGAAGTTACAGGCGCATGAGCAGGAATAAACTAGCTCCCATCCGAAAGAGGATTACACACAGACGCATAGAGAGGGGATGCTCTGTGCAAATCAAATTCGAGAAGGGATTTTCCAAAGCGTTGCCATAAACAAAGCCTCAAAATTCCCATCTCAAAGAGAATTACACGCAGGCGCAGTGAGGCTTTGTAGCTCGGCTATGGACGGATTCAGAACACAATGGCAAGATTCAGTAAATTAACGACTCTGTGGAGAGCGGGGGGTTGGGTGACTCATGCGCAATAAGCAGCTCCCATCTCAAAAAGGATTACACGCAGGCGCACTGAGTCTTTGTAGCTCGGCTATGGACGGATTAACAACACAATGGCAAGATTCAGTAAATTAACGACTCTGTGGAGAGCGGGGGGTTGGGTGACTCATGCGCAATAAGCAGCTCCCATCTCAAAAAGGATTACACGCAGGCGCACTGAGGCTTTGTAGCTCGGCTATGGACGGATTAAGAACACAGTGGCAAGATTCAGAAAATTAACGACTCCGTGGAATTTCAAATCCTACAGGGGGCTACAGGTACAGTTGCATGAAGTTCAAAGCTAAAGACATACTTTAATTTCAAAAGGCAGTTCATCATATTAATACATCCCCAAATACAGTACGTAAAAAGCACACAAATCAACCATGTGCAGTCAAATGCACAGGTTCGCAGTCAAAAGCTAAAGCACAGATTGAATATCGTAATACAGTAAGATGGTTTTTGCAGGCTTGTGGAGAAAAAAAAATTACAATAAAAAAAAAATTATTATTTTTTGGTCACTCACTCAGGCAAGCAGTGGTGGGCGAAGTTACAGGCGCATGCGCAGTAAATTCCTGCTGTCAAGCAGGAATGTGATTGAAACCAGACACACGTTCAAAGAAATGGTGTGGGAGAGATGTACTGCATTGCACAGAAGATAAGAAGTTGAAATACCCTGCAGTGCAGTTAGTTATCCTGAGCGAGGGGAGAGCGCTGTATATGCAGAAATGTGACACTGTTACAGTACTGTACACGCCTATGCGTTTCAACAATTTTCAATACATTTAATTTGACATTTTCTTCATCAATTCATATTAATCATATCAGTTTTCTTGATTTTAATTTATACATTGTTGTCAACTGTACTATACAGATAGACATATTTCATAAACCAAATGCCCGCAATTCTCTGCTAAGAGCTAACAGCAATCATCGCAGACCATTATTACGTGGTATCCCTGTGGGACAATATCTTAGATTACGACGGATATGTTCCACTAAAGATTTGTTCATACAACAATCAGAAATATTAAATACTAGGTTTAGAGATAGAGGATATTCCGATTGGGACATACATACAGCATACATGCGAGCATTAGAGACAATCGCTCAGATTTATTAAATAAAACCAATGTTCACAAAACAAAGAGACCTAATAAGATTATCAATAAACGTGAAGAAACCCCACTGTTTATTACCATTTACAGTAATCAAGCTAGTCAAATAAGAACCATTGTAGAAAAACATTGGAAAATATTACATCTTGATAAAGATCTGGCCACCTTAGTTCAAACCACTCCAAAATTTGTTTACGAAAATGCAAAAACAATTGGTCTTCATCTTTCCCCAAGTCTGTTTACTTCAAATTTGAATATACATAAACAGAATCTTCCAAAGGGGTTCCACAAATGTGGAAATTGCAATTATTGCAAATATGCATTACCCCTTTCAAGTATTGTATGTAAACATACGGGACAAACATACAAAATTAAACAATTTATGACTTGTACCACTAATTATGTTATTTATAAATTGAATTGTATGTGTGGAAGTATCTACATAGGTAGGACCATACGCCCCCTAAAAATCAGGATATCTGAACACCTTCAATCCATCAAAAAGAATGATCTTGTATTACCTGTATCTAAACATTTTTCTAATTGTCCATTAGGTTCAATCAGTACCTTTACATTCAGTGCTTTAGAACAAATTCCTAAACATGCTAGAGGGGGTAACAGAGAGGCAGCCCTCAACAAAAGGGAGATGTTTTGGATTTATACCCTCGGTTCATTATCACCCGGGGGTATAAATACTGATTGGGAATTAAAGCATTTTTTGGGGTAGGATTTTCTCTTTTTATAAGGTTGAATTATTATTATATTCTCACATCCTTATGTATATAGTTTGAATATTTTTCTTCAGTATATATTGATCATGTGATTATTACACTTTGTTACTATCGCTATGTTTTTTACTGAATTTCCTAAATAGGAATTCTCTCTTTTAGATAGATCTGTCTATATCTCTATGTACTAGTCATATTGTATTAACTTTTTTGTTTTATATATATTTGGGGATTTATTATTTACTATCTGAATCCCCAATATATATATATGTCCCCTCAAACCTCCCTGTAAATAAATTAGGGAGAGATGATTGTGCTAAAAAAGTAACACACCGGAGGTACCGTGGGAGATATGCTAATTGAAATACATATATTATTGAGTTGTACCTCCTAAAATACAGACAAGACCACGACTATTCTAAAGCTTGCCTTAAATTAGCCCAGTTACATTCTGGGTATGTGCTGGGCTTGTTTAAGACATTTCTGCATTGACTAATGACCCATAGGATTAACACAGCAGGGGTCCCTTGCAGTCCCATTCAGTTTGAATGGGATTGCCAGGGACCCCCGCTGTTAATCTGATGGGCCATTAATCAATGCAGAAATGCTGGGGCTAGTTTAAGGCAAGTTTAAGGCATGTATTCAGAATGTACCTGGGTCTTTTTGGCAATCACCACTGGTTTGTGTTAGAATAGTCGCAGTCTCTGCTGTATT
The DNA here is from genome assembly GCF_040206685.1 of Ascaphus truei. Taxonomy (NCBI): domain Eukaryota; kingdom Metazoa; phylum Chordata; class Amphibia; order Anura; family Ascaphidae; genus Ascaphus; species Ascaphus truei. Next base: position 199,348,260 of record NC_134486.1, on the reverse strand, counting down.
CTTATGACCAGCCAGTTAAGGTCATTGTGATGAAGGGGGTACCGTTGTCAGACACAACAGGATTAGAACCCACAACCTTGCAATACAGGGCAGAAGTTCTAGCATTGAACTAAACCAAATGCTTGATGTCTTGGGTGTCCTATTTTGTTTGCACAAGGTACATTGAACTGGCAACCACAAACTGGAAATGGTCTGCTTTTAAAGCAATAATACTACCACTCCCCCTCCCCCCACACACACACTTTCCCCTTTCCTTTCTGTTATAAATCTGTAAACATTCTGATTGTGTGTCTCAGATAATGGCTGCTTTTCAGTTTAAATCAATCCTTCAGTCAGTGCAACTCAGCAGCTACAGTACAATGTATCCTTATAAGGTAATAGTATCCATTACATCCTATGGTAACTGTATCTATTGTTACAGTTCACAGCTCAAACTGCTGGGAAGATGGGCAAAAATTATCACAAAGATCTCGTACTGCTTGATAGGTTAAACCTGCTATAGAAATCAAAGGAGGATTTAAAACAGATTAAAAATAGCATTAAGAGTAAAACAATAGTCACTATTATCTAATACTAAGGAACTGATTTATTAAAATAAATATATAACATTTCACGTTTTACTGCTTTAAAGGAAGCTAGGTGGAGGATACTACAGGTGTGACAACACCATTACCCAGCATCAGGGTTAGTTATATACTAGAGCTTCTGTCCTGAATGGCAGGGTAGTGAGTTTTAATCTAGTTGGGTCTGACACTGGTACTCCCTTCATTAAAAGGGTAATTAGACCGATTGGTTTTAAGGATATATTTTAAGACTTATTACTCTTTAAATATATTTTGTATAGACATTAGCATATCTCGCAGGGTACCTCAAGTGTTTTTCTACAGATAGAGTTTTGCATTAGGGTGCTCTTGCCTCGCAGGTTGCATGCATTCAAATTTCATGCGCGATTCGCCGGTAAGTTTAAATGCTATAGCGTAGGACAGTACATGCCGCGGATGGGCACAAATTTCTCATCAGAAAGTGAACAGACTGCTTAAGGAACATCCGTGGGGCTGATCAGAAACCCAAAGACTGCATCTCTATGTACTGTAAGAACAGGCATCTCTCCCTAATTTAATTGGAGGCAGGTTTGAGAGGACATATATACATCTGGAGACACTATTAGACACAAATGCCACCATGACCAATTTCAGACTCTGGTGGGAAATCACAACTCCTATTTCAACACTCTTTAGGTGGTGTAAAAATAAAAGTCAGTATTTAATCTGCAATTTGCATTACAAAGCTCCAAGAATAGCAGGTATACCTAGTTGGAAAAGGGGAGGGGTTAAATTTAAACTGCTGCTCAGCTAATTGCCATGTAGGCTAAAGATGTGAGGGTCATAGTGCTGTGCTGAGAAATGTACTAGTAGTAAACACAAGAGAGAAAGAACTCAGCTAATGTAGCACTCTATAAACTGTAGTGTGTAGTACTGATGGGACGGCCGTTATTCGAACATTTAACGCGGTGTGTAGATTGGAATAGCCATTCGATGGCGCGCAATTTATTTGAATCGTGCTGACTTAAACACGCGGCTTGTTAATCGTTTTGTCTTGGTCAGTAAAGGGCATTTTAGCGTTGTCTGCAATACCGTTGAGAAACTCAAGTGGGCGATCGCGAGTTGTCATAAAAATCCTAGCAATTCAATGTCTGTATTATACACAGAGCAGCGTGTGAACTGTACTTTGCAGTTTCTGTAGTATACAGTATGCAGAGCAGCGTGTGTACTGTATCTGTATTATACACAGAGCAGTGTAAACGCATAGGCATGTCACAGTATCACATTTCTGCGCATGAAACATTATGACCTTTTGAAAATATTAATTTGAACTGATAATCCATCATACAGCGCTCTCGCCCCCGCACACACACAAGGCTCAAGGATTTCAACTTCTTATCTACATTACACCTCTCCCACACCATTCATTTGTAATGGATGGCTTTCTGGCTTGAATCTTCCCGAGCGTTGCCTTATAGCACATTCCTACGCATGCGTATACTGTATGACTTCCCAGTAGACGTTCAAGTCTGAATTTTATTTTTTTTGTTACAGTATTTATTTTTCTTTTCTCGACATGGGCTTGCATAGCAATTATGGATATTATGAGACTCAAACAGAACTGTTGCTTTTTAACACCTCTGACAAACCATTAATTTTCAAATGGTTGGCTTTTGGTTTAATTAATCTTCCCGAGCCTGCTCTCACAGATCTGCGCCTGCGTGTAATTCTCTTTGGTTGGGATCTTGGACCTTGTTGATTATTAATGCGCATGCGTGTATAACTTCCCATTCATTTGGAAGTCAGTTCAAGTTTTAAAAATATATAATGTACTGTATAACATTTTTTATTTTATTTTTGGTTATCGCCATGGCTTGCATAACTGTAGCAAGTATGATATTATGAGATTCAAGTTTTACAAATTCAGTGTATATTTTTGGGGGTTATCACCATGGGCTTGCATAGCAATTATGGATAATATGAGAATCAAACAGTACTGTTGCTTTTTAATTCCACATTAGTCATGTACGTTCTTTCTGAGGTGGAAGGCATACTGTAGTACTGTGATTTTTATTTGGGGGTGTGGGGATCAAAACATTATGATGACCTGTTGAGAATATGTCTTTGAACTACAGTACAGGTAATCCTTAATACAGTTCGCACCCTCTCCTCCCCACCCCCCCCCCCCGCACACACACAAGGTGTAACGCTCGGCCTGCCCACAAGTCAGACGAGACCCCGGGACTGAGGTGGAAAGGAGTAATACCACACACCTAACAGTAAACAGGGGCACATCCGGAGTGTGGAAGTAGCGTAGATGGTCCAGGTAACAAAAATAGAAAGGGTACCGTACTTGCCAACTCCAGCGGTGTAAGGTAAAGTCCGTAAGCCAATGGTCGTGGGATGGAGAGAGCAGAGTAGTAGAGTGTCCGTAAGCCTGGGTTGTGGAGTGTAGAGAGTAGCGTAGTAGATTGTCCATAAGCCGTATCCAGGGGATATAGAAGTCTGCAAGGTAGAAAGTACAAAGCCAAATCCAAGGGGTTCCAGAGAGCAGCGTAAACGAAGTCCAAAGCCAAAGGTTAAAATCCAGGGAGGTCAGGAGAATATCCAGGGACAGGAACAGGAACTGAAAGACAGAAGGGGCAAGGCAACAGCAGACAGCACCAAGGTACAGAAGCTATGCTGAGCAATGAGGAAATGGTGAGGGGAGATTAAATGGGGGCTGGGACCTTTCAGAGGAAGGGGAGTAATGGAGGGGCGGCCCGAGGGAGGACCTGATAGGGAGAAGTGTCTGGGAGGCTGGGGCCTATCGGAGCAAGGGGAGGGACGTCGGAGCGGCCCGAGGGAGGACCTGATAGGGGAGAAGTGCCTGGGCAGCTGGGACCTGTCAGAGCAAGGGGAGGAGCGGAGGAGCAGCCCGGGGAAGGGCCTGATAGGGGAGAAGGGCCTGGGGGGTGGTCCTGACGGAGCAGGGGCAGGGAAGTAAGTGATGCGCACGCCGCATCAAAGGAGGCGGAGTCAGGCACCCGGCACCAGCAGATTGAAGCCTTGGTCCGCAAGGAGTGAGGCACGCTGCCGGGGAGCCTGATCGGCACGGAGCAATGGTAAGGAGGCGCTGGAAGCGGGGGTACCCGCAGCACGGATCCTTACAGTACCCACCCCCCTTCGAGGGTCAGACTCCGGACGAACCATCCAAGGTCTGAGGGAAAAATTTTGGTGGAATCGTTTGAGTAGAGATGGGGCGTGAAGATCCGCATGCGAAACCCAAGAACGATCCTGAGGTCCGTATCCCTTCCAGTGGACCAAAAATTGAAGCTTGCCCCTGGAGATGTGAGAGTCAATGATGGACTTGATTTCGAACTCCTGTTGTCCTGGTACAATGGGGGGAGGAGGCCGAAGAGAAGGATGAGCGAATCGTTTGCCTTGGATAAACGGTTTCAAGAGTGAAACATGGAAGACTGGTGAAATTTTCATAGAGGGAGGCAAGCGAAGTCTCAGAATAGAGAAAGGACACAGAAACCTGGGAGACAGTTTAGGTGTTGGGGCCTTCAGTTTGATATTTTTAGAAGAAAGACAGACCTTATCTCCAGGTACGAACTTATGGGCCTCCCGACAAAGCCTATCTGCTTGTCTCTTTTGTCTTAGCACGGACTCTTGTAAAACTGTTTGAATCCTCCTCCATGACCCCTGTAAGGTGGATACCCTATCATCTGCTGCAGGAACTCTGGACCTGGAAGAATGCATGGGAAGACGGGTAGGATGAAATCCGTAGTTTACAAAAAACGATGATTCTTGAGTGGACTCGTTTTTTAGAGAGTTAATCGCAAATTCTGCCCAAGGAAGTAACTCTGCCCAATTATCCTGAGAATCGGAAGAAAAACAACGCAAATACTGTTCAAGGGACTGGTTCATGCATTCAGTCTGCCCATTCGTTTGGGGGTGGTAGCCTGAGGAAAAAAGGAGAGTAATGCCCAACCTCTGGGAAAATGCATGCCAAAATTTAGAAACAAATTGAGTACCTCGATCCGAGACAATGGACCACGGGACGCCATGATTACGGAAAATTTATTTTACAAAGATATCCGCCAAAGTACTGGAATTGGGTAAACCCTTGAGGGGAACAAAATGAGCTTGCTTGGAGAATCTGTCAACAATTATAAGAATAGTAGTCATACCATTAGATGGGGGAAGATCCACGATGAAGTCCATGGCAATGTGACTCCAAGGACGGTCTTGGACCGGGAGAGGTTGTAGAAGACCAGAAGTCTTTTGAGGAACAGATTTATTTTGTGCGCAGACTGGGCAAGAGGAGGTGAACGCTCTAATGTCCTTTATCATATTGGGCCACCAGAAGGTTCGCCGAATCAGATCCATAGTCTTCTTAACGCCGGGATGGCCGGTAGACCTGGAGGAGTGACCCCATTAAAGAATTTTGAGATGAAAACGGGGACCTGTGCTTGAGACTCCAGAATTTTGTCCAGAATGTCAAAGGAGGCAGCAGAGATAAACAATTGGGGGGACAGAATACTCTCCGGGACTTCTTGTGACTTCTCCTCAGTGATAAACTGACGGGATAATGCATCCGCTTTGATGTTCTTTGTCCAAGGAATATAAGAGATGATGAAGTTAAACCTTGAGAAGAACAACACCCAACGAGCTTGGCGGGGCCCAAGACGATGAGCACCCTCAATATAAGAAAGATTTTTGGGATCCGTCAGGATCAGAATGGGTTCCTTTGTTCGTTCAAGGAGATGTCTCCACTCTTGTAATGCCATCTTAATGGCCAACAACTCCCTATTCCCCACGTCGTAATTTCTTTCTGCTGAAGAATTTTTTTTAGAACAAAACCCACAGGGGTGTAGTTTATCTTCGGGTGTGGTTCTTTGAGAGAGAACCGCACCGGCTCCTACGTCGGAGGCGTCAACTTCCAAGGTAAAGGGGAGGGTGGGGACAGGATGTCGCAGAATGGGAGCCGAGACAAAGGCTCTTTTAAGAGACTCAAAGGCCCGGCTGGCCTCCAATGGCCAAGAGGAAGGGTCGGCCCCTATTTTGGTAAGGGCCGTAATGGGTGCTACCAAGGTAGAAAAACCAGCAATAAATTTCCTATAATAATTAGCGAAACCGAGGAAACGCTGAATTGCCTTTAAAGAGTTAGGTTGAGGCCATTCAAGTACAGAATTGAGTTTCTCCGCATCCATGGTGAACCCTTGATCCGAGACAATATAACCCAGGAAGGTAGTTGAGGATTGGTGAAAGACACATTTTTCCATCTTGGCGTAGAGCTTGTTGGCTCGTAAACGAGAGAGCACCATCTTTGAATGGAGAATGTGTTCCTCGAAGGTTTTGGAAAAAATGAGGCTATCATCCAAGTAGATAATCACAAAAGAATTCAATAGATCACGACAAACCTCATTCATAAAGTCTTGGAAGACTGCAGGGGCATTGCACAACCCAAACGGCATCACCAGGTACTCATAGTGGCCGCTGCGCGTGTTGAACGCGGTCCTCCACTCGTCTCCACTGCGGATGCGAATCAGGTTATATGCCCCACGTAGATCAAGTTTAGAGAAAATCGTCGCACCCTTTAGCCTATCGAAGAGCTCCGGGATATGAGGCAAAGGGTAGCAATTCTTGATCGTAATCTTGTTTAGGCCACGGAAATAGATGCACGGGCGAAGCGTCCCATCTTTCTTTTTTACAAAAAAGAATCCTGCTCCGGCGGGAGAAGTGGACTTCCGGGTGAAGCCTTTTTGAAGGTTTTCTGTGATATACTCGGCCATGGCCTCCGTGTCCGGCAAAGATAAAGGATATGACCTGGCTTTTGGAAAAGGGGCACCCAGAATTAAGTCAATCGGGCAGTCGAAAGGACGATGAGGGGGAAGCTCCTTGGATTTGGCCTTACTGAAGATATCCAGGAACTCCGAATAGACGTCCGGTAGGGTGGCGTCTTGCGGGAGAGCGGTTTCCAAGACGGCCAATAACACAGCAGACAGAGAAGGCAATTCCACCTGGGAGGATCTCCATTGAACGGGAATGTAACAGGGGAGTAATCCCTGTTCAAGTAATGTGCCTTTAATCTAGCAGTGTGGTGGTTAACTGCTGGTAGTCAATTAATAAACACCACCTGCCTGATTTAGATTGCTTACAAAAGCCTGTCTTGTGAGACAGGAAATGAGTCTCCTTAGCTCATACCTGAGCTGAACTTGGGAGAGAGAGCAGAGATTGTCTTTGACTCTCACAACAGTCTTGAGCCCTGCCAGAAGAAACAGCACAGATGCTTACAAGACACATGGAAAACTTCTAAACCTGAATGCTGACACACCCTGAGGGAAGGGAGCTGAACCAGGAACAGAGGAGATTTTCCCTCCAAGGAACAGATAAGACTTTCATTCTTAAGAGACTTCTTATATCTGTGTATTTCATGCTATGTATTTGGGGCTGGAAGACATGCTTAACTAAGGGAGTTGTGGATTGCATGGTATTTCACTAGAACCACTCCCAAGTGAATAGAAGCTGTGTTTCCCCCTTGTTTGGATGGTTTCCTAATGTTAAGGAAAAGGCACAATAAAGCCTCATTATAATTTCACCTTATAAAGTCTCCAATTGTTTACCTCTGTGAACGTCCATCTACAGGGATCCTCGGACCTCCAATCGATGATGGGATTGTGTAGTTGCAGCCATGGTAAGCCCAGAATGATTTGGACCAATGAGGAATGGATGACATCAAAAGAAATGAGTTCTAAATGTCCATTATTCATAGAAAGTTCAATGGACAAAGTCTCTAAGGAAATAAAAGCTGGCTGCAAGGGTCGACATCGATAGCCTCCAATCCGACCGGAAAGGCCTTCTCCCGGAGTGTAATGTTGTGCTTGTTAGCAAAAGCCTGATTTATGAAATTCCCTCTGGATCCAGAATCGAGGAAGGCCAGAGCGGGGGTTTGAATGCTGGCGTACCTAAGGAGGACAGGCATTAAGAGGCGTTTGGGAAACACCTGTGCGGGAGAGGGAAAAGAAGAGATGGTACCCAGTGAGATTCCCTCATACCTCACTGGGCATTGGCGTTTCCCAGCCTCAAGGGACAATGCGGTAGGATGTGTCCAGGAGATCCACAATAGAAGCACAGGCCCTCGTTTCTGCGACGTAATCGCTCCATAGAAGGAGGTTGATGACTGCCCAGTTGCATGGGTCCCAGGGCGTCTAATGCTGGTAGAACAAGAGCAGGAGACCTGGAATTAGAAGAGATGGAAATAGAAGTACGAGGACGTTGACGTTCAGCCCGCCTCTCCAGGAGTTTTTGATCCACCCTGATGCATAAAGCGATTAAGGCCTTCAGTGAGGATGGCCTCTCACGAGCTGCCAGCACGTCCTTTAAGGATTCCGAAAGTCCCTGCCAGAAAGCCGCAGAAAGCGCCCCATCATTCCAATCAGACTCAGCCGTGATAGTCCGGAACTCCAGAGCAGAACGAGCCACTGATCTCCGACCCTGCGAAATGTGGAACAGGGAGGAAGCAGCCATATCACTACATCCAGGGGTGTCAAAGACTAGACGAAATTCTCTTTTAAAGTTAGTGAAATTGTAAGTGAGTTCAGGTCTCAGCTCCCAGATTGGAGAAGCCCAGGCCAGGGCGTCCCCGGTGAGAATGGAAAATACATAAGCTACCTTGGTACGATCCATGGGAAAGTGAGAAAGTGACAGTTCAATTTGTATCTCGCACTGGTTCAAAAACCTACAGCATGCAAGCGGGTCCCCTGCGTATTTACTGGGCGTAGGGATACGCAACTCCGAAGACCATGTTCCTTCATGGGAGACAGTGGGAGAGATAACAGAGCTGGAGACATTAACCTGGGGAATCTGGATGGTTAAGGTCGCAACCTGTTGGTTGAGAGCGGTAACCTGGTTGTCCAAGAAGGTAAAGTGTTTGGATATGGTAGTTAGGGTATCTTCCACCTCAGGGGGGTCTGGGTCTGATGGGCTCTGCATAATGTAACGCTCGGCCTGCCCACAAGCCAGATGAGACCCCGGGACTGAGGTGGAAAGGAGAAATACCACACACCTAACAGTAAATGGGGGCACGGCCGGAGTGTGAAAGTAGCGTAGATGGTCCGGGTAACAAAAATAGAAAGGGTACCATACTTGCCAACTCCAGCGGTGGAAGGTAAAGTCCATAATCCAATGGTCGTGGGATGGAGAGAGCAGAGTAGTAGAGTGTCCGTAAGCCTGGGTCGTGGAGTGGAGAGAGAAGCATAGTAGATTGTCCGTAAGCCGTGTCCAGGGGATATAGAAGTCTGCAAGGTAGAAAGTCCAAAGCCAAATCCAAGGGGTTCCAGAGAGCAGCATAAACGAAGTCCAAAGCCAAAGGTCAAAATCCAGGGAGGTCAGCAGAATATCCAGGGACAGGAACAGGAACTGAAAGACAGAAGGGGACAGGCAAAAGCAGACAGCACCAAGGTACAGAAGCTATGCTGAACAAGGAGGAAATGGTGAGGGGAGACTAAATGGGGGCTGGGACCTATCAGAGGAATGGGAGGAACAGAGGGGAGGCCCGAGGGAGGACTTGATAGGGGAGAAGTGCCTGGGCGGCTGGGACCTGTCAGTGCAAGGGGAGGAGTGGAGGAGCGGCCCCGGGGAAGGGCCTGATAGGGGAGAAGGGCCTGGGGGCAGTCCTGATGGAGCAGGGGCAGGGAATCGAGTGATGTGCGCGCCACGTCAGAGGAGGCGGAGTCAGGCGCCCGGCGCTAGCAAATTGAATGCGCGTGACCCGGAAGTGCTGGAGCAGCCGTGGAGGGGGCCGCAAGGAGTGAGGCACGCTGCCGGGGAGCCCGGGCAGCATGGAGCAAAGGTAAGGATGCGCTGGAAGTTGGTATACCCGCAGCGCGGATCCTTACACAAGGCTCAAGGATTTCAACTTCTTATCAACATCTCTGACAAACCATGCCACGCATGCGCAAGTGCGATAAGCTAAGCCCTTCTAACTTTCCTTTTCTTCAACACAACACTCCCCCCCACTAGTAATAAGATTAACATGTTGTGTGAGATACAGGCCTAGCTTAGCAAGCCCTTCTAAAACTGCTATTGTACTGTAACAAAACAAGTCAACTTGAAGTTCAAAGCTTATCAACAACACAACAACAGAGCCCTCCAACAGAGCCATTCACGTAAATGTACTGTTGCGTGATTATCATGAGCTGGGCAGAAGACATGTTGGATAATCCTTAATCCAGGCAAATAGTATTTTTCTATAGAATTTTATTGTATTATTAACAGAAATGATTGATTAAACAATAAAAATATAATAATTTTTAATATAGCATAATGCAGTACCGTATAGTATAATACATATATTCATATATTTATCCTCTACAACACAGTGCCACAGGTTACATGTCAATGTTAAACCTTAAGTCTATTTCTAGCTGTCTATGACCTCACACAGCTTCTGTGGCCTAGTGGAAGAACTCTTGCCAACATATAAAAGGGTCCTGGGTTCAATTCCTGTATAAAATGGTATAATTAACTTTTTTAATAAATTATTATTTTAATTATATTGTTTAATTTATAAATATATAATTCTTTATTATTCTTTATTAAGTAATAAGTATTCATTAATCAATAATGATGTATTAATAATAATTCATTATTAATCATTCTTTATGATTAGTTATGTATTATTAATAAGTATGATTATTAATTATTATTAACAGTTAATTAACTAATTAATAATTATTACTAAATACTTAATAATAATAATTATTAATACTTACTTATTAATAAAACGTATTAATACTTAATAATTATTAATAATTAGTAATTATTAATAATTGTTATTAATAATTAAGTATTAATAATTACTTAATAATTATTAACACCCAATTATTAACAACAATTATTAATACTTACTAATTATTAATAATTATTAAGTATTAATAAGTTTTATTATACTAATTGGGTATTAATAATTATTAGGTATTAGTAATACTTATTAATTAGTAAAAATTATTAATTGCTAATGATAATTAATAATCATACTTATTAATCATAATATAATTAATAATAATAGTATTATTAATTAATAATTATTAATAAATAATTATTACTAATACTTAATTATTAATTAATTATTAATTAGTTTATTAACTGTTAATAATAATTAATAATCATACTTATTAATAATACATAACTAATCATAAAGAATGATTAATAATGAATTATTATTAATATATCATTATTGATTAATGAATACTTATTACTTAATAAAGAATAATAAAGAATTATATATTTATAAATTAAACAATATAATTAAAATAATAATTTATTAAAAAAGTTAATTATACCATTTCATACAGGAATTGAACCCAGGACCCTTTCATATGTTGGCAAGAGTTCTACCACTAGATCACAGGAGCTGTGTGATGTCATAGACAGCTAGAAATAAACTTAAGATTTAACATTGACATGTACCTTGTGTTGTAGAGGATAAATATATTTATAGGTTATGTCTTGTCACACCAAGCCTATGGTGTAGAGGTAAGAGGCAAGGCATTGGTATCAGAAGGTCCCGAGTTCAATCCCTGCATGTGTTTTGTACAAAATGTATTACTGTTTATTTGTTTCTGTGTCTGGTAGTCAATAAAGCATTGAATTGAATGTTTGAAAAAAACAATGGCACACGACGGCAAGACAGCAGAGAGATGAGCAGAGCAGAGAGATATGAGCACGTGGACAGCAGGAAGAGGAGAGCACTGGTAAGGCGGCAAAATTGAGGAGATTTAAATCTGTAATGAGGAAGCTCGCTGATGCCGGTGAAATTTTAACTCGACCCCGGTTGTAACGCGGTCTTGGGGTTGTGGACCCCAAGGACCACGTTATAACGGGGTTTAGCTGTATATATATATATATATATATATATATATATATATATATAGCCTATATATGGCACAACACATATACCAACCATATCTCACCAAATTTATAGCACATATATATATTCACTTATAATCTTATTGTTTTTGGTAACATATGTATTTGTGGTATGTTTATTTTTTGGAAGCCTAATGTCACTTAAACTGTAAAAGGGAACAACATTTGTATATACTCATAAGTGGAGAAGGCTATACGTCATATCACCTCTCCACTTTAAGGATTATACAGGTGTTGAAGTCTCCAGGGTTTGGGCTCCTGAACGGGGAACGGCCATCTTGGAAATATGAGATCTCCAGGAAGTGTCCGAGATCTCGCGAGAGGGAGGTGCCTGGCAGTGACGTCAGGTCTGTGGCACGGGAAAGTCATTCTGTCTCCCGCTCACCTCGTGGAAGGACCTGGGGAAGATGGCTGCAACTACAAAGTTGTGGATGGAGCTGCTCCAGGAACTCATCATTCTCCAACAGCCCTGGTAGGTCGTTCTCCTGCCTGATGGTGCATGGGCATTAGGTTTCAGTCACCTTGGGTGTGGGAAGGTTTCCAGAAGGGCACTGCTGCACGGGAAGGACTTATTTGGCGTTTGGGATTTCGGTGGTATCACTGTTTTTTGATCCATTCTTGGGACGGGCTGCTTTGTTCCCGATGGGGGCGGGTGTTTTCAGGTTGGTTGATGGGGGGTGAGAGGGGCTCTGAGGTGAACCAGTGACACCGAGTTTGGCCAGAAAGCTCTCCCCGTCCTCCGGTCTCCGAAGGGTGTGTGCAACCCCGTTTTTAATAGAGAGCAAAGCACAGGGAAACAACCAACGATATTTAATGTTGTTATCCCTGAGTGTCTTTGTAACATGGGCCAGAGCTTTTCTTTTGGAGAGGGTAGCTGGGGCAAGGTCCTGGTAAACCTGAAGTCTGATTCCCTCAAACTCCAGAGACCTTGCTTCCCTTGCAATTCTGCACACCTCTTCCTTAGTGCGGTAGTGATGAAAGCGGGCAACAATATCCCTGGGGGGGTCTCCTGCTTGTGGCTTACCGCGTAAAGCTCTATGGCAGCGGTCTAAACAGAATTCAGACTCCGGTTTATCCGGGAACAAGTGTTCCAGCCAGTTGTTGGTGAAATCTGCCGGGTCTGTTATACTTTCAGGAACTCCTCGCAGACGTATATTACACCGTCTGTCACGGTTTTCCGCATCCTCCGCTTTATCTTCTAAGAATTTAATCTTTTCGTGTAGTGTGCTGACTTGTTCTTGAGTCTGTATCAAGGTAGCAGTTATTTCGTCTGTTGTTGCCTCTAAGGTGGCCGTCCGCTCTCCTATTGGATCCACGTCTTGTCTGATGGCCCACAGCTCTTTCTTGAAGAACGTCTGCATTTTAGCACAGAATTCTTTCATATCCTTTCGCCGGACCGTCTCTTCATCTCTATCTTCTTCTGTAGAAGGGTCATAATCGGGATCCATGTTACTTGATTGCGCGGGAGTCCCCGGCTTATCAGATGATGTGGCCCCCTTCTTTCTGAGATATGTGGATATCTGCTGATTTTTAGTCCATGATGTTTTGCTGGAAGCCATCTGCGAATGATTATTTGTCCTTCGCTCTGTTTAATGAGTGAAAGTTTATTTTTTTGCCGCTTTTATTTCAAATATATGTGCCGGTGGGGACGGAGCTCTGTGATCAGGACTCCATTCTCTCCACCGTCGCGCAAACTGTTATATACTATAAGTAGATATATATATATATAGGTACTATGGGTCGAATATGTATGTGATATATACAGGTGCGATGTACATGTGTGCATGCTTAGGTATATTTATATATATGTAGCTACACTATATACGTGTGCATACATGGATATATGTATATGCGTAGGTACACTAAGAACTCGCTATTTTTGTTATTCGCTACATACATAACTAGGTGCTTTATGCTGGACACCGTATATACTATGTACCATTACCTTTTTATATTCACTAACAACACTATTAGTAGTACTATTAACACCATCAATATGCCCCCGTTATTGATAGTCTAGTTCATCACAACACTCATTAACATTATACTGAACTCTTTATTAAAAAGAGACTTATTTAGGGTACCCAAAGATATTGTTATAATTATTATAATAACGTAGTCATCCACATTCAGAGGTTCACTTATGTACGATGTGCAGATATGCATATATATCTACCTAGGTCACTTTAGCTGTATAATCCCATACTCAGAGTCCAACATATAGGCAATGTTTACCCAGACTCAGAGATGTTTAATCAAGTCCAAATTAATATATTTAATATTTAGGGAGTTGATTACTTTTTTGACTAATTGTTACCTAATGCAATATAATTATAGCACTCGCTATAACTAACACAGGGAATTCAAACTAGTTGACGAACACAAATAAGATCCACATATAAATTGCTTAGGTAGTATATATGGTTCTCTAGTGTAATGTATATATAGTTGTTATGACCTGCACTTCATATTAGAGATACGCAGATTATATATGTTTGTCCCCCACATAACCTCTGGTTAATTATCCTCAATGGGATTACAGTTAATTCAGTTAATACGCTTAACCCATTGTTCACTGTCTTATGCTTAGGTTATAGAAACGTTTATCTATACTACGGTGATGTTAACGCCCTATTTACCTCGTGTCCATATATCTGTCTTTTATATCTTGTATGTCTCACTTGTCATCTGTCATATGTGTCTTCTCGGTTACATGTATCAAACGACCCATAGAAATTACATGAGATAGTCTACTAAAAGTTGCTCCATAATTGTCATGTACAGACAAAGTTTTGACTATGTTGTTATTAGGTTTTATGGTCTCTCACGAAGAGTACAATTGTTGTCCCTGTTTATATTAAGGTTCCCAATGTTACGTGGCACTCAAGACATCCAAGTTAAGCTGCCGAAGTTAATAAGTTAATAAATGTATGGAAACTGTGTCGGCGGGGTTATCCCCGGCGACGCGCATGTGTTTCTCTTTTTGGTCCCTCAATAGGAGAGACCGACCACAAGTCCCAGGCAGGTTTGCCTCCATCACAGGAGTCCGATCCATCCATACGATGGAACCAGCAGACCTGCCCACTGGGCACAGGAACAATCCTCGGGGGCTCCCGGGGCACGTTCCTGACTTTTGTTCACTCCTTTTTACATTTTCCCTTTTTTTTGTGTTGCTTTTTAACCCACGTTATATCCCTCTTGTAGTTTCCCTTGTTTTGTCTCTCTATCCTCCCTCTGTCCACTTCCCTACCTCCCCATGGACAAGCGGAACCATATGGATGAGACTAACCGACAGACTAATGAGAAGAACATCGGATAGATTCACCAGAATGATGGCCAAAGGTGAGTATATGGGTCTTCACACTAGTTACTTCTCCCAATATAACACATGGCGTTAACCTTAATATCTCACAATGTAAAAGGCTTCAATAGTCCAATCAAAAGAAAATTAGCTTTCACGGACTATAAGAGAAAACAGGCAGACGTGTTATTCTTACAGGAGACACACTTCAATAAGAATAACCCACCCAAATTCCTAGACAAGGGCTTCTCCCAATTTTTCGCTTCATCAGCCTCAATCAAAAATAGAGGGGTAGCCATTTTGTTTAATAACAAAATCCCATTTGTCTCCCAGACAATTAAAAAAGATACCGAAGGCCGCTATATAATTTTAGTAGGAATGATTCACGAACAGCTTATCACATTCGCCTCCCTCTACGCACCCTGTATACAAGACGCAACTTTCTTTGATAAGTTTTTCAAAATATTAAACTCTGTAGCTAAAGGCTGCGTCATAGTAGCAGGAGATTGCAATATAACAATGCATTCAGATATAGATAGATCAAGAGGAGGAGTCTCTGACAATAAAAAAGCGCAATCCGCCCTTCACAGAGGCCTGAAGGACACCCAGTTAGTGGATATATGGAGAGATCTCCATCCATCTACCAGAGATTACACTTTTTATTCCCACCCACATACCTCATACAGTAGAATCGACTACCTCTTTGTCTCGTGCCACCTGGTTCCTATGGTCACGCAAACAGAGATCCATGATATTTCATGGTCTGACCACGCACCAATAGAGCTAAGGTGCAATAATATCCGAGCCAATCGGCCAGGTGCAAACTGGAAACTTAATGAGTCTATTCTTAAGATACCCGAAATATGTGATGCAATAGATCAAGAAATAGTTCAATTTTTCAAGATAAACACAGGCTCTGTGGAATCCCATACGATACTTTGGGAGGCTCATAAAGCAACCCTAAGGGGCATATTGATCAACATCACAGCTAAACGAAAACGAGAGAGAGATACCAAAATTAATTTGCTCCAATCCAAACTACATTCTCTTATCTTAAACCACAAATCTAATCCTGATTCACAAACAACACATGATTTAAAAGATACAAAAATTGAACTGAACATGCTATTGACTTCCAGAGCAGATAACGCCCTGAGTTGGTCCAAGAGGAAATTCTACGAAAAAGCTAACAGGCCGGATAAGATGCTAGCTCGAGCTTTAAAAGATAGGCAATCTAAGTTTAACATCCAAACTATACGCTTAAAATCGGGCATACAAACAGCCAATTCCAAAAAAAGTAGAAGAATTTGGCTCATTTTATAGTTCCCTATATGACGGTAAGAAAGTGGCACATAATAACAACACGAGCAGAGCTCTAAGAGATTTCTTGGCCAGCTCAAAGATAGGGAGATTGACAGAGCAAGACAAGGAGGTCCTGGGCGCCGACTTCACATTAGAAGAAGTGTCACAGGCCATCAAAGAACTTAAACCATCAAAGGCACCAGGTCCAGATGGTTTCTCGGGGCTATACTATAAGAAGTTCTCAAATTCACTTGCCCCACGGCTGCTCCACATGTTCAACGCTATATTAGCAGGAGCCCCGATCCCCGAGGATATGCTGCGGGCGTCTACATCTCTAATACACAAACCTGGCAAGGATCCGCTGAATTGTAAAAGCTATAGGCCAATTTCCTTAATTAATACCGATATAAAAATATATGCTAAATTGTTGGCCAACAGATTAAGTCTAATCCTACCCAGACTAATACATCCAGATCAGGTCGGCTTCATCAAAGGAAGGCAGGCAGCGGATAACACCCGGCGATTTATTGATCTGCTAGAATTGGCAAATAAAAATAATGCTCAAACCATGTTATTAAGTCTGGACGCGGAAAAAGCTTTTGATAGGATTGACTGGCCATATCTAAAAGAGACGCTAGCAGCATTTGGCTTTGGGGATCGGGTGAGTGAAGCGATTATGTCACTATACTCAGGCCCATCTGCCAGGGTTATACATCAGGGCTTCCCCTCACTCCCATTTCAAATCCAAAGTGGCACACGACAGGGGTGCCTGCTATCTCCCCTCCTGTTTGCCCTATGTATTGAACCGCTGGCAGCATGCATTCGAGACAATCCGGATATCTCAGGGTTAAACGCATACGCTCAATCCCATAAAGCGGCCCTGTATGCAGACGATATCCTATTAATCATCTCAAAACCCCTCACCTCATTACCAAATCTATTTGACCTACTAGACAAATTCTCCAAAGTCTCTGGGTTCAAAATAAACCAATCCAAGTCTGAAGCTCTAAATATCAATCTCCCTAGACATACAGAGAAACTACTGAAACTAAATTTCAAATTCAATTGGCAAAAGAAGTCTATAAAATACCTAGGGATTTATATCACCAAAGATGCAAAAAGCATCTACAATGCAAATTATCCCAACCTAATTCGGACGTTAAAACAAGACCTAATCAGATGGTCCTCCAAGAAGATTTCTTGGATAGGTAGGATACATATCGTTAAAATGAATTTACTTCCCCGTATCCTATACCTCTTCCAGACACTACCAGTGCCACTCAAACTGAAAGATATACTCTCACTTCAGTCTGCAATATCTAACTTTGTCTGGAACGGGAAGAAACCGAGAGTAAATAAATTAAATATGAAAAGACCTACCTTAGCTGGTGGCTTAGCGGTACCCTGCCTGTTATCATATTATAAAGCGGCTCAATTAAGTCATATTATACAATGGCACTCAGACCCTACATTGAAGAGATGGGTGGAATTGGAAAGTGCTGCATGCTCCCCATTAGAGCTCAGCAGCCTGATTTGGTTACCTAAATTAGCGAGAAAACCCGCTACCCTGCCGCTCACCTCAATGATCATCTCTCTATCGGTTTGGGAAGCAACAAGAATCAAAAACTATCTCACATCAAACTACTCTTTAATGTCCCCCATCTGGAACAACACGAGTTTTGCACCTGGCCTAATTGGTAACAGTAGTTCCATCTGGAGATTAAAAGGATATAGTAGACTCAAAGATATAGAAGGATACAATCTAAAAATCAAAACATTCGACCATATCAGACTAGAACAAGATAATCCCCACACAGAATTTTATAAATACCTCCAGATTAGAGCATTCTATAACAAATCCGCCCCATTCCCTCCCTTGACAAATTTCGAAAAGCTCTGCCGGGTAGAATCCGACACGAAGGGACTTATATCTACGATCTACGGAGAGGTAGTCGAATCTGCCACTTCCAAACAGCAAGCACCCTCATTCCAAAACCAATGGGAGTTAGACATAGGGGAAACCCTAGAAGAAGAAGATTGGGACTCCATATTCTTAGCTTCTGCTAAAAGTTCCATATGCACAACACTGAAGGTGAACGCATATAAAGTCCTTATGAGGAGGTACCTCACCCCACTCAAATTATCTAAATTCATTCCAGGGTCCTCCCCATTGTGTCCCCAAACAATGTGGAGGAACAGCTGACCTGTTACATATGCTGTGGTCATGCCCGCGGATCTCCCTAGTTTGGGAACAAATCAGGAATTGGATCCAGAGGATTTTCGACCTCTCTATTCCCCCAGACCCATGGTTGTTTCTCTTAAATAGACCCTTAAAAGACCTGTCAAAATCGCATAATAAACTTATTGCACATTTCGCAATAGCAACGCGGTGTGAGATCGCAGCATTATGGAAACGCCCTGAAATTCCAATTATCCCAAAGATTCGGAATCGTATTTGGTTTATCTGCCAGATGGAAAAGCTAACAAGTTTAGTTAATGATACTGGCGACAATTTCCTAAAAGTCTGGACTCCTTGGTTAGCACAGATAGACATTCCTGGGGTAGAACGTGACACAATCTGGCTATGATAGTTATAAATACGTTCTCCTACAGAGAGGTGAAGACCGCACCCACAACAAATACAACACACCATGAGGATGCACATATTAACCCAACATCAATGACGGTAACTATTTGTCAGCAGTAAAGACATCTCAACAGCTCACAGAAACCACTCCATCCATTCCATCCGATCTCCCATTCCTACCCTACACCCCTTCCCTCTTTCCTCCCCCCCCCCCTTTTTTTTTTTATTATAATTTATTACTATTATTATTATCCCCCGACCCCTCACAATAAGAGCGATCATCTTCCGCACGGTTAAGTAGGGCTCGAAAAACCGTGTGGGTCAGTTATGCGTAAATTATTGTTTATTATATGCTAAGTTGTAAAATGTTTAATTGAACGTCTCTCTTTATGTATAACAAGCATATATTCATCAATAAAATTCAAGTTATAAAAAAAAAATATAATAATTTTTATAAAACATTTTTTGTTTTTCTATATATTTTTTCCCAAACTAATGTGAAGTGCAATGCTTTGTTTGTTGAACTGTTCATAAGAATTTCAGGTCTGCAAGAGGGGGTCGGTTTAAAAAATAGATTTTATTTTTTAATGCATAATACAGTACAAAAATACAATACAGTAGCTCTTGTCTTTCTCTTCATTATGGCATTGCGAGATGGGGGAAGATCGGGGAGAGAGGGGGCTGCAGCACTGAAAATACAGTATTTCAAAAGATTTAACATTTTTTTTTTTTTAATTAATTTTTTGGCAAACACGAATTTCTATACAGTAACTACTGAGAGAGGGTGGGAGAGGGGGGTTTGTGTAAGATACCGGCTGGTTTGTACATGAACACCATACTATAATCTTACACATCCCCCCCCCTTCCTTTTTTTCTGTGCAGCAGTTCTGAAAATGAAAAGAAACAATAAATGCAGACATGTTATTTTTAGGAGCAAGAAAATAACCAGGGTTGGCGCTCAAGAGGAAATAGTGCCACAAAGAAATATTCAAATTAAAACAGTGAAATAGTGACACCCTCTGGAAACCAGGGCTCACAACAAGAAATTAACCCAAAAAAGTGCAATAAACATATATAATAAAACTAAAATGAATAAACAAAGGATACCCACTCAACCTAGACAAGATGGGAAAGTCTTCGTTTCCCCTGGGACGTAGTGGGTAGAGGTGACAAGGGAGCGGGACACCATGCACATGTAAAAGAGGAGAGATCACAAAAATAGTACAATACTGTAAAGCACAAAAATTATATTCCTATGAAATTCGGCAAAGATTATACTCACAAGCAGACAGTGAATAAAGGCATTTCACACATAAAGTTTACACGAACACTAGTCCCACGTAGAGAGGCATCAGGGGACCAGGATGGAATGGATAGAGCGCACTACAGCAGAGGACAAGAACAAACCATAGCGCGAATTAGGTTTGGAATGGAGACGCTCCGCAACAGGTGCTCCTAATTGCGGCCGCAAGAAGCAACGAACAGCTCAGCGTCTCTCCTCCACGTGTCTTGGTATCTGCCTCGATTCAACGTGTTTCGCTAGAGAACTAGCTTCAGCAGGATTCCTGAGCTGTTCGTTGCTTCTTGCGGCCGCAATTAGGAGCACCTGTGGCGGAGCATCTCCATTCCAAACCTAATTGCGATTCCTGGAGAGGAAGGGGCTGTGAGATCATCATATGCCTGTACCTCTGATTCCTTATTGCCTGATATTTTCTTATACTTTGTAAGTGAGCACTTGTGAAGTGTTTTTTAATTCATTAAATTGTTACACAGTTCGCGTTATGGTGTGTTCTTGTCCTCTGCTGTAGTGCACCCTATCCATTCCATCTTGGTCCCCAGACGCCCCTCTACGTGGGACTACTCTTCGCGTACACTTTATGTATGAAATGCCTTTACTCACTGTCTGCTTGTGAGTATAATCTTTGCAGAATTTCAGCGCTGGATCTGTAAAATGTTGTGTCCATTCTGGTACATATCCTTTATTCTCAAGCTGAGATCTTTTGAAATCCTTTTCTTTGGCACCGCTGCTCTTAGAAAAAAAATGCGAGCACACACAGAGCAATTCGATGTGAATCTGATGTGTATTGAATATGCATTGAATACACAAGATGAATGGTGTATTTATACTTTAATTTAATGTGCCTCAACGTCACTCGACAGGATTAGTACACAGTACGCCCACTTTTAACACCTGCACCTCGTGTCCATGCCCGCGAAAAATTTCAAATAAAAGGGGAGACAAATTGCATAGACTCTCACACACTGATCTCTATCTGAACTTGCTCTTGTCCAGATACTGCATTGTGCATTCGTCCTTCTGTTTCCATGGATCGCCCCCGATGTTACGGATACAGGAAGCAGCTTTCTTCTGCCGTGCCGGCCAAGCGAAAGGCGGAAGCTGTTTCCCAGCCAAAACCTAAGCGAAAACCAAAGCAGAATAAAGAAAATGTTCAGAAGGCTCCAAAGGTTAAGACCCCTGGGCCTTATTTTGTGAAGAAGAAATTCGGCGCCCTTAGCACAGTGCAAGTCAAGTGGAGTCCAGATCCTCTCCTTGCACCCCCCCTGCTCACCTGCTCCACAACCCATCCTCGATGCTGCTGCTCTCCTGTCAACGCCCAGCCGACCTGCTCCACAACCCATCCTCGATGCTGCTGCTCTCCTGTCAACCCCCTGCCGACCTGCCCCACAACACATCATTGAGGCTGGTCTCCTGTCAACCCCCTGCCAACCTGCTCCACAACCCATCCTCAATGCTGCTGCTCTCCTGTCAACCCCCTGCCGACCTGCTCCACAACCCATCATTGAGGCTGCTCTTCTGTCAACCCCCTGCCGACCTGCTCCACAAACCATCATTGAGGCTGTTCTCCTGCCAACCCCCTGGTTACCAGCTCCACCAACCATCCTCGATGCTGTTCTCCTGGCCACCCCCTGGTCACCTCCTCCACCACCCACCTACACATATGTCTACAGCATGGATCGAAAGGTTGATCTTCTTTTGTAGACCATGTTGAGTATGGATATGCGCATGGAGAAAATGGAAAGGAACATGGAGAAGATGGAAAGGAACATGGAGAAGATGGAAAGGAAGATTGTGGGGATGTATTCTTTCCTGCGAGTTCCTGTCCCTGTACCAGTTTGTCTGACGCAGGAGCAGGAGGGTGACCTGCATGATGTGACCTTCACGCTTCCCTCACCAAGGCCCCCATGCTCACCCCATCCGTCACCAGATCGTCTGTACCAGTATGCCTTTGAGGATGAGATGACTACTCTGGTAAGGCCATGACAGGAGGAACGCATCCTCCCAGACCGCCTACCCTCGCCTGCTGTTAGAAGTACACCAGCACCCAGGATTGTAACGCTGCCAGACATCATTTTGACCGACCTGACCCAGCACGCCCGGGACAAATACAAGACTGGAAGTGCTGGTGCAGCCCATAAATTTGCCCTGTCAATATTTAAACACCACGTCAGTTTTGAGATGTACAGCCATTGGACCCATAATGTAAATTATGAAGGTAACAAAAGAAAGAAGGCTCTACCAGCAAATTTAAGAAAGACCATTTTGAATGAAGGAGCGTTATTTCCGTGTTACTCCAACAATTATGAGAGCTGTGAGAGACACTATAAATGGCCTATTAAGGCCTATTGAGGCATACAAGAGCTCGTGCTTGGAGTGGCAACCATCTTGCTAACGACTTTTCCCAAACTCTACCGTAGTGCAAAATGTTACAAAAAAAACATGGATTTATGGTTTAATGCGTTTAATCATTTTTTTTATTTTTTATTGTTTTGAAATATTGTTATTGTTTAATCATTTAGTTCTGTTTGAAACAGGTAAGTATGAATTCGTTTTTGCAACAAAAAAAGTGTTTTAAAAAAAATCTTTTGAAATAAATACTCTATTGTTATTGTTTTAACCATTTATTTATGTTAATCAGGAACATGTAAGTATTATACAGGCACTTTACAGCACTGTAATTACTGTATGGAACTCAAACTAACCATGTCTGCATTTATTGTTTCTTTTCATTTTCAGAACTGCCGCAATAAAAAAAAAGAAGGGGGGGATGTGTAAGATAATAGTGCAGTGTTCATGTACAAACCAGCCTATATCTTACACAAACCCCCTTCTCCCACCCTCTCTCAGAAGTTTCTGTATAAAAATTTGTGTTTGCCAAAAAAAAAAAACAACAATTGTTTTTAAAAAAATCTTTTGAAATACTGTATTTTCAAAGCTGCGGCCCCCCTCTCCCCAATCTCCCCCCAATCTCGCAATGTCATAATGAAGAGAGCATTGTATTGTATTTTTGTACTGTTTTATGCATTAAAAAATAAAATCTATTTTTTAAACCGATCCCCTCTTGCAGACCTGAAATTCTTATGAACAGTTCAACAAACAAAGCATTGCACTTCACATTAGTTTGGGAAAAAATATATAGAAAAACAAAAAATGTTTTATAAAAATTATTATATTTTTATTGTTTAATCAATCATTTCTGTTAATAATGCAATAAAATTCTATAGAAAAATACTATTTGCCTGGATTAAGGATTATCCAACATGTCTTCTGCCCAGCTCATGATAAGCATGCGACAGTACATTTACATGAATGGCTCTGTTGCAGGGCTCTGTTGTTGTGTTGTTGATAAGCTTTGAACTTCAAGTTGACTTGTTTTGTTACAGTACAAAAGCAGATTTAGAATGGCTTGCTTAGCTAGGCCTGTATCTCACACAACATGTTAATCTTGTTACTAGTGGGGGGGGAGTGTTGTGTTAAAGAAAAGGGAAGTTAAAAGGGCTTAGCTTATCGCACTTGTGCATGCGTGGCATGGTGCATGGTTTGTCAGAGGTGTTGAAAAGAAGTTGAAATCCTTGAGCCGTGTGTGCGGGGTGGGGGGGGGGGAGGGGGTGCGAGCTGTATTAAGTTAAAAGCTGTACTGTAGTTCAAAGACATGTTCTCAACAGGTTAGCATAATGTTTTGATTCCCACACCCCAAATAAAAATCACAGTACTACAGTATGCCACCCACCTCAGAAAGTACATACATGACTAGTGTGGAATTAAAAAGCAACAGTACTGTTTGAATCTCATAATATCCATAATTGTTATGCAAGCCCATGGTGATAACCCCCAAAAATATATATTTGTAAAACTTGAATTAAAAAATAAAATTTATTTTTTGACCGACCCCTTATTGCAGACCTGAAATTCTTATTAACAGTTCAACAAAGCATTGCACTTCACATACTGTAATGTAATGCAAGAGCATTTCTCTTACCTGTTATTTTAAAAAAAAGTCAAAATGAGACATACAGCACAGTACAGTACAGCACAGTACAGCACAGTACTGTACACGCATGCGCATTCCAGTAAAAGAAAAACAGTAGTACTGTTGCAAAAGTTGAAAGCATTGATTAATAAATAATACATACTGTATGGAATAAAAGATATACATTTTAATTTTTGGTGTTTATAATAAAAGTTGTGAAGATGACAGTACTGTACAGTGTAAAAAAAAGATTTGAATATTAAAAAAGCAGCATACTGTACAGTATAAGGTTTTCTATAAAGCTCACAATTGTTCTATCAATAAAAATGGCACTGTCACTAAATGTTTGCCTACTTGGCAAACAATGCGCAAGCAACTTTTAAAAAAGCGATATTGGAGGTTCATCTAAATCCCTTCTTTTGTCTTTTTCCGCTTGATGTCAAAGTTTCTTTTCCGGAGAAAAACAAACAAATATGCTATTATTTCCGATATTGCGCAAGCGTCAAGTCGTGTCATTGGGAATTAAAGCAGCCGTTCAAGCAATATCCTACATCTGTGTCTGTAGGATGAGAACAAACTTCTGATTGGCTCTGACTCTTCAGCCCCACCCTCTCCCTACATTATTAAGCTGCTACGTCACGTACTTCGACGGCCAATTAAATCATTCTTCAAAGTGCACTCAACAGAGAAACATCCCCTCAACTCGCATACAGTATTGTACAGTATTGTCCCCTCAAATCGCATACAGTATTGTATTGATGCACTGTAAAGTACGTATAGTATTGTTTAAAAAATAATTTTGTTTTGACACACGCAAGCTTGAACTGCAGCTCTAAACTTACAGTAATACTGTCATGTACTGTACAGTACAGTATAGTGTAATACAGTGTAGTACATTACTGTACTGTATATTTACCTTCATTATAAACTATGCCAAACGTGAGGTGATTAATCACTGTGACTCCTCAAGTCTGCATTATAGTTGACATGTGACAGCTGACCTGGTACACTTGTAGTTGACAGCTGTTGAAGCAGGAAATCATTTTGGTACCGGTAAATACAAGCTTGCTGGTACCTGTAAGCGAAATCATGCTCAGGCTGGAAATTTTCCAGGTATTCAGGCGGGGACAGGTACAAAGGATTGCCATTCACCAGGTTATCACTGACGGTCGGACCGGCCGGTGCTGGTGCTGTTGCCGGCACATTGCTGGATTGGGATTGACGATTCTTATATGGGTTAAAACCAACCTTTCTTCTTTTGAAATTGCCATGATCAAACATAATGTGAAATTCTGGCATGACACCCCAATACCCGCAAATCTCTCCGGCAGGAGGAGCAATGCGAAAAAAACACTGATCGTTACTTAAGATTTTTGTTATCGCACGCTTCCACCCATGAACGTCTGGTGAAAACTTGGAAAAATAGTAGTTCGAAATTAAATATTCATATATTTCAGATACAGTCGCCATCTTATCTGCTGCAGCATTTATTGCCAAATATATTAAAAATGCATAACTATACTCAGGTTTTTTATACGCCTGTGGTGTAGCCATAATGTCCACTCAGCTCAGCTATTGTGCAGGGAAAGAAAAAGGCACACATTGAGTATTTAAAGCTTTTTATTAAGAACGCCTAATTTGATAACGGCTTCGAAAAATCAAAGTCAATTCACAATGGGCCACTGTAAGTATGTACCAGTATAGACGTGGGGGCTATCTGTTTTAAACACCTGCACCCTTACATTGTAGCAAAATACTGTATACTGTAGCACTGTACCATGCACATTACAATTCAATACAATTCATTAATTGCAATAATTTCTGCCACCTGGCAGATACGTAAAGAATAGCAACCAAATTATAATTCATTCACCTCTGCCACATGGCAGATATGCGAAGAATTGCATCCAAATAAACAATAAACCCTTAAATTAAACAGATCAACCGTGTGTGGCTGCCCGGTGCCAGATTGCGCGAGCACGGCATGAATAGTGGTCAAAATGCAGAAATACCGAATGGAATACAGCGGTCAACACGAAAACTGATTTGAGATCCAGTCGAATAACGGCCGTCCCATCAGTATGAAGGAATTAAAATAAATCTTTAATGACAACTATGTTAAGATGTGCACAAAAAGAACAGACTACTAAATTACACGAGAACAGACTGGTTGCCAAATTAATGGTGTCGAATGGATATGATTATAGGAGAGATGCAGTATTCCTACTCCTAGGGTTGACAATGACCCTAATATGAGTAAACAATAAAGTACCTTAATATGTCACTTAGGGTCAAACAAAATTCAGACTGATGGATATCAGGGTCATATTTGTTATCCAAAAAGTTTAGGAGCCCACATACATATTTTGGCGTATTGAATCATAGCAAGAATGAATGTGAACAATAGTGGCCACGTGGATTGATTGTAGCTACAGTAATTGAACCTTAAAATAGCTCTATCATGAACAGATGCCAGCTGTAAAGGATAGCTCACTCCACTGCATTAGTTAAATCTGGCAGAGTTTGTCAGGGTGAGTGAATCAGTGGTTTAGACATAACACAACCCTATTCACTGGTAACCTGTCTAATCATTTAAAGACAGATACATGTATCCATATCAGTGCTTGTTACTATAGATAAAGTGGATATGAGCAACAATTGCCACAGGAATAGGTGCTTTATGATGGACAAATTCTAGCACACAAATTGGCTCAATAACAGTGTTTGTAAACACTCTTCGGATATATTTCTTAATAGATACAAATGTTACAGCTTGTTAAGCTGCTGGGGGGGAGCAAGGGGGGGACAGCATGGAGAGCCCTCCGCTCAAACCACGCCCCCCCCACTCCCTATAGACCGCATTTAGTGGTCAATTGCCTCTCAGCACGATGCCTGCATGCAGTGCGGTTGCGCTGACTGAGGCAGCGGGGCCTCGGCCTAAGAGGGTATAGTGAACAGCTTAAGTAGTAGACAAAGGAGTAGGAATACGGCATCCCTCCTATAATCATATCCAGTCTACGCCATTCATTTGGCAACCAGACTGGTTTGTTGTGTAATTTAGTAGTCTGTTCTTTTTGTGCACATCTTATTTTAACTTAGTTGTCATTAAAGATTTACTTTAATTCCTTCATACTACACACTACAGGTAACAGAGTGCTAAATTACTTATTTACTTTATTTATTTATAAAATATTTTATCAGGAAGTAATACATTGAGAGTTACCTCTCGTGTTCATGTATGTCCTGGGCACAGAGTTAAGACAAATAATACATGGTTACAAATACAGTTACATAAATGAACAGGGTATACATTATATACAAGACATTGCATGCACATTTAAAGATAATATATATTATGGGCATATGAAACAGTTACAGACCAGATTAAAATGTGTGACAGCCTTAGATTTGAAATAACTTAAACTGGTGGTGGATGTGAGAGTCTCTGGTAGGTTGTTCCAGTTTTGGGGTGCACGGTAAGAGAAGGAGGAACGGTCGGATACTTTGTTGAGCCTTGGGACCATGAACAGTCTTTTGGAGTCTGATCTCAGATGATAGGTGCTGCATGTGGTAGGTGTGAGGATCTTGTTCAGGTAGCTTGGTAGCTTGCCCATAAAGAATTTAAAGGCAAGACAGGAAAGGTGGACTTTGCGCCTACACTGGAGTGATGACCAATCTAGTTCTTTGAGCATTTCGCAGTGATGTGTGTTATAGTTGCATTGGAGAACAAAACGACACATTGAATTGTAGAGGGTGTCAAGTTTGCTAAGGTGGGTTTGAGGTGCCGAGCCATATACTATGTCTCCATAGTCTATAATTGGCATTAGCATCTGCTGTGCGATTCGCTTTCTGACCAGGAGACTTAGGGAGGATTTGTTCCTGTAAAGTACCCCTAGTTTGGCATAGGTCTTAGTTGTCAGGGTATCAATGTGCATCCCGAATGTTATGTGGGAGTCAAACCATATGCCCAGGTATTTAAAACTAGTAACAGAGTTAGGGAGGTGTTAGTGTTGGTTCTAATCTGGAGCTCAGTCGCTGGAAGCTTTAAAAATTTAGTCTTGGTCCCAAATACCATTGTTACAGTCTTGTCAGTGTTTTAAAACAGTTTGTTTTGGGAAATCCAGTTTTCGAGTCTGAAAAAGTCAGACTGAATTATGTGTTGAAGGTCAGTGAGGCTATGGCTGTGTGCATATAGGATTGTGTCATCTGCATACATGTGTATTGAGGCTTCTTGACAAGCTGTGGGAAGATCATTGATGAACACTGAGAAGAGTAGGGTCCCCAGAACAGAGCCTTGCGGTACACCACAGGTGATATCCAGGGGGTTTGAGTTAGAGCCTGAGATGGACACATGTTGGGATCTACCTGATAGGTAGGACTGAAACCAGTTTAAAGCATGCTTCCCTATTCCAGAGCTCTGGAGTTTGTTAAGCAGGATAGCATGATCAACAGTATCAAAAGCCTTTGCAAAATCTAGGAATACTGCACCAGTTAGTTGTCCCCGTTCCATTCCACACTGGATTTCATTGCAAACTTTTACCAGGGTAGTTACGGTGGAGTGTTTGCGGCAAAAGCCAGATTGGAATTGGCTAGGGAAATTTGTTTTGGTATAGTAATCGCTTTATTGGGAGTGGACACATTTTTCCATGACTTTGGATAGAATTGGGAGAAATGAGATTGGCCTGTAGTTTGAGACAGTGTTTTTGTCCCCACGTTTGAAGATTGGGACAACTCTGGCAGTTTTCCAGGTCTAAGGGATATGGCCTGCAGACAGGATAGAGTTGACTATGGAAGCAATTGGTTTGGCAATGGCTGGGGCACCAAGTCGTAGGAACCTAGATTGTAGTAAGTCAGGTCCACATTGGCTGCTTAGTTTTAGTTTGAGGAGCGCTTGTGTAATCTCCTCTTTGGATACTGGGCCAAATTGAAAATTGTGGGCAGTGTTGGGAGGGGGTGGGGCTATGTGGGTACTCCCAGGATGAGATTCAGGTTTGTGGTTTGGGTTGCGTTTCGCTAATAAATTAGTGGCACACCCTACAATGTAATCATTGAATGCATTTTCAATGTCAGTGGGGTTTGTCAGAGTAATATCCCCCTTAGTGATATTACTTGGTTGTTGATGGTTAGAAGCTGAGTAATTAGCTGAGTTCTTTCTCTCCTGTGTTTACTACAAGAATAGCAGTTGGCAAAAAAATTGTGCTTCGTCCTTTTTTTACCCACCGCACGGATTGCCAGAGCAAAAGTGACAACATACAGTATCTAAAAAAAGCCACTTACAGGCAATTTGGACATGTGATAACAACTTACAGAATAGCAAAACATGCAAATTTGCAAATGCAGTGAACTTTAGTCATGTTAAATCACATTTTGAAGCTACTAGAGTATGCCCCTGTGATTGATATCTGCATATCTAGACCATTTTATATAAGATCTTTTTGAATTTTATACACCATTTTGTATTGAGATCATTTCTAATTGTATATGTACAGAACTTAGTTTTGTCTAAATGGTTTGTGACCTTGGTCAAGCCACCTTATTTCATTCAGCAAAAAAAAAATATTCCTCCCCCTCCGTTTTGTATGGAGTTTAGAGTTTAATTTGATGATTTAAACCCGTTTTTTGTTTTTCCCAAGAGCCTGCAGTGATTCAACACAGCACAGCCCTACTGTGCCTGGGCTGGTAACTGCAGTTTCAATCCCCTATCACCTCCCCAACCACTTGCTGTTTTTCTTTGTATTTACTTTTTGTTAATTTCAGTTCTTCCTTTATTTGATTTGGAAGCTCTA
Source organism: Ascaphus truei (assembly GCF_040206685.1). Lineage (NCBI taxonomy): Eukaryota > Metazoa > Chordata > Amphibia > Anura > Ascaphidae > Ascaphus > Ascaphus truei. The sequence goes on along the minus strand of NC_134486.1, from coordinate 199,318,555 downwards.
TCTTAAAAAGGATTGCTGAGGTGCAGCTGCTTGCTGGGGAGAGAGAAATTAACAAGGGAGGGAAAAAAGGAGACATGCAGGTATTTTAAAAACTGCCTGTTTTACTCCCTTAGCAGATTAATTAGCAGTTAATTAGTACTTAAAGGGTCAGCTCCTCGCTGCACCTTGCCGCCTGGCCTCCAAACCCACTTGCTTAAGGAGCACCAACCATAGCCGCAGCCCTCAGCCTAGTACATCCAGTGCCTTGGCCGCAACCTCTCCCAGCTCCTGCTGGTTGCTTCACACCGGCAGCCCCAGCTATATTATGGGCACAGGTGACTGCTGCAGGCACCGGACCCAGCAACAACAATGCTTGGGCCCAACCTAGCCAAAGCAGGAAGCATGTGGTGAGGTGCCATATATCACCTAGCCAGGGCATTATGCTTCTGTGAGGACTGTGGCTGAAGTAATGGGCCTCTCCACAGTGGTGGCAGCCACCAGGATGTATTGGAAGGGTGCATTCTTCCTCTGTACATGGGCTGCCACTCATACCCTGGTGCAGAGGGGCATTTCAGAAGTAGAGATTTGCATCCCCATTGAACCACTGGAAGGGTTGGGGACAAGAATCATACTGTCAAATGTGCCCCCTTTCCTCCGGGACTGTATCCTAATTCACCCGCACCGGCAAGCCCTGGGAGACATCAAGTCTCCCTTAACAAAAAAACTGTTGGGCTGCCAGAATACGGTACTGAGGCGCATGCTCTTATTTAGGCAGTAGGTGTAACTGCTGCTGCCAGGGAGCACAGAGTCTGTGGAGGTGTCCTGTGGGATCCCCTATGAGAGCATCATACTTGGAGTGTACTATTGCATGGAGGAGGTTAGATGCTATCTCTGCAAGGAGCTCGGGCACACTTGCAGGAGCTGTCCCAAGGGAGTTTTAGATCTACCCCAGCACCTGCTCCTCCCTCTGCCAAAATACCCTGCCCCACTCAGCTGATCACAGCAGGGTTCTCGAGGGCTCAGTTCACCCCTGTGCTGATAGGAGAGGAGGCTGCCCCTGCTCTAAAAGCGACTTCTGGACTCCCCCCTCCCAAAAAAAAACATGGGGAGAAAAGAAAAAGGCCACCCTGGTACAGCCAACCTTTGTTTGTGCTATCTTCCCCCAAGCACAACCTACCCTTAATGTAAGTAACTTGCAGAGTGCAGGGGAGCAGAAGTAAACTCCCACTGGGGAGACAGTAGACGCCTTATTGACTTGCAACATACCATGCTTCATTTCCAAGAACAACACGGACATGTTTACAACCATCTTGGCCACATGGAAGCTGAAGTATGTGAACTGCGTGCAGCCCCAGTTGCTGTGTCTGTTCAAAACACAGTGCCTGTGCAAACTGCGCCCCGTGGCCACCTTGTGCCTGTAGGATGGGCATACATGTACCATTGCCAGGCTGTGTTTACACTACCTGAAGTGCCATTCCACTGGCTGATGGTTGAGATCTTCATCCGTGCCTGAAATTGCTTTCCTTATGGCACTTCTATGAATAGTGATCCGCTCCTTAAGCAGCCTCATCGTCTTTCCAATATAGTAGAGCCCGCATGGGCATTTGATAAAATACACTACATATTTAGATCACAATTAAGGTAATTCTTGAATCGGGTTTCCATCATGCGGGTGAGCACAGAAACTGCCAGTCTGCAAAAACTGACAGTTTTTGGTGTCCTAGCTAACCAAGTAGTGGTCAGCATATATTTAGCCACAGGATCAGAGTTCGTGAGCAAGACACATATATTCTTGCTTCTCCTGTAACAAAATAGTGGTGGAGCTACTCTTTGACTATTTTATGATCATTGGCTAGTATATGCCAGTGACTCTGCACGCTCAGTTTGATATAACTGGATGCAGTGCTGAATGTGCTTATAATTTTAAAGCAATTAGAGACGGTCTTCTCTTGAGCCGGAATAAGCAAATTGCCCCTGTCTGGTAGCCTTGCCTTGGTCAAAGCACATTTAATTTCCTTGGGATCATAGCCCCTGTCCTCGAAGCGTGAAGCCATCTTCAGCAGTGCATCATCCAGTTCCTATAGCCAAGCTACAAACACTCAACTCAGCACGGCTGCGTCTAATCACACCATCCCCCTCCCCCAACCCATAGAGGCCTGTTGTTTGAACGGTAATGCTTTGGAAAAACCCCTGTCGAATTTAAAATGTAAATCTGATGTGCACAGCACTGTGAGAATTGAGAGTACACTGATACAGTATTTCATCAGTGTGTGAAAATATTTGTCAGTCACTATGGTTTACAGTCACATGTTTTTAATACAATACAGTACATTCTTTAATATCTTTAAAATAAAAATATATAAATCCTGTATATACTGTAAGTACATATAATGTAAAATAACCCGTTCTGTGGGTCTGAGCGGGTTGAAATTTACCTGGTCCTCATGCGGGAGGACCCTTGCCATAGTGGCAAAATATCAGCCTTCCAAGACCCCCGAAACCGGAGATACAAAAAGACAGTTTAAAAGCACATTACCAAAGTGGCTTTTTTTCTGCCATGCAAGTCAATGGCAGAAACCTCGAACTTTAACATCACCTTGACTCCGTTCTGTTGCCACGAGAGGATCGCAATTTGCCATGCAATCCTGCCGCAACTAGGACTATATGGTCACCGAATATGAGCCCTCTAGGTCGAACAGAACCGGAGTTGTGGGTTCCAGGTTTCTGCTCATTCTGACTTAGCCGGTTCAAAGCTTTCTCCGCCATTTGCGCTCAATGGTAGGACCCTCCTCGCCGGCGTGACCCTTTCTCGCCGCCATTACTGCTGGGACCCTGTTGGGGTCAAGTGAGGAGGTTCCTAACATCTAAGGGCAAAATGAATTTTATTTCTAGGTGCCCTAGAACTGAAGATCCCACGCCAATTGACCTAGTTCCCACGCCAATTGCCGTAGTTCCTACGCCAATTGCGCGACCAGCCAGTTAAAAAACAGTGCAGCAAGCCTCTACAGTACATTTGTTACACTGGCAAAGGAGCAAATGGAAACAATGTGAGGCAATTCAACATGGTCTTTTATTGGTGGAGTCAGTACAAAAATATTTATTTACAATATTGAAACATTTAAAGTGCACAGCAATTCTAACCATCAACACACAATAATACATTCTGCAGCCTTTATTAAATTCTTCTGCCACAAAACATTTTTGGTGCATGGGGCAAAGGGAGTTAAAGTGACATTTTAAGTAACATCTCCTTTATTAAAAAAAAACAGTACTGTATACAGTACAGTACAGTGGGATGGTGCGCAACACTGTCAGTCAGACCTGCACCAGTTCAGTCCTAGAGGGCAGCAAACAGGGCAGGTTTTCAGGGCAACATTGAAAACCGTGCCTGTTTGCGGCCCTCAGGGACTGGAGTTGTGCATGTCCTGTGAAAAAAAACACACATCAAGATCTCCTTTGTTTAAGTACAGCAGGTACTGTAGGGCAAAACATGTACAGTACAATACAGTTCAGCACAACAGTATGGTCTCACTGACAGTCCTCCACATTGTCCATCCATGGCCGATTCCTTGCATGGCGCAAAACGCCATTAATGCAGTCTCTAACGCCTTTCATTATAGCATCTGTAACTGGATAAAAGCGCTGCATTTCTTCCACAATGTTTTTCCTTAAATTGGCAGGAAGGGCCTTTTGAACGCGATTTCCTTCATAGTTCACTTTGAACACCCACTCGCAGTACAACGTGTAGGGAACATGGTGCTTAAAAATGATCAAGGCATACTTGTGGGGTACACCAGCACTCATCACCCTATACTTCTCCCTGAGCTCCGGTGGCAGATCACACAGGGTGATGTCGGGCACTGTTTCGATGCAAGCCGGTGTAGGTCTTTTGGGAACGGGTGTGCTTGAGGCGACGGGCGATGGTAGGATGTCTGGGAGGAAGCTTTAACAGATGATGTCACCATTGACTCGGATGATACATTTACAACCTCCTCAGAGAACAGGAGACTAAAATGCTCCTCACCAGCACTCTTCACCCTATACTGAGGCGACGGGCGATGGTAGTTGTCTGGGAGGAAGCTTTTCTCCGGTCTTGGTCACCGTGTTGTCTCCTGGCGTGGTCTTGACGGGGTTGTCATGTCCTCCTCAACGGCATACATGTACACTACATCTTCTGGTGGAGGGGGTGCACTTGGTGAAGTAAGGAGGTCGAAGGTCCCATTCATCACATCCATGTCACACTCCTGCGTCCAGACCTGCCCAGGACCATATATACAGATTTTCCCAAAGGGCCATTAGTAAGTTCGCATAACTGGGCGCGAATTTGGTCCCCATAGCGGTTCCACATAATTGCAGAAAAAACTCATCACAAAACCAAAAGAAATTCTTATTCAAAACAAATTGGATACATTTAATAATGAACTCTATCTGTGCTTCTGGAATTCTCCCTTCTTTTTCCAGAAAGAATTGGACAGCACAATTCAGATCCTAAAGGGTTCAAATTTAAAGCTATCGAACAGGTTATGCCTCACTTCTTGATAAAGTGCTATGCACGAAACGCGTAGAAGGGCTGCATCCCTTGATTTTATGATACCTCAATAAAGATTCTTCATTTTTGGCCAGACCTGTTCTTCTTTTGGATCACGGTGCGCTACATCACTTTTCTGCACTTCTGGACATCACTCTACAGCAGCACGCGATGGAGGGGAAATTCTGGTGAAAGCAGTGGTACAGTGAGTACATAGGGCCAGCCCAATGAGGCAGAGGAGGCTGTCCTAGGACTACCTACCCCTGCCTTCAGGGTATCTGGTGCCCGAATTTATAGAGACTCTAATGAATGTATCTAAAATTGTCAATATCCAGACTGCATTCCCCTCCTACCTGTGTATAAGGACACTCTAGAGCACCTTACTCTATCCTATGCCTCACTGGAGAGGGGGTAATAGAGATAAAACACTGATAAAAAGAGAATCATATTGGATGTTCGAACTAAAAACCATGTCTCCTGCTGGTCTGAATTTGGAAGTTGATTTGAAACCTTTTCTATAATGTTACTTATGCCCTGTTTCTTGTTTCCACATTAGATTTAATCTATTCCTATGAATCAACTATGCTTTATAACTAGCTAGTCTCCCTGTTCTGAATTATATTGTTTTACTTACTGCCTATTTATTTCATATATACCTGTTTTTATGTTTATATTTTTATAATGTTTATTTAAACATTTTTTATATCTATGCATTAGCATTTTTAAAGATACATTTCTGCATAAAATTTTCAACATTGATTGATTGTATTATTTTTTGGACCTCTGCATATGTAAGATGTAGAGGGATTAATTACATGTCTCTTTCTATCTCATGTGTATCCACTCAGTATAATCGTTAACCCAATTAAAATCTAGTTAGCCATTCACCAATGGGAACTAAGCTAGGGGTATATATGCATCCCACATCCATCACAAAGTCACTCCTGATGAAATCGATGAGATGAAACGCGTAGAGTGACGTCTGTACTACTGGCCGGAACCCCTGGAAGCTGATGACATCACTTCCTGTGCAGTTGGAACGCAAACCAGGGACACGCACGCCACGGAAGGAGGGGAACCAGATACACCATCTATCCGGCTGCTGAGATCCACTGCGTGTGATCGAAATGCTTTTAAACTTTTGAAATCATGTGAGTGTAATACCTTTCACTTACCTTTTATAAATTCTTGGTATACAGTCTGCGCTATGTCCAGTCTTCTTTTCTAAGGTCTGATGGATTCTATATGGGGCTGAGATTGATTTCCTGAATACAGTGTGACATCCATACTCTGGGAAAGATAACTTTATGTGCCTTTAACCTTCTCACACTTGTGAGTACATCTGCATTAGATCAGCCAATTTATTTAATTTGTCACAGCAATATTGCACTATCTATATACATTTTTGTTTTCACATATCCCTGCGCTTCCCGGAGATTCATCCCTACTTCTCAACACGAGGACTGACAGAGCAATCCTCACCGGGTCATAGCAGCACCTGTTTTATGTGTTTGCATAAGTATCACCTTTTGATTATTATTATCACTACGATTATATGTATAGCTAGTATTTTTATATAGAGCGCCACTATTAGATAAGTTTCCTTTTTCGACGCGGAGAAGGCCTTTGACCGGATCAAATGGTCCTTCCTTGACTAGACAATGCGCCAATTCGGCTTCTCCGGCCCATTCCTTGATGGAGTCAGAGCCCTCTACACTAACCCCACGGCCTTATTAAAACTCCCGGGTGGCCGATCCAACCCAATAAAAATCCAAAACGGTACCAGACAAGGCTGCCCCCTTTCCCCTTTACTCTTCGCCCTGTCCATAGAGCCCCTAGCCGCCAGAATCAGAACTGAGCCAACCGTAAAAGGAATCTTAGTCGGAGACAGGGAGTATAAAATCTCCCTGTTCGCCGATGATATTATCCTTACCCTATCAGATCCCCTCACTTCCCTCCCCAACCTAGAAAAACTATTAGACCAATTTGGCCGCCTCTCAGACTATAAAGTCAACACAGACAAGTCAGAGGCCCTCAATATCTCTCTACCGAAACCTATATGGACAACCCATCAAAAGAAATTTAAATATAAATGGAATAGCTCCCATATCAAGTACTTAGGGATTAAAATAGCGAGCTCATATGGCTCGTTATACCAAACCAACTACCCTCCCCTTTTCCGTCAGATCATAAGAGATCTCGAGACCTGGCAGACCCACCAAATATCCTGGTTCGGCAGAATAGTATCCACCAAAATGAATATCCTTCCCCGTCTGCTCTACTATTTTCAGACCCTCCCTGTCCCCGTTCCACTAGCAGAACTGAGAAATATCCAGACCCACATTCTGCATTTCATCTGGCAACAACGAAGAGCCAGGGTCCCACGGTCGGTACTTTTAGCGTCGAGGACGAGAGGGGGTCTGGGGGCACCGGATGTAGTCAGCCCAGCTGAGGCAGGCGGTGGTTTGGAACAACCCCCCGACCTCTAATTGCTGGTTAGAGATAGAGACGCACCACGCGTCCCCGACCCCCCTCTCAGCCCTACTATGGACCCACGTCCACAGAGGTAAGAAGCCCATGAGACTCAGCCTTGGAGCAATGAGATGCACGTGGTCGACATGGTTGAAAACCAAAGGGAAATATGGCCTAGCTTCAACCCCCTCTCAATTGACCCCCTTATTCGGGAACCCGGATTTCCCGCCCGGCTGTTCCCGACCCCAATTCAGCCAATTTCAAGGCCTAAACATCAGAGTGGTTGCGGACTTTCTGGAAAACGACGAGGTCATACCCCTCCGGGAATTACGAATACAACTAACGTCCCCTGATCTCCCTATATTCCAATATTTACAGATTAGGCATTTCCTGAGAACCCAATCCCCTAGCCTAAAATTCCCACCACGCTCCAGATTTGAGACCCTCTGCCTCAGAGGCGAGTACCAAAGGGGCCTCATCTCCGAGATATACAAAACACTAGAGGCGGCCCAGCCCTCCCCTAATCATTCATATATGCAAAGGTGGAGCGAGGATCTGAACACCAATATAGACCTTGAGGACTGGGAGGATATCTGGGAGGCAGCTAACAAAACTTCAATTTGTTCCGTCACAAAAGAAAATATCTACAAAATATTATTTCACTGGTACCTGACCCCGAGTAGACTGAGCCAAATCTACCCAGGCACCCCCAACGAATGCTGGAGGGGTTGTGGTCAAAGGGGAGACATGTCCCACATTTGGTGGACATGCCCGGAGATCCAAAAATTCTGGACCCGGATCCAGGGCCTTCTGACCGAGACCCTGGATGAAGAGATACCCCTGGACCCCCTGACCTACGTGCTGGGAAAACCAGTCGACGACCTTCCCACCCCTATAACTAGACTCACAGCAGCGATTCTATCGGCCGCCAGATGCTGCGTAGCAGCGGCTTGGAAAAAAATCAAAGCCCCTTCTAGAAGAACGGTAATCACTAGGATAGATGGAATTATGGGTATGGAAAGACTAACGGCAATGCTGAATCAAAAAATGCCGCAATTTTACTCAACCTGGGAACCCTGGCCAGGATCAGGCACCATGACTATCACATAAACCTTACCGCAGGACTAGCCCCCTGACCTCCGAACCCCAAAGCTCCCCGCCCTCCCCCCCCTCCTCTCCCCTCTCTTTATCCAAGTCATTCCCAACTATCCACCCCTCCTTCGTCATCCCCTCTCTTTTTCACCACTGAAAATGGGAAAACGGACTATTGTGTGTCATCAACTCCTCCCATGTTATGTACATGTACCGCGCCGTATTCCTGTGATGGTTCGTCTACCAATATCTGTAACATGTATCAATACGCTGTTTGACACCAATAAAGGAAAAATATTTATATTAAAAAAAAAAAATGATCAAGGCATACTTGTGGGGTACACCAGCACTCATCACCCTATACTTCTCCCTAAGCGCCGCTGTCAGATCGCGCAGGGTGATGTCGGGAACTGTTTCGATGCGAGCGGGTGTAGGTCTTCTGGGAACGGGTGTGCTGTGGCGACGGGCGATGGTAGGATGTCTGGGAGGAAGCTTTCCTCCGGTCGTGGTCGCCGTGTTGTCTCCTGGCGTGGTCTTGGCAGGGTTGTCATGTCCTCCTCAATGGCATACATGTACACTACATCTTCTGGTGGAGGGGGGGCGCTTGGTGATGGAAGGGGGTCGAAGGTCCCATTCATCACATCCATGTCACACTCCTGCTCTGGCGTCGGGGATACAGGGGCATTAGCACCGAGCAAATAATGTATGCCCGCAATGTCAGCCTCTATCTTCTTCATCCGTTGATCCATCCGTTGCTCCATTTGTACCATCCGTTGCTCCACATTTAGCATTGTCTCCAGAAGCAGATCTATCTTTGCCAGCACAATAGAATTCCCGGGGAGATCCACACTTATCCCATTCAGCATCCGGTCCAACGAGCTGCGTCTTGTGCATGGCGTCTGGAGATCTGGGGGGATGGGTGCAACGGTGGATGAGATGGGGGTTCCATGGAGAGAAGCGGCATCGATGGAGAGTGGAGGAGGTGACCTGTGGATACCCAGTAGAGGAGAAGCGGTAGCGTCAAAGAGGGATGGAGAAGGTGACCTTTGGATTTCCGGGCGAGAAGCAAAGTCGTCTAAGAGCAAAGGAGAAAGTGACACGGGGATTTCAGAGGCGGCAGCGTCGTCAGATGGAACCGGAGAAGATGGGGGTGGAGAAGACGGGATGAAGATTTCCGGGACAGCTAAAGCAGAGTCGTCGAAGCATATGGGAAGTGGTCTGTGGGTCCGATGGGTTGGCTGCCATTCGTTTTGCGTAGAGAGCGTATTACCGTATATCTTCTTCACATAATGAGGCTTACGTCTAAGAAAACCCTTAACCTTTGGGGTCAGCAGAAGGTTTTCTTTATTGGCCTTAGCCTTTCGCTTTGCCCTTGGCGTGGAAACGGCAACCGCCTTTTGCTTTTTCAGCATGACAGGCATGGCAGAGGTGAGAGGGTTCTTGCGTCCTTAGAACCGGGGATGCTCCATGGAAGCAGGTGGCACAATGCAGTACAGTATCTGGACAAGGGCAAGTTCAGATAAAGATCCTAGAGTGGTGCCCTATGCAAAGTGTGTGACCTTTTATGCATGGCGGCCAGGTACAGGTGTTGAAAGGTGTTGAAAGTGGGCGTGTGAGTCATTACCGTATAAATACACCATCCATTTTGTGTATTGACTGCACATAGAATACACATCGACTAAACATCGAATATACATTCTTGTGTTTGTATTTCTTTCTACTCGCAGCAATGCCTGTTAAAAAGATTTCAAAGGATCTCAGCATGCGAATTAAGGAGAAGTACACGAGCGGACACCGAATTGCTGCTATCCAACGCTGGTTAGCTACTTCTGACCTCGTTGTGCCAGCAACCACCGTGAGCTATCATGCACAAGGAAAAAACAGAGACCGGAAAAAGGCACCAAGGGTAACAAACGCATAAGTATATTTATAAAACTTAACAAAAAAAAATATAGAAAACTGTACTGTACTGCTGCGACACACTTTATTCGAGCAAATACCCAGTATGTACCTGGCAGATACCTGGAATGCGCCGCTCCTCACCTCTGACAAGCCCCGTTGCGTTTGCCTTCCCAGCCATGGTTCATGCCTGGCTGACGGGCGGCTGATCTGTTAAATGATAATGATTAGGATTTAATAGGCTGCAATGCTTCGCGTGTCTACCAGATGGCATAAATTCATGAATTGTAATGCAGTATATATATATATACTGTGCAGTATTGCAGCCAGCGGGAATAAAATGTTTCAATCCCTGCCTGGAAAATAACGCAATGCACTCGGGCAGAAAACAGTCACAGACCTCAATACACCCGAGTATACCCGAATTCGTGGGACTAGCCGAGCTCGAATAAAGTGTGTCGCCAGTGTACATCTACAGTACAGTTCTGTATCTACTGTAATACTGTTGTTATTTCTGTTGATTTATATTACAACATACTGTACAGTAGTTTGTCTATTTATATTTATAGTACAGCAGTATACATTTTTTGTATATTTCAATTAATCTTACAACGGTATATACTGAATAGGATGTACTGTATATTTATATTTATATTACAACAGTATCTTTATTTTGTATATTTATATTTATAGTACAACAGTACATATATTTTGTCTATTTATATTTAATGTACTGTATATTACAACATTACATTTATATACATTTTATATTGCTGCATATTAATAAAACAATATAATTTCTTTACATTGTAGGGAGACAACTGTTCTGGTGGACAAAATAAGTGAGGAGAATGATGAGAGGAGTGCATTAAGGGTCAAATACACTCTGCAGGAAAAGCACAATCTGACTGTATCCGAGACCAGCATAAAGAAGATGAGACGCAGCATAGGATGGAAATATGGACGTGTGAGGTTAGTACTGGACAGTACAGGAGGTAAAAGTGTTGTCTAGCAAACTGTACTGCACTGTGCCGCTTAAAAAATAATTTCCTTGTCATTATAGAGCGTACCCCATGATACGGGATGCAAACAAAATCAAAAGAGTGGTCCAGGCCCAGGCATGGATCGACAGTGGGGAGACTTTCCAGGATTGCATCTTCACTGATGAGTCTACTGTGTCGCTGTAGAGATTTGCAAGATTTGCGTTCCACAAAAAAGGCCGCTTATCTTTGAAGCCGCGGCCAAAACACCCTGTGAAGCTGCATGTGTTGGGTGCCATCTCTAGGCATGGACCGGGATGCATTTTCATCTTTGAAGGTAAAATGTATCAAATATAATGTCGCCTAATGCACTGTACTTGACTAGTGTTGCCTTACCGTATGCACTGTACTGTACTATTGTGCAGTTTTTTGAGCACTTTTCTTTTCTTGCTATAGGAATCATGAATAAAGCTTACTTCCAAGACAATATTGTGCCCGAGATAGAGCAATACATCACACGCGACTTCCCCAATGGTCACCGCTTCTACCAGGACAACGATCCCAAGCACGCTGCGTCAACGGCGCATATCCTTGAGCGCGGCATCAACTGGGTGAAGACGCCAGCGGAATAAGTGCAGTAGACAGTGTCCCATTTTTGTTCCCCACTGTTTTTAGCTCTTAAAACAATTGTCCTTTCTTTCCAATGACAGGTGGCCAGACTTCAATCCGATCGAAATGGTCTGGCATCAGCTGAAGGACCATATCCGGAAAGTGGTGAAACCCTCCAAAAAGGACGAGTTGTTGAAAGGCATACTGAGTTTTTGGAACAATGTACTCACCGTGGAACGCTGCAATAAATATATAGACCATATTGCCACTGTGTTGCCCATTGTCATCGCGCGTAATGGGTAAGCATCAGGAAAGTAGTACTGTGCTGTAGTATTATAAGTACAGTATGTTACAGGTAAGTATGACAAAGATTTTTTCTTTCCAGATAGTAAGACTACTAGTACTGTATACAGTAGTTAGTTTTTTCTTTACAGAGAGAGCAGCACCAGCCATCAGGTTACAGTACATAGAATTTAACAGTAGTCAGAGTATACAGTAGTTCCAGTACAGTATACAGTACACTAGTTTGACAGTACTACAGTAACTGCCTACTACAGTAACTGCCCCATTATTTTTCTTTCCAGACAAAGCTGCACCAGCCACCTACAGTAGTTCTGCCATAATACAGTACAGTAACTGCACAAATTTTTGGTTTTCTTGTCGTTCCAGGAAAAACGGTGGCCTAGGGGGATGGGGGCGTTGTGTCCAGTCAAATCTGCTTGTACAGTCAAATGTACAGTATATAAACAGCAGCAATGATGTACACAAAACCTCTCCTCTCTCAATGAACTACTGTACTGCAGACAGAATGAGGAAAAGATAAAGACTAAAGAAAATTAATTTTACTATACAGTACAGTATATACAGTACAGTATATTATACAGTACATTAACGTACTGTACTGTATATACTGTAGTATTAAATAATATTCTTATAAATGTGCATTACTCATGTTTCCCCATGTTTTACAAAGGTTTTCCAAATGGTTATCCAATTTCAAGCTGCCATAATAACTTAATAAAGACTGCATTACTGTTTGTATTATTCCTGATTATTTTTATTTTTGTATTTTTTGGTTCCTGATAAAATAAAATAAATATTTATTCATTTTCCTGCGAATCATAATCATTGACAGCCACCCCTAGAGTGCACCAATGAATTCTTTTATTTATTTATTTATTTATAAAATATTTCACTAGGATTTATATATTTTTATTTTAAAGATATTAAAGAATGTACTGTATTGTATTAAAAACATGTGACTGTAAACCATAGTGACTGACAAATATTTTCACACCCTGATGAAATACTGTATCAGTGTTCTCTCAATTCTCACAGTGCTGTGCACATCAGATTTACATTTCAAATTCGAGAGGGGATTTTTCAAAGCATTACCGTTCAAACAACATGCCTCTAAGGGTTGGGGGAGGGGGATGGTGTGATTAGACGCAGGCGTGCTGAGTGTTTGTAGCTCGGCTATGGGCGGATTAAGAACACAATGGCAATATGCAGAAGATCAACGACCCAGTGGAGAGAGGGGGATGGTACTGTAGGCTAGGGTGACTCAGCCGATTGACGCTTGGCTAGGGAGGGATTAAAAACTCTGGAGGTGTGTGGCTGAAATAGTTAACAGCAGTGTCATTTCAAAAGGCAGTTCATCATAATAATTTGATGAATAAACCCCCAAAGACAACCCCCAAATACAGTACATAAAAAGCAAGTCACTTTAACTCCCTGTGCCCCATGCACCAAAAATGTTTTGTGGCAGACGAATTTAATAAAGGCTGCAGAAGGTATTATTGTGTGTTGATGGTTAGAATTGCTGTGCCCTTTAAATGTTTCAATATTGTAAATAAATGTTTTTGTTCTGACTCCACCAATAAAAGACCATGTTGAATTGCCTCACATTGTTTCCATTTGTTCCTTTGCCAGTGTAACAAATGTACTGTAGAGGCTTGCTGTACTGTTTTTAAACTGGCTGGTCGCGCAATTGGCGTAGGAACTACGGCAATTGGCGTGGGAACTAGGTCAATTGGCGTGGGAACTTCTGTTCTAGGGCACCTAGAAATAAAATTCATTTTGCCCCTAGATGTTAGGAACCTCCTCACTTGACCCCAACAGGGTCCCAGCAGTAATGGCGGCGAGAAAGGGTCACGCTGGCGTGGAGGGTCCTACCATTGAGCGAAAATGGCGGAGAAAGCTTTGAACCGGCTAAGTCAGAATGAGCAGAAACCTGGAACCCACAACTCCGGTTCTGTTCGACCTAGAGGGCTCATATTCGGTGACCATGTAGTACTAGTTGCGGCTGGATTGCATGGCAAATTGCGACCCTCTCGTGGCAACAGAACGGAGTCAGGGTGATGTTAAAGTTCAGGTTTCTGCCATTGACTTGCATGGCAGAATAAAAGCCACTTTGGTAATGTGCTTTTAACCTGTCTTTTTGTATCTCCGGTTTCGGGGGTCTTGGAAGGCTGATATTTTGCCACTGTGGCAAGGGTCTTCCCGCATGAAGACCAGGTAAATTTCAACCCGCTCAGACCCACAGAACGAGTTATTTTACATTATATGTACAGTACTCACAGTATACTGTATAAAGGATTTATATATTTTTATTTTAAAGATATTAAAGAATGTACTGTATTGTATTAAAAACATGTGACTGTAAACCATAGTGACTGACAAATATTTTCACACCCTGATGAAATACTGTATCAGTGTTCTCTCAATTCTCACAGTGCTGTGCACATCAGATTTACATTTCAAATTCGAGAGGGGATTTTTCAAAGCATTACCGTTCAAACAACATGCCTCTAAGGGTTGGGGGAGGGGGATGGTGTGATTAGACGCAGGCGTGCTGAGTGTTTGTAGCTCGGCTATGGGCGGATTAAGAACACAATGGCAATATGCAGAAGATCAACGACCCAGTGGAGAGAGGGGGATGGTACTGTAGGCTAGGGTGACTCAGCCGATTGACGCTTGGCTAGGGAGGGATTAAAAACTCTGGAGGTGTGTGGCTGAAATAGTTAACAGCAGTGTCATTTCAAAAGGCAGTTCATCATAATAATTTGATGAATAAACCCCCAAAGACAACCCCCAAATACAGTACATAAAAAGCAAGTCACTTTAACTCCCTGTGCCCCATGCACCAAAAATGTTTTGTGGCAGACGAATTTAATAAAGGCTGCAGAAGGTATTATTGTGTGTTGATGGTTAGAATTGCTGTGCCCTTTAAATGTTTCAATATTGTAAATAAATGTTTTTGTTCTGACTCCACCAATAAAAGACCATGTTGAATTGCCTCACATTGTTTCCATTTGTTCCTTTGCCAGTGTAACAAATGTACTGTAGAGGCTTGCTGCACTGTTTTTAAACTGGCTGGTCGCGCAATTGGCGTAGGAACTACGGCAATTGGCGTGGGAACTAGGTCAATTGGCGTGGGAACTTCTGTTCTAGGGCACCTAGAAATAAAATTCATTTTGCCCCTAGATGTTAGGAACCTCCTCACTTGACCCCAACAGGGTCCCAGCAGTAATGGCGGCGAGAAAGGGTCACGCTGGCGTGGAGGGTCCTACCATTGAGCGAAAATGGCGGAGAAAGCTTTGAACCGGCTAAGTCAGAATGAGCAGAAACCTGGAACCCACAACTCCGGTTCTGTTCGACCTAGAGGGCTCATATTCGGTGACCATGTAGTACTAGTTGCGGCTGGATTGCATGGCAAATTGCGACCCTCTCGTGGCAACAGAACGGAGTCAGGGTGATGTTAAAGTTCAGGTTTCTGCCATTGACTTGCATGGCAGAATAAAAGCCACTTTGGTAATGTGCTTTTAACCTGTCTTTTTGTATCTCCGGTTTCGGGGGTCTTGGAAGGCTGATATTTTGCCACTGTGGCAAGGGTCTTCCCGCATGAAGACCAGGTAAATTTCAACCCGCTCAGACCCACAGAACGAGTTATTTTACATTATATGTACAGTACTCACAGTATACTGTATAAAGGATTTATATATTTTTATTTTAAAGATATTAAAGAATGTACTGTATTGTATTAAAAACATGTGACTGTAAACCATAGTGACTGATAAATATTTTCACACCCTGATGAAATACTGTATCAGTGTTCTCTCAATTCTCACAGTGCTGTGCACATCAGATTTACATTTCAAATTCGAGAGGGGATTTTTCAAAGCATTACCGTTCAAACAACATGCCTCTAAGGGTTGGGGGAGGGGGATGGTGTGATTAGACGCAGGCGTGCTGAGTGTTTGTAGCTCGGCTATGGGCGGATTAAGAACACAATGGCAATATGCAGAAGATCAACGACCCAGTGGAGAGAGGGGGATGGTACTGTAGGCTAGGGTTACTCAGCCGATTGACGCTTGGCTAGGGAGGGATTAAAAACTCTGGAGGTGTGTGGCTGAAATAGTTAACAGCAGTGTCATTTCAAAAGGCAGTTCATCATAATAATTTGATGAATAAACCCCCAAAGACAACCCCCAAATACAGTACATAAAAAGCAAGTCACTTTAACTCCCTGTGCCCCATGCACCAAAAATGTTTTGTGGCAGAAGAATTTAATAAAGGCTGCAGAATGTATTATTGTGTGTTGATGGTTAGAATTGCTGTGCACTTTAAATGTTTCAATATTGTAAATAAATGTTTTTGTACTGACTCCACCAATAAAAGACCATGTTGAATTGCCTCACATTGTTTCCATTTGCTCCTTTGCCAGTGTAACAAATGTACTGTAGAGGCTTGCTGCACTGTTTTTTAACTGGCTGGTCGCGCAATTGGCGTAGGAACTACGGCAATTGGCGTGGGAACTAGGTCAATTGGCGTGGGAACTTCTGTTCTAGGGCACCTAGAAATAAAATTAATTTTGCCCCTAGATGATAGGAACCTCCTCACTTGACCCCAACAGGGTCCCAGCAGTAATGGCGGCGAGAAAGGGTCACGCCGGCGAGGAGGGTCCTACCATTGAGCGCAAATGGCGGAGAAAGCTTTGAAATGGCTAAGTCAGAATGAGCAGAAACCTGGAACCCACAACTCCGGTTCTGTTCGACCTAGAGGGCTCATATTCGGTGACCATGTAGTCCTAGTTGCGGCAGGATTGCATGGCAAATTGCGACCCTCTCGTGGCAACAGAACAGAGTCAGGGTGATGTTAAATTTCAGGTTTTGCCATTGACTTGCATGGCAGAAAAAAAGCCACTTTGGTAATGTGCTTTTAAACTGTCTTTTTGTATCTCCGGTTTCGGGGGTCTTGGAAGGCTAATATTTTGCCACTGTGGCAAGTGTCCTCCCGCATGAGGACAAGGTAAATTTCAACCCGCTCAGACCCACAGAACGTGTTATTTTACATTATATTCGCGCAATTGGCGTGGGAACTACTTAGGGCCTCGGTCAAGTTCACGGGCAATTGGCGTGGGAACTTCTGTTCTAGGGCACCTAGGAATAAAATTATTTTTGCCCATAGATGTTAGGCACTGTATACCACTGTACAGTATACTGTGGAAGACACATAATGAAACGATACTGAATATGTAGAATAAATGCATAGTTTTATTTATTCAGGATTTATTACACAGTATAATGTACGGCCGGAAAACATCAGCATACAGTACAATATTATCCATCGAAATCCCCCCATTAGCCGTTTTCTTTTCTGAGGAAAAAAAAAGAAAAGTTTTAATGTACAGTAATGGTCAGCCCCCTAAAGAAGTACCCAGCCAGCCCCACCAAAATAATACGGCAACAAGACAGTACTCACCATAGAATTAAAATTAATTTTCCCCCAGATGTTAGGAACCCCCTCACTTCACCCCAAAAGGGTCCGAGCATGTACAATACAGTACTGTACTTTAAAACAAATTAAATATGCAATTTTAGTATTACTGCGCCCACACGCACAGACTGTGTACTGTAGGTTGAACCGCGAAGGTATTAGACTTCAGAGACAACAGCTCGCAAACGCCCCCATGCGTTTTTACACGGCATTGCAGTATTGCAGACAGCGGGAATAAAATGCTTAAATCACAGCCGCGAAAATAACGCTATACACCCCGGGAGAAAACGACACAAAACCGCACATCACCGGGATCTTCTGAAATTCGCGGAGCTAGCCAAGTAAGAATAAAGTTGGTCGCCAGTGTAGTACCAAACGTGTGTTGCTTGGGCCAATAGGAGCTCGCCACGATGTTAAATCCACTCGCCCGGGGCGTGCAAATGAATAGGTTTGTCGAACACTGTATATATATACATACATATATATACATATATATACATATATATACTGTATATACACACACATGATGAACCAATATACAAATAAATGTAGAAGGATTATCAAAATCATACTGTACTACAAATAACACTTCTCTATACAGACACACTACATTACAATGAATTTCCTTTAATAATCCTAACTGATCTTACAATCTAAATCATCAAATGCCAATAAAAAACCTCACACTCCAATAAATACATTGCATTTACATTGTATAAATGATGCATAAAATCTATGCATCATATACATTCTGCAAATGAATGTGAACAATATCATTGCAAGCTAAATACAAATACAGTACAGTACCTCCAAACAAGCCAACTATTTTAACCAATCAAGTAACCAAAAATCAATTAGCAATCATTATTTACATCCCTAAACAATTGACAGTCCATTCCGAACAATGAAACAATTAACTAATTCACGCCTCGAGCAGAACAATTCAGCATGAGAAAAAATATCTACCAAGTACCAACCAAAATACAAACTTTAAAACCAAGGCTAACCTTGAACACAAGCACACAATATCAACAATTACATCTATCTAATTTTAAAATACTTTAAACACACAATAAAGCATAGCAGCATAGACAAATTATTTTAAAACACATGAAAGAAAGCTTTTATAACAACAAGTAATGGTAAGTGAACTAAAGAAATGTATTTTATTTAATTTGTTAATTTTTTTAAAAGCTTTTTTAACATGTGTATTTTTTTTTGTGGTATATCATTTCTTGCAACTGTATGTATGTATGTATGTATATATGTCTAGAGAGATATATACATACAGGGTAAGAAATGATGTTGTTTTAAAAGCTTTCTTTCATGTGTTTTAAAATAATTTGTCTATGCTGCTTTGCTTTATTGTGTGTTTAAAGTATTTTAAAATTAGATAGATGTAATTGTTGATATTGTGTGATTGTGTTCAGGGTTAGCCTTGGTTTTAAAGTTTGTTGGTACTTATATTTTTTCACATGCTGAATTGTTCTGCTCGAGGCGTGAATTAGTTAATTGTTTCATTGTTCATGATGGACTGTCAATTGTTTAGGGATGTAAATAATGATTGCTAATTGATTTTTGTTTACTTGATTGGTTAACATATTTGACTTGTTTGGAGGTACTGTACTGTATTTGTATTTAGCTTGCAATGATATTGTTCACATTCATTTGCAGAATGTATATGGTGTATAGATTTTATGCATCATTTATACAATGTAAATGCAATTTACTATATATATATATATACTGTATATATAGTTGCATGATGAAGCCACTGTACAAATTCATGGGTGAAGGGTGGGTATCGGGCCAGTGTGGCTTAACCCCTTAATTACCATTGCGGTTATTATCCGATAAGGTGTTTAAGGGGTTAATTGATATCTGAATGTAATTGCAATGTATTGGCTTTGTTTTGGCAATGTATTTTGTGGACAAGACAAGAATGTTGCTGGCGACGGAGACTTCTTCTTGATGAGAAATAGCACTTTATTATTTATTTGAATATGCTAGTTAATGTTTTTAATAATGGGCAATTAATCTATTATCCATATCTGGATAATAGTTATTTTGCACATTATTGAACTGTAGGTGTTGGGGGGGGGGGTTGTATGTATTGAAAGTTTAGGCCAGGTTTATTATTTTTACATTCAGGGTTTGTTCCGTGGTTGAACGTGAGACCTCTGGAGACCACCTGTGGTTTCCTCGGGTATCTCACGGGTACCAGGCTTGTGGTTCCACGGGTGACACATGCGGGGATGAAGCGGTGGCCTCACATCTGTGGGGGCACCGCGGACCCGTAGTCTGTGGGGATGAAGCTGTGTGGTCCCACTTCTGTGGCGGCACTGCCGACCCGTAGGTGGGGGGATGAAGATGTGTGGTCCCACTTCTGTGGGGGCACCGCGGACCCGTAGTGAGCACCCGTGAGTTCCCCAGACCCCCGTGGGAAGCACCCGAGGCCCCGCAGACACCTGTGGGTCTGACCCGGGGCTCCCAGACATCCTTGGGCCTACCGTGGGGACCCAATTGTGGCCCACGGTGACCAAGGAGACCACCTGGGGGCCATGGTGATGGTGGGACCCACCAGCAGGCCTCCAGAACCTGTTTGAAAAGGGCTGCTGGTACCCTGTAGGTCTGTAAGGTGCCCCGCCAGCCCAGCGGGGACTCGCGTGGGGCTGCATTATGAACCCTGTTTGTAAAAGGATAAATCTTGTATTTATGGGGGGGCACAGGGGGTGGGTAATGTATTTAATAAATATAATGATGTTTATTGTGGGTCACTGTATTGTTTTTATTGTGGGTACTGGGGGTGGGGGGGGGGGGTTCCCCAACGGTATGTGGGTAGGCCTCCCTTGTGGGTAGTGGGTGAGGGTGGTTAGGCCTCACGGGGTGAGGGGTTAGTGTGGGAGAGTATGTAGGCGTCCCGAGTGGTGGGTGAGGGTGGGTTAACTCCTTAATGACTGTAGCGGTTAATAACCGCTATAGTGATTAAGGGGTTAGGGAACATAACTTTGGATGTTTTAATTTTTGTGTCTGTTTTGCAGAAGCGGAGGGGCCATGGCCAGGATGTGGGGGGTAACGGTATGTGGGTAGTGGGTGAGGGTGGTTAGACCTCACAGTATGCACATCGGGCCCCCCCCCCCACATTTATATAAACTGCACTCACAGCAACACAGGCAGGGAGATTTAACAGACACATTAGGGGGAGGGGGCTTTACACAGATCACAGTCAAGGAGGTGGGGTTATAACCCACTCCCCCTACACACATTTACATAAACTGCACTCACAGCAACACAGGCAGGGAGATTTAACAGACACATTAGGGAGAGGGGGCTTTATACAGATTACACTCAAGGCAGGGAGATTTAAAAGAAACATTAGGGGGAAGGGGGCTTTAAACAGATTACACTCAAGGCAGGCAGATTTAACAGAAACATTAGGGGAGAGGGGGCTTTACACAGATTACACTCAAGGCAG